>NW_026294595.1:103864556-104354556 GCF_007827085.1 Peromyscus californicus insignis
AGCAATGAAAGTGATTTTTGTGGTTGGAGTCACCACAACATAAGGAACTGTATTAAAGGGTCACAGCATTAGGAAGGTTGAGAACCACTGGTCTAGAAGAAAGCAAGTGTTGAACTAAACCCCAGACAGAAAAACTTTTCAAGGAGAAAGTTAACTCCTAGATGTCAGCTGCCATATAAACAGCATTCATTTCCAGAGTATTTTACAAGTCATAGCTTTACAGCTATGTTTAAAAAAAAAACCAACAACATAGAGAGAGAGAGAGAGAGAGAGAGAGAGAGAGAGAGAGAGAGAGAGAGAGAGAGAGAGAGAGAGGAGAAGGATGGGGAGGGAGGGAGGGAGGGAGGGAGGGAGGGAGGGAGAGAGAGAGAGAGAGAGAGAGAGAGAGAGAGAGAGAGAGAGAGAGAGAGAGAGAGAGAGAGAGAGAGACCTCTCTCTGAGGACTTAGCTGTGAGAGGTAAATCTTACTTGCACAGGAAGCCTGGCTGGAGAGAATTCCCGATCAACCTGTTCAGCCTTGAGACCCCACAAGGTTTGCTGTCCACTGGTTCTCCTTCACTCTTTTATAGTCTTCAAAAGCAGAAGTGAAGAGCTGAGAAATTTTCCCGCGGTTAACCGATTTCACAACCAAGTTAAAGGTGCAGGGAGGGGGAGGAGATTGATGGGAACTCCGAGGCTGTTGTTACCCTGAAGAAATAATTTCTAATCCCTGGAAACACAAGGAGTGGCAAACCATGACACATTTGCAAGTGTGTCACTGGGGAAACAGGCATTATTTTTCTCTGAACAGTTGTGCAGATGGTGTCAATATTAAAATACTGGGTTTTCCTGGGTTAGCTGCACATTTTGGGTTAGGACATCTGGAACAAAGGAGGACATGCAGATGCACACCCGCTAATGTATCACCTCTCTCGTCTCCTTGTGTTTAAGCCGAGGAAGCTTCCCAGTTGGAGTTTGATAACCGTGTGTGATGCTCCACCATAGTCCTGGTCTGACTTGAGAGTATGCTCGACTGCTGGAGCTCTCCATCAATTGTGTTGACAGAGACGTCTGCAGAGACATTTGCCCTTCCCTGCATGGGGCAGAATACACACGTATGCAGGCATCTGTGTAGGCTGGCCACAGGGTAGGGGAACCCTGGAGGCAACTTTATACAATCCAATAATGCCAAGGAGCTAGGTGCCCTAGCCTGTCTCATGTTGAAAATGTATCACTGCTAGGTGGTTGGCAAAATGAGCCTGAATTAAGTTTCATTATGCAAAAAGGTGGTGAATTGCAGAGCCAGGCGGATCTCTGTGAGTTCGAGGCCAGCCTGGACTACCAAGTGAGTTCCAGGAAAGGCGCAAAGCTACACAGAGAAACCCTGTCTCGAAAAACCAAAAAAAAAAAAAAAAAAAAAAAAAGAAAACTGTGTACATTTTGCCGGGCGGTGGTGGCGCACGCCTTTAATCCCAGCACTCGGGAGGCAGAGCCAGGTGGATCTCTGTGAGTTCGAGGCCAGCCTGGTCTCCAAAGCGAGTACCAGGAAAGGCGCAAAGCTACACAGAGAAACCCTGTCTCGAAAAACCAAAAAAAAAAAAAAAAAAAAAAGGTGGTGAATGAGGCATGTGATGTTCGTGATCACAGTCCATCTTGGAATATGTAGAGATACTGTTTGCCTAAAAAAAAATGTTTTGGCAAATGTTGTGGAACATAGTTTAAGATGTATTACGTTTGTTTATGCTGTGGAATATTTATTTCATGATACAAGGATGTATTGCATCCTTTTATGTTGCATCTGTTTAAGTCTGTGAAGCTGTGTTACTTCGCCTGTCTAAAACACCTGATTGGTCTAAGAAAGAGCTGAACAGCCAATAGCAAGGCAAGAGAGAGGGATAGGCAGGGCTGCCAGGCAGAGAGAATAAATGGAGGAGAAACCTAGTCTCCAGGGAAGAGTGAAGAGGGAGGAGTGAGAAGAGAAGGAGAGGAGGACTCCAGGGGCCAGCCACCCAGCCACCCAGCCACCCAGCCACCCAGCCACCCAGCCACCCAGCCACCCAGCCACCCAGCCAGCCATGGAGTAAGAAGGAAAGAACGATATATAGAATAAAGAAAGGTAAAAAGCTCAGAGGCAAAATGTAGTAAACAGAGATGGGATAATTTAAGTTAGAAAATCTGGCTAGAAGCAAGCCAAGCTAAAGGCCGGGAATTCGTAAGTAAGAATAACCCTTCGTGGATTTATTTGGGAGTTAGGTGATGGGCCCCCAAAGAGTAAACAAACAAACAAACAAACAAACAAAAAACCCTACAGGCAAAGTCTTGTTTCTGTAAGATCTTGGGGAGTTCAAATCTCTTGGTAACACCAAGTGTTACTACACTGTTAACTCAGAGAGCAGCAGAGTGTCTGCCCAGGGCTGCTCTTCTTTCTTGGACTGAATGAGCAACCAGGTCATATGAATGGTGCACACAGCCCTTTGGGCACAGCTTGGGTACAGTCGTCATTAGAGTCCTCAGTGGAAACCTAACTCATTCTCTGATCCCTCAGAGGGTCTGTGGACTCTAGCAGAGCCAAGTCTAGCACAGTCCTGGGCATATGAATGCAGGCAGGAGGGGCTGGCCTGGGGGAGCAGGAATTTGACAGCGTGCTCATTCAAATGAGCTTGTCCCTAGTATGTTTTGGGCACTGAGCTTATTCTTCAGCACTCAAGGAAAATATGCAGAGAGAATTGAAAGCAGGAAGTCACCAGGCTCTACTATGGAACAAGGTTTGCTCACCAAGGGGCCTTCTTTTGACTACTTTGGCTCCCAGTATCTCAATTTCAGAAGGCAAACAGAAGAATCACATCTTTGATCAATTATGTTTGATTTGAAATCTGGAGACAGTTTAGGACCTCAGTTTCATCTGAGTTTGGTTAACAATAATCAGTTCCCAGCACTGAGACCTTATAAAATTAATTAATTAAAATTAATTAATTGTCTGATTAGCTGGGCAGGATTGGTGGTACAAACCTTTAATCCCAGCACTTGGGAGGCAGAGGCAGGTGGATCTCTGTAAATTTGAGGCTAGCCTGGTCTACACATCAAGTTCCATGACAGCCAAGGCTGTTACACAGAGAAACCTTGTCTCAAAAAACCAGAAAACCAAAGCCAAAATAAATCAACAGAGGGGCCTGCTGTTGCCGGGTAATGGTAGCACATGCTATTATTTTTTAAACTTTCTTTTTATTTATTCTATGTCTTTACATCATGTATCTTGATCGCATTCATTTCTCTATCCCTTCACATCCGTCCTCTGCCCCTACACTCCACCCCCACAATAAAACAAAATTTAAGAGAACAAAGGAAAAAAAAAGGGGGGGAGAAAATTTGAAATCTCCTCATGGCAGCTGTAGTGTGACACAGTGAGTCATTCAGTAGACCCTTTGTCCAAATAGCTTTACTTGGAAGTGTTCATTGTAAAGAGTCGCTAGTCTGGTCCGAGGCCTCTGGTTTCGGCTACACCATCGATGTTGGGCTCTCTAGGACTTTTCTTGGATATCCTGTTGTTGCCCTGTGTTGTGGAGATTCTGCATCTTTGGGTCTGTGGGGCAGGTCCCTTCATGTGCTCCAGCAAATCATAGATGGGGTGGATGTTGGGGCGGGCCAAGTCATAACCCTGGTTCTGGGCCTGGGCAGTTGCAGGGTTGGTCTGCCAGCCAATTCTCTCCTGTCCTCACCCCTAGGGTGAGCTCTCCAGCATTGCCCCAGATAATTCACTTCTTGTAGCAATCAGTGAGGGGCGGGGCCAGTTCTCCTGCTTTCACACCCTCAGGGTTGGCTCTCCCACCCTGACACCATCAGGGCCTATTGCGTTGCCCAGGTGAGGTACAGGGGCCACTTTGGAGTGTTGCAACTGGTGAGGGGCAGAGATAGCCATCCCAGGGGTTATGAGCCCGGGGCCAGCTCCTCCACCTGTCTCAGGTGTTGATGGGTGGGGGATGAGGAGGAGAGCATTTCTCCTCCACCCATGCTGCTACATGTCAGATGAGTAATGGGGACAGCTCTCCCTCACTTCCGACCACTGGGCAGCTCTGCTGTGCTGCCCAGACGAGGGGCAGGGCTCGATTTCCTTTCCTGAGTGCTGCAGCTGGTAAGGGGGAGGGTCAGCTCTCTCATCTGTTGCAGGCAGTAAAGGGGATACATACCCCCACATACCCCTGCTGCATGACAGACGAGTAGTGGGGACAGCTCTCCCATGATTACAACTTCAGGACTGGCTCACCCACACCTCCACCAACATGGTTGGCTCCATTGTGGTGTCCAGGCAAGTTGCAGGGCCTGCTCTCCCGAGTTTTGCAGCTGGTGGGGGTCAGAGAAAGCTCTCCTATTCTTGTGACCACAGGGCCAGCTCTCCCACCTGCCTCAGGCATTGATGGGTGGTGGGGGGGGGAGGGAGAGGAGAAGGAGGAGGGCAACTCTCCCCTGCTCATACAGCCACAAGACTGATGAATAATGGGGACAGTTCTCCCATGCTCACAACTTCGGGGCTGGCTCACCCACATCTCTGCTAACATGGTTGGCTCTATTGTGCTGCCCTGATGAGGCACATGCTTTTAATCCCAGCACTCAGGAGGCAGAGGCAGGCCGATCTCTGTAAGTTCGAAGCTAGCCTGGTCTACAGAGCAAGTTCCAGGCTACACAGAAAAACCTTTCCTGGAAAAAATTTTTAAAAAGATTTATTGTCTTGTCCTGCAGACGGTTCAGAAGTCCTGTCTGGGCCAGCTGGTACATTTGTCTGTTCTGCCTTCACAGGATCTATTTTTCAAATTAACCACTGCTACCCAAGCCTGCTTGGAGGGACTGTTACCTTCCTCAGAGCCTTTGGGCAGGGCCGGAGGGTCAGATGATTTTGTGGGCTCTCCTGACTGAGAGTGTTAGAGACACTTCTGGTCTGCTGCTGTGAGATGGGCGGAGCAGGGGAGGGTGAAAGCCAGGGACCGGACAGGGGCTTATGAGGGGCTTGAGCGTCAGCTCCCAGCCCCTTCTCCCTGGGTGCTTTGTCAGGAACCCTGAGCTCAGTCCAGCTGCAGCGTCTTCCTCACCATCGTCTAGTTATAACATTCCCAACCCCCCAAGCCTGACAGCGGAGAGGAGCCCCAGCGATTGGTAGGATCCGGTGGGACCATATGGATGAAGACAAATGGTCATCTAAACGTGACTAACAGATGGAGAAACAGAGATGAGGAGATGAGCGATGATTTGCCCAGTGCAACAGTGAGGTTGAGGGTTCTTTTTCTTCTACAGGGAAATTTTGGCGCCATGGGGCAATGCCTCTGGTACCCTGTTATTCTGTCATACCTCATCCTGGCCCTGTGGCTTGGACTCCAAGTCTCCTCCCCTTGTGGAATAGAGCAGGCAAGTTGCACAATATGTGTATCAAACCCTGTCTGTCAGGCCACTCATCCTTCTGGTCCTCAGTGAGTAGAAAATAACTCATTATAGGAATCGTTGTGTTGGGGGGGAAGTGTGTGGTATAGTAATGACGGTGGTGATGACAGTGTAGACCAAGGAAATGAACAAAGCAAAGGAGGAAGTTGGCAATGCCAGGATGGTGGTGGGTATTCTAGCTTTTGGGGAATTCTCCAGTTTTTGACTTACTCAGCCCTTTTCAGCTGTAAGGTTCCCTCCACCCTGGCATCTCATGCTTCCAAGATGGAGACAGGCATTTCTTCAAAGCAGCAAGTGACTTGGTACCTGTCTTAGTTACTTTTCTGCTGCTGCGATAAATGTGAATGAATTCACTCTGCAGCCTAGTCTGGCCTCAAGGTCATGGCAATCCTCCTGCATCTGTCTCCCAAGGACTGAGACTACAGGCACGAGCTCCCACACCCATCGATGTGTGGGGTCTACACTGGGTGCTTCCTTCTTTGTCTATCCTCTTGGTCAGAACAGAACAAAGCCATTTCTATCCCTACTCCTTTCCCCAGACCTTGTCTCCTTCTGGGAGTTGGTGTTTTAGCACAGTTCTTAGGAGTCTGCTTTTTCCTCTCATCTTTTCTGTACTGGCTGATTTTATGTCAACTTGACATAAGCTAGAGTCATCGGAGAGGAGGGAGTCTCAGCTGAGAAAATGCCTCCATAAGATCTGGCTGTAGGCAAGTCTGTAGGGCATTTTATTAATTGGTGATTTATGGGGGAGGGCCCAACTCATTAAGGGTGGGGTCATCCCTGGGCAGGTGGTCCTGGGTTCTATAAGAAAACAGGCTGAGCAAACCATCAGGATCAAGCCAGGAAGCAGAACCCTCCATAGCCTCTGCATCAGCTCCTGCCTGCAGGTCCCTGCCCTGCTTGGGTTCCTATCTCGACTTCCTTTGATGATGAACTGAGATGTGAAAGCATAAGCTGAATAAATTCTTTCCTTCCCAAGTTTCTTTGGTCATGGTATTTCATTATAGCAATAGTAACCCTAACTAAGACAAATTTTGGTACCAGGATTTTGGGGTATTGCCGTGACAGACCTGACCATGTTGTTTTGGGGAGGATTGTGGAAGGAGTTGGAAACTTTGTGCAAGAAAAGTCATTGAGTGTTCAATGCTTGTGAGCTGTTCTGTAGGACCTTGGAAGATAAGAATGTCAACGGTAATGCAGGCAATGGAGGCCTGCCTGGCTTGTAAAATTTCAGAGAGAAGTTTAAAGACTCTGTTGGGACCACAGTTATTTTTAATTAAGATTCTGTGGTTCTGGTTAGCTGAGGCTGAAGGATCGGCTGGGATTAACAAGATACCAGAATTATTAAAGTGAAACCTTTGCTTTGCTGGAATAGTTGATGCTGGTCGCTGGAGCTGAGAAATTAGCAGTGATTAGGAAGTAACCGGCATCGTTGAGGTGAAATCTTCTGGAAAGTGTGTGTCCCCGGAGAGTCAGCACACAGAAGCTGTGTTCCAGAGATGGGCCAAGGTTGTGCCTCATGCTGGCAGCTAAATTTGATCATGTATACCACCCAGGTGGTACTACTGGTTTTGAAGGCATGAAGGGGTCATGGAGAGCAGCTGAGGCTTGACACTGTGAGAGGCCATTGGTGAAGGTCTAGCCCCAGTGGCGGCTGAAGGCACAGGATTGAAGGGGTCATGCAGAAAAGCTGAGGATTGTCACCATGAAGAGGGCCCAGGAGAGGCTATTGGTGAAAGTGCAGCCCAGTTGTATCAGCAGACCCCAGTGTTTTGGAAATGCCAGTACCATAGGATGACCGCCAAGAACAGCAGCAGGGTAGAGTGGAGCCAGCTGGGGCCTAGAAGACAAGCTGTGTGTGTTATAGAGGGCAGAGCCGCAGAAGTAACTCAAGCCCCTTGGAGATGCCCAGAAGATCCCAGACACTGGATGTTACATTATTGACACTTTTCTTTTTTATCTTAAGGGACTTGGGAGTTTATGATTAGACACAATTATCTTCAGGACATTTTACTTGTTTGTCTCACAATTATTTTTTAATTTAAAAGTTATTTTTTATTATTTATGTAGATGGGTATGTTTTGTGAATGCTTGTCTGTGCATCATGTGTGTGCAGTGTCTGCAGAATTCCCTAGGACTGGAGTTAGAGGCGGTGATAAGCCACCATGTGGGTGCTGGGAACCGAACCACAGACCTCTGAAAGGACAGCTGGTGCTCTTAACTGCTGAGCCAACTCTGTTTGGCATTAAAATGATTATTATTATTCCTTGTTGCGTATGTATGGTGTGTGTGGTTGCATGTATGGCACACATGTGGAGGGCAGAGGGCAACTTGCAGTTGTTTCTCTCTTTCCACCTTTTCATGAGCTCTGGGGATTAAACTCCGGTTGCCAGGCCTGCATGGCTAACGCCTCTCCCCACGAGGCCATCTCACCAACTGTGTTCAGGTTGGTTTTGAATTCAAGGTCCTTTGTCTCAGTCTCCCAAGTTCTGGGATTATGGATGTGCATCATCACGCCCTTTCATGAGCTTTAGTTTTAAGGCCTCTGCCCTTCCCCTTCCTCTCAGGGCATCATCTCCAGTTAGTCTACTCCCTGTTTTTGGACTCAAGAGCTCAGAAAAGATGCAGACAGGTTCCAGCAAAGATTCTCTTTTCCTTTATAGTAAGGGGAACTTACATAAAGGAACTAACATGTGAACCTTGTAATATATGATATCCAACACCTTTCTCTTGATGGATGAGCTGTTATTATACCTCGGAGAGGCTATTGAAAGCTTGACTTCCCTTTATATCTCACAGGAATTGCTCTAGGTGGGTAGGGGCATGACTATCTGCTCAATTTTCTCTTTTACTGTGGGTGAGAAATGCCATGAACAAGGGGCTATGCTACTACTTATCTGAGGGTTCTGGAAATAGGTGTTACAAAAAGATTTATTTATTTTTAATGTGTTTGAGTGTTTTGCCTGCACACATGCATGTGCACCATGTACATGCCTGGTGCCTGTATGCATTAGAAGAGGGCACTGGATTTTTGAACGGAGTTACAGACAGCTGTGAGCCACCATGTGAGCTCTGGAAGTGAATCTGGGTCTCGGCAAGAGCAGCCGTCTCTCCAGCACCTGTTCCTGTTTTCTAAAAGGACAGATTGTTTTTGTTTCAGGTGCAGTGACTCAGTTCTGCTGTTGCTTCAGAAGAGCGGTCACAAGTTGTGCACAATTTAATGGGCTTCTGTTGGGAGCACAGCACAAAGGTCCTAGCACCCTCAGATCTCCAGAGAAACCAGGAATGTTAAGCACACAGGATTGCCCCCTCAAAGGCACGGACAGACCTAAAACCTCTTCTTCCATCCAGGAAGCTTGGAATTGGAGGTGATTAATAGCCTGGTTATATGTGTTATCTGTTGGGCCAGGCCATATCAAGCTCCTACAACCAGGACCAGAGGTGGCTAGTAATCTAAATGACCCTTACAGCCAGGGGCTCCCCAGGCTCCCACAACCAGGACTGGAGATACATAATAGTCTAAATAACCCTTACATAATCTGTGTAGCAAGAGATCCCCACAACCAGGACCAGAGGTGGCTCTGAGCCCAAATGATCTCTATGCTATTTATATGACCAAGACCGGGCCAGACCCTTCCTTAGCCCTTACACTAGTACAGGTCGCCTATCTCTAGAAGCCATCTTGGAAGAAAGGGTGTGTACCCTGATTTGAGTTTCAATGTAATTATGCCTCTTTGTGCACTGGGCATTGTATTACACCAGGAAATTTCCCCCAAAATTGTACTGTGTTTTAAATATGCTGGCAATGAACCACTTGGCATCAGACTCCCCGAGTCTGATCCAGGTTGATGAAGTCAATGTGAACCGGGTTTTCATCCTCACCTCTTTGAGGTTTGCATCCCTGTCTGGACACCTGCAGGGTCCCCCTCAGACTTCAGCGGATTTGTCTGCTCATCTTAGGTTGCAGTCTCTGTCCTACACCATTGTAACTGTACCATTTTTCTTGGATGCAAACTAGTGACAATAGTTGTTTTTTTTTTTTAATGTCCCTTATGGAATACCTAGTAAGTATCAGCCATTTCCCCCTGCATCGTCATCTCAGTCTCCATAACGACTTCTAAGTATTACCTAGTACTGCTCTATTGCACGGTTAATTGCTCTGACTATTTATTTTTCCCTCCTCCTGTCTACACAGCATCCATCTCTGGACTATTTTCTCGAAGACCTAATTATAATCTAAACAGCATTGTTGAGTAGATGTTGCGCATCTCAGCAGTTCTGCTCAAGTGTTTTTGCATTTAGCACTGGGCTTGACTCCATTCCATGCCTTTCCGCCTTGCCTTCCAGTGGGTGACATGCTATGTGAATTCACACTTCTTTATTTGTCTCTCGGGGCAACACTGGGACTTTCCGGATTAGTTGTCAATTGTCTTTCTTCCCTTTTCCGAGGCTCTTCCTTATTGCTTCACTTCCTCACCTGTGACTGGCAACCTTGTTTGTGGATTTCCTTTGTCTTCTTCTATTAAAAAAAAAAAACAAAACTCTTTAGAGTTTTTATTTTTGGGATAATATTTTGTATGGACTTGCAGCCCTCACATCTATGATAAAATACTTCTAATGTATCTGGTCTGTCTATTTTCATCTCTCTGGTTATTACATCACAGGAGGTGATTTGGCCATTCCCCTCCAGGACATTGCTATTGTTAATTTCACTTCTCCAGTTACTTCCTCCTTCTTGGCTGGAACAGAGTTTTCTGTCTTGAGGGAGAGAAAGTTGCCATCAGGGCCACTCGGAATTTATTGGTGTCTTGATGAAGTCCAGGACTAGATTCTAGGTGGCTAATGTCCCTAATGACTGAGCAGCATGGAATAAAGGAGTCTGATCGTGGGCAGCTGTTAATCCTTCCCGTGAAGACAAAGATTCTAAGATTGTGGGTAGACAGCTTAAAATTCATCAGGCTCTGAATTGGGGGTCCTTTCTTTACCCGACATTAGAGATTTAGATAATCTACCAATATCTCATGGATATCAATGAGATAGTCATCCAGGGTCCACTCTTAAAAACAGATTTTTTCATATGTAGTGATGCTTGATATGAAGTTCCACAAAAGAAATATCAACATTAGTAGTGATTAAAAAATGACCCTTCTTATGCCGGGCATGGTGGCGCACGCCTTTAATCCCAGCACTCGGGAGGCAGAGGCAGGCAGATCTCTGTGAGTTCGAGGCCAGCCTGGTCTCCAAAGCGAGTTCCAGGAAAGGCACAAAGCTACACAGAGAAACCCTGTCTCGAAAAAACAACAACAACAAAAAAACCCCAAAAAACAACAACAAAAAAGACCCTTCTTAAACTTTTTGTATTATGTACAATCATTCTCATTTAAAATATCAAAGCGACAAGTATCTATGAAAGTATCGTGTGTATATAAGAGTACAAAGTGGAAGACTCCTGTTCTCCATGCCTCACTTCCTCTTCCACTGGAGAACTTACTTCAACCAGAAATTTTGTTCCCCCAATCACTGCCACCCCCAGGATTTATCCATCCGTCCCAAACCTGCCATCCATGGATTAAGCTGCTCTTTTGTGTAGGTGGACTTCTCTCCACCCCTACTTACTACTACATTGTACTACAAGGTTGTCTCCCTTTTCACCATAGCTATTTAAATCATATGCTGCTTCAATACCTTGGTTGCCATGGAAACCTCATCTACTTTCTACACAGCTTTAGAGCTATATCCAACAAGCAGATGTGAGGCCACTAATCCCTTGCTTAAAACCCACCTTTGGTTCCCCATCTCTTGTGTGAACAGCTCTAAACATGTACGTGGTGTACAAAGCCTACAGCGGCCTCCCGGCTTCTCCTCCCTTCTCCTATGCTTCAGCCTTTCCCAGCTATTTGTAGCTTCATGATTGCACGTTCTTTATGGCTTCTCTGCTTTTGCACAACCTGTGGGCCTCCTAAAAACTTTTTCTTCCTTGTCATTTGGGCCTACTCAGCTCTTCAAGGTTCATCTCACGCTTTACCTCTCCATGACAAGCCAGATGGTGGATGCTGTCCATCTGTGTTCCTCAGTAAACCTCTGTCATTGAGCTTTTATTTGTACATGTACTACACCAGGTGGGATTTCCTTGCTTGTAGCCTTGACTGGAACAAGACAATGTTCCATGAATGTTGATTGACCAAACAAACAGAAACCAGGCACAATCTTGCAACCACATGCCTGGCTTCCAGTAGGGACTAGTTTCCTGACAAACAAGGACTTCCGTAGGGAAAAAATACCTTTGAATCAAAAGCGTGAGGACACTATGTCTAACTCAGAATATACTATACCCCAAAGAGTTTCTTGATGTGGATGCAGCGAGCAGACCCCAGGGACTTCCAGAGGGGAATAGTGGCTCTGGTTCTGATACACAATATTATCCTCTTGAACAAAAGGAGAAGAAAGGCATGTTGAAGACTATCTTGCTTCCCTAGCTTGAGTTCATCTACTTAACTGGGAATTCTGTTTTGCTCTTTGGGGGACCCACCACCCAGTTCCCAAATAAATCACACACAGAGGCTTATTCTTAATTATAAATGTCTGGCCTTAGCTTGGCTTGTTGCTAGCCAGCTTTACTTAAATTATCCCATCTAGCTTTTGCTTTTGGGCTTTTACCTTTCTCCATTTCTGAATACTTTTCATTATTTCTTACTCCGTGGCTTGCTGTGTAGCTTGGTGGCTGGTCCCTGATGTCCTCTTCCTTCTATGGCTACTTCTTCTCCTCTTCCAGATTTCTCCTTCTATTAATTCTTTCTGTCTACCAGCCCCACCTATCCTTTCTCCTGCCTCACTATTGGCCATTCAGCTCTTTATTAGACCATCAGGTGTTTTAGACAGGCACAGTAACACAGCTTCACAGAGTTAAACAAATGTAAAATAAACAAAAGTAACACACCTTAAAATAATAATCTACAACAATTCTGGGTCTTTTACAAAGTTCTCTGGGACAAGGAGGTAACTGAGACTGACCTAACCTAATAAGGTAATGCTCCTCTGACCTGTGTCTTTCTAGAAATACTCGTGGCAGGTAAATGTGTACAAAGATACTTCATTCCTCATAGTAAGTATGAGATGTTTCCTGAGAGATATTTTCTAAATACTTTTGGGAAGATCAGAAGCTAGGGAGTCAAGGTGCTGATGGCATGCCAAGGAAATGAAATATAAGGGAATGGCATCATCCATCCATTGTAGCTGGAATGTTTCTCAGTCCCACATGTAGTTGAAGTTTTCCTGGTCCTGCCTGCCCCACAGTCAGGACAAATCTCTCCCACTAGCATCCCCCAAATAAACACACAGAGACTTATATTACTTATAAACTGTATGGCTGTGGAAGGCTTCTTGCTATCTGTTCTTATATCTTAAATTAACCCATTTCTATAAATCTATACCTTGCTTGTGGCTTATTGGTATCTTACATCATGCTTCTCCTCAAGGTGGCTGGCCGAGTCTCTCTGCCTCAGCCCTCCTGTTCCAACAATTCTCCTCTCTCTTTGTCCTGCCTATACTTCCTGCCTGGCTACTGGCCAATCAGTGTTTTATTTATTAATCAATCACCCACAGCACCCACCCGGCCTCTTAGTCCCACAAACACTTATAAAATAATCATTCAGAGGCTTATATTAATTATAAACTTTATGGCCTATAGCTTCAGCTTCTTGCTAGCTAGATCTCTCATCTTAAATTAACCAATTCCTATTAATCTATATGTTGCCACATAGCCATGGTGTTACCAGTCTGCTGGCATCTTGTTGTGCTTTTGGTGGTGGCTCACATCTCTTTCAACTCTACCCTTCTCTCTGTATCTCTGCCTGGATTTCTCACCTGGCTGTAAGTATTCTTGCCATAGGCCAAAACAGCTTTATTTATTATCCAATGGGAGCCATACATATTCACAGCATACAGAAAGACATCTCACAGCAGTCCATCCATCCATCCATCCATCCATCCATCCATCCATCCATCCATCCATTTATCCATCCATCTACCCACCCATCCATCCATCCATCCATCCATCCATCCATCCATCCATCCATCCATCCATCCATTCTTCCATCCACCCATCTATCCATTTATCCATCCATCCAAGCACCTTTTGATGTGTGTCTGTGCATGTGTATATGTGTATTCATAAGGGAAGAGCAACTATACTATACAATTTATTTATACCTGACCAACTTTTCAGGGAAAGGCTATCTGCTCTTTCTTCCATTCACACCTGGGAGGCATGGCCTGGCAGAAAAGTGGGAGAGTAGGAAGGCTCTCACAGAAAGCCTCTTCCAACTCATTTATATTATATCCTGAGGGTGAGGTGAGTGATTAAAATATTGCACAGAGACTGGAAAAAGGAACATTCTCCAGGCAAATCCTCACATTGTTTCCTTTGCACTGGAGAATTTAAGCCCAATTTAAGAGTATTGAGAGTGATTGTGTTCAGTGTCCCTGAGTGGGAGGATCAGAACCCTGGGTCCTGCCTGGTAGACTGTGTGGCTCTAGCTGATTGTGCACATTTTTCTGCCTTCCCTTGCTTCCACATGGGAGTTCCTTCTGAAACTGCTTGCTAGTCAAGACTTCAACCTTTTCCAACAGAGTCCTACTCCACAGCAGCTTCAAGGCATCTGAGGACCCATTTAGCTCTCTGAACAAACTCCCAACAGCAGCTGATAGTCAAGGGGTGAGACTTACTAGAAATTAGGACAGGTCCTTGAATTCCAGCTCCAATTCTTGCCCCCACCAGGCATTCAAAGGGAGAGGTGGATGCGTGGTGCTACACCCTGCTCTTGAGAAATCCCAGGACTCTGAAGTCTCGGTTCACCCTGGGCTGCAAACCTCAGCAGAATTTGCTTAGCTACTAGGAGTCAGTCCTTTTCCCATCATCTTACAAATGGCAGCACAGAGGAAGTGCATGGGGATGGAATGGGAAGGAGTGACCCTCCGTGTTCTCTCTGAACCCATGCTTCTCTCACTGGCTTACCCCGATTGTGTGTCAGAGCACCTGGGTCTTACACTGACAGAGTTTTAGGCAGCTCCCTGACGCTTGCCCTAGGCCTGTGAAAGCTAGTTTAGAAAAGAACTATGTTTAGTTTAACAAGAATGTCCTGCCATCAACAACTGACCAGTCCTGATATTTAGTGTGGCTCTTCCTTCTGCCCCCTTACCCAGGTACTGTCTGGTCACCTGGCCTGTTTTTAGTAGAGATCCTGTTGCTAAGCTTAGCCAGAATCCACTGACTTCTGACCTTTCTGTTTACTAATTTCCTATTCATTAACCTCCCTACTCACCTCTTTGTCTATGGAGCCCCCTTTTCTTTAGTTTTGATTATCTGACATTTATAATATGAAATGACGGCGTATTGTCTCATCACTGACAAAGTATCTAACAAAAGCAGCGTAAGTGTACACAGATTTATTTAGGTAACTGTTTGAGAGGATACTGTCCGTCACGGCAGGGAAAGAATGGTGACGCTCCATGGTGGTGGAGCATGTGGCAAGGGCTTCTACAATTAGTTGAACCAGGAATCAGAAAACAGGCAAGAATTAGGGATGGTCTGTAACCCTCACTGCTCCCATGAACCATCCCTGAAAGGCTACATGACAAAGCAAATCATCGGATGAGAATCAGCTGCTCAGAACGTGAGGCCGTGAACATTTTACATTCAAGCCATCAGCAATGGATCTCATTATGACATTTTCATATATGTATACATGTACTTTGATCATAACAGTCTCTCCTTCATGGCTTCTCATTTTCTTACATAATGTTTGAAGTTATGTCTGGTCTCTCTCTCCTCTTACATAATCGAATTGGAGCTGTCCCTCTACCTTGTATGATGCCTTCGAATAAATTTTATTCACTGTGTGTTAAACAGTGTCATCAAGCCGGGAGGCGGTGGTGCATGCCTTTAATCCCAGAACTCGGGAGGCAGGGTCAGGCAGAGAGTTCGAGGTCAGCCTGGTCTACAGAGTGAGATCTAGGAAGGCATCAAAACTACACAGAGAAACCCTGTCTCGAACAAACAAACAAACAAACAAACAAACAAACAAAAAACAGTGTCATCAAATAGTTTCAACAGTGTTGCCCTTAGATCACTGGGGTTCAGCCAGTCCAGTTCTTTATCTCCCTTCTATTTACAGGAAATACTATTTTAAAATATCAATAATTCAACAGGATTCACAGCAAAATTTATGCCTATTTCCTTTAAGTTATAACTGTCCTGTGAACAAGAAAATGGTCCACTACCTCCATACACAGATGAAGAACTTTCACAAGGCTCCCTCAGGCAACAAGGCTTCTCATTAGGTACCGAGAAGTTGCTTTGGATGTGACTTGTCTGGAACATACTTAACCTTCTCCGCTGTCTGTAGAGGGCAGTGAAAAAAGTGCCCACCTCCCCAGTGATGCCCTGCCTATAGTGGGCACTCTAAGTGGGGGCTGAAGTCATCTAGACAGCACATGGTTGGTGAGTTGAAAAGAAAATGGGGGAGATTAGATGGAGCATTTCCCTCCCATGTGTCCTAAGTGTCCCCATGTTTACCATGTAGACAGAGAGACTCACTCTTGCTATTATAATGATAAGTCCCACAAGGGAAAACACCTATGAGAGATGAACCATTGTGGACATGCAGAAGTACTTATTCACCTCTCCTTCTCCTCAGCCCTTCCCTACTAATGGATATGGCCTTGCTCCCTCTGTTGGCATTGGATCTCTGACACTCCAACGGGCACCACTGATCAGGTGTGAGCCGGTGTGTGACCAGTGAGCATCACCTGGGGCTGCAGTGGGGATGGGGATATTTGCAGATGCCTCGACGCCCCTGAGGCTTTTGTCCAAGTGGAAAAATGACACTCTCCTTGGATTCGGTACTCAGAGGTGTCCTAGGTTTTCAGAATTTCTCACAACGTAGCCCCACCTATTCTTCAAAGCTCATTTTTTTTTTTTTTTTTTGGTACTGTAAGACAAACACAGATGAGTCAAACATGGCTCTCTTTCAGGGAACTTACTATGTTCAATATGAAAAATGAAATTAGGTATCAAACACAGGATTTCCTTCTTTGCTGCCCTCAGAGCCTCTTGGAACAGTCCCATTTCTGTAATCATGTGTACACATGCTCATCTGTGACCACAGTCCCCAGCCTTCCCGAGTTCTTGCCCCCACAATCTGAATACATCAACTTGCTCTTATCAGAGCCTTTCTGCTTTTCCTTCCTTCCTCCACAGCATAATTCCCATGCTCCATCTCTTCAGTAATATTCGTCCTACTCTCACGAGCAGCCCTTCGATTTTCATTCTGTTGTTCTCAGTCTACAACATCCAAGGCGGGGTTGTATATGTTTGCTCTGCTTCCACTGTGTTCCCACGGGGTCTGCCGAGGCCTCTTGGAAGAAGCTGCCTGGCCTCAGCAATGGATGCCACTCACTTGGTTTTCTCTCTGCTCATTAGTCCTGCAGGGCTTCCTGTCCACAGCTGTCATTTTACATACCACTGTCCTGCCAACCTGATAGTATTACCTTCTATATACTGACCAGTGAAAAGGGATACCTTTGGCATTTCCCATCACGCATCTGTTGTCTTACTGCTGAAGTGGCAGAAGCTCTGTATCCTATTTGCCTCTTACGCAGGCCTCGAATCTTCAATTACTTTCTAATACATAATTGATTTGGTCTTTGCCCTAGGTTGCTGATATGGTCCTTCTAAAGCCCTTGGGGTTTTCTAATAGCAGGAGTTATCTTTGATAACATGAGAATTAATTAGCTCTGGGCTGTCCCAGTGACCAGATATACAGAGAGAGGTCAGATAAAGAGCAAAATGCTCCAGTGGGCAGCAATTAATGAAGGAACTCACAACTGATCATGGACCGTCTTGGAAGAAGAGATGGAAAAATTGTAAGAGGCAGAAGTTAGGAGGGCTGGACCAAAACAGTGTTTCCATGACTGCTGCACTCGTGACCTGGCAGCTGTGGTTGCCTGCACAAGACCTGAGCAAGATCAAGCCACTTAGCATTCCAGCACGAGTCAGGAGGGGCTTACAAGTTCCCACCCCTAGTTGAGTGACAGCTTCTTGGGGAAGGAGAGTTTTCTTTAAGGATGTGATCTCTGTTAGGCTGACCATGCTCCAATGGAAGGCCCCACACCCATGAGTGTAGAGTAGCACAAATCAGAATCAGTGAGCTATATAAAAAAAGGGAGGGACCTGAAGCTTGGAGGGTATAGAGGGTATAGAGGGGTAGAACTGGGAGGAGGAGGAGGTGGGAGTATTGCAGAGTAAATATGATCAATTATGATAAAAATACATGTACATGTATGAAATTTTTAAAAAATCAATTAAAAAATATTTAAAAAGTACATATCATGGTGCCTACCACCTAGGAAGCTCCTTTACATTCTAGTATATAGGTAGTTTCAAAATGGGGCCAAGACACTGTAAAAATTTAGTCCATGATTGTGGGATTGCAGCCTTGAGCCTCAGACATGAGTTCATCATTAGATCTTTAGAGAAGACAATTCACTCATTGACCAGAGACTCCATCTGTCTTGTTTACATAATGAACCCCCCCAAAAAACTGGTCACTGGAGCCTGCAGATGCTTCCTGGATGGGGGCCACACTTTTGTGAGGACCCTGACGTTCCACAATGAGCAAGTACAGAAGCATGACTTGACTCCATCTTTCTCTCTGTATCTGGCCACTGAGCTAACCCTTCTGCTCTGTGTCCTTTGTATCTTCAAACATAAAGATATTGTGACAAGTATAAACGTTCCTGAGTTCTGAGCCTTACTAAACAATTTACTACATTTTCAGGGCTTGTAAGGCTCCTTGCATTTAGAGCCAGTTATTAAAAATGGTGAGTGGCTTGGGCACCTAGGAAGTGAGCTTGACACCCGATGGAGGATCAGATATACTGGGGAGCATGGTACTGAAGTTGTGGGGTTCACACTATTGTAACTCTGGAATGCTGAGTGGCGGAACTGAGCTGCAGCATATCAATGGGACTGAAACAGCATGTTGCTTCTCAAGGACTCCACTGTTTCTTGTTCTTATTCTATTTTATATTTGTATTCTACTGGCATGCACTTTCTCACCACACCCATTCATGCCACACTCACACAAAATGAAAAACCAAACCAAACCAAACCAAAAACGAGGAAGGCAATGCCTCCTTTTCCACTTACTGCTGGTTCTCTTGAAAGAGTCCTTCACTGATTTTTCCTCTCCTGTCTCAGCCCTCGACGTCTTTGCTCCCACCACCACTTAATCTAAGCCTTCTGATGATTGTCTTGTCCCACAGTCAACGCTCAGTGTGTTTCATGATTTGCCTCCTCAGCAGTGTTTCATATTGGCCATTTTCATTTCTTATTACACCACAACCTTCCCTGCCCCCATCTCTGGAGGGTCACCCTGCTTCTCTGTGGGCCATTCCTTTCCTGGTCTCCTGTAGTATCTTCTGAAGAGCTTTTAGTGATTCTGAACTGCACACACTGTCTGCGCCTTGCTCTCCTCTCATTCTCAGCTCACTGCTGTGGGTTGGATTTGGTTTGAGTGGATGTTTCCCCTTTGTCTCAGTGGTGGGTGCCTCAGGAGCCTGTTTCTTAGAGTGGTGATGCTGAGCAGTGAGGCCTAGTGGGAAAGTCCTTAGGTCATTGAAAGCATGCTCTCACATGGTTTCAGGTAGTTCTTTGGGGACCCTTGAGTTGATTTTTGAAGGCAGCATGTTTTGATGTAGCCTGAGCCCGAGTCCTGAGTTGGTTTTGGTGTCCTGTCTGGTAATGCCATCTCTATGTGTCCTTGCCATCTCAGTTATCATTTGTTAGGACGTTCTCACCAGAGCTGGGTTGATGCTGGCACCATGTCATTAAATTGCCGGAACCATGAGTTAAATAAACGTCTTTTCTTTATAAGGTAGGTTGCCTCATGTGTCTTTGTTATAACAAAACTAGGCTAGAACACCTCTGTATATCTTGTCACCCACCTGGATATTTGGCTATGGCTCCTCCAGTCTTCTCTCCCTACTCTAGCTTCACATTTAATCAGTCATCACATCTGAATCCTTCTGCTCCCCCCTCCCCCCTACCCCCGTCTCTTCATCCTTGTCCTCTGCCTTGAGAAATAGCCCTGGGTTCACTTCATGGGTGATTTGTCTGAATCCTTCTGCTCCCTCCCCCCTCCCCCCGTCTCTTCATCCTTGTCCTCCGCCTTGAGAAATAGCCCTGGGTTCACTTCATGGGTGATTTGTCTGAATCCTTCTGCTCCCTCCCCCTCCCCCCGTCTCTTCATCCGTGTCCTCTGCCTTGAGAAATAGCCCTGGGTTCACTTCATGGGTGATTTGTCTGCTGCTAGCTGTAAGACGCTCCGTCCTGTTCTTCCCCCCACAGCCAGAGTGATGTCTCCTCAGTAGATTCAGTTATGTAGAGCTCACACCCAGATCAGATCTGGTCCATGGCAGGTGGCAGAGAATTTTTTTGCTGAATGAGTGATTGAGAGGCTACGGAGATTGCTCAGTTGTGTAAAGTACTCACTGTGTAGTCGTGAGAACCTGAGTTCAGATCTCCAGCACCCATAAGAAAGCTAGGTGTGGTAGTGTGCCTCTATCCCAGTCCTAGGAGACAAGGAGATCCTGGGGGCTTGCTGTGTAGTAGATAAAGCAAGGTCCAGCTTCAGCAAGAGACTCTGCCTCAACAAATAATATAGACAGTGGTCTAGGAAGGCACCTGAATGGGCAAGTGTATCCATACATACTTCTAACGCGCACACACACACACACACACATACACACACACACACGCTGAATAAATGAATGAGTGAGTGAATGTTTCACCTCAAACCATGGTCTGAAAGCTCTGTAAGCTCTTTGATATGGTTTTTAGCCTCCTGACCTGGACAAGCACACTCTTCTCTTTGGCACTGAATAGCTCACACCCATCCCCCTCCTGCACGGAACACCCTTCCTTGCCACAGATTGAGCTTTCGGGAAGCCTTTCCTGCTCCACCTTCTATATGGGCCCATGTCATTTCCTGGTCCACCTATCACGTGCTTACTACATTTTATTGTGAATGCCAGCAGCACACACCCGCTGGCAGTTTCAAAGCAATCCTAGTCATGTCACATTCTTGGCAATACTTGGTGTAGCCAGACTTTCAATTAAAGGTCGATTTGGTGTAAAATGGTATCTTATTGTAGCTAAATTTCCATATTTCTAATTTCTAATGTGATAAGCCATCTTCTCAAATGTTGACTAGCCATTTGAATCTATTGTCGGATGAAATGCATGCATTCTCCTGTGGTGGATTGTTTTTCTTTTTCCTGTTTCCTTGTAGAAGGTGTTCACATATTCTGAAGATTGGTCCTGTAAACATACATGTTATAAGCCTGGGTTCCTAGTTTATGGCTCTTTTTACTTTTTAATAGTGTCTATCAGTCAAAAAGAGAATAATACTTAAATGTGGTCAAATTGATCAGTTTTTTATGAATGATTTATGCCTTAAGTATCTTATATGAAAAATATGTTCATGCCTCAAAGGCACAAAGATATTCTATATTTTGTTTTAAATGAGCTTGTTTTGCCTTTTGTATTTGTGGACATCCCATAGTTGCTGTATCACTTCTCTGGGAGAGCAGCCTCCATGAGGCTAGAAAGCATCATTTTGATTCATGTTGATGCCCAGTGTTTCTCACACAGCTAGAACCACCCTATAGGGGATCAATGAGTAACTGTTGAGTGGCTGATCTGGTGAACAAAGAAAATGGTTGGAGGTAGAAGCAAAGTGGTGAGAGATCAGGGGTATGAAGAGTTGCTTTTACAGTGATAAAGGAAGGGACTGAACAGATAGTGGTCTTCAGTTCTGGTTCCATATTGGAATTACTTGGAGACTCCTTAGGTATGCTATGGAGGGCTTCATCCAACACATTCTCTGCCTCTGATCTGAGGTGTGGTTTGGGCAGCATATGAGGTCAGGATGATAGCGTTGGATTTTTGAGGTAAGATGAAATGGTGGTTGAGAACATAGATGTTGATGTTAACAGACTTGGATTTGCATTTCAGCCTTGTAACTACATGTCCTCTTGAGCCTGTTTTCTTAACTACAGAATGTGCATGATAAAAATCTATCTGCCCTGCCTATGAGAGTCAGAGAGATAAGTAGTTCCTAGAATGAAGTGTGCTTTAAATAATTTTCATTTCTTTTCCTCATTTTCAAGGCTAGGTCACATTTGAGGCTGGCTTTAATGTTGGTACACAAACATTTGGTGACTGGAAGAGATGGGCCAGTCGGGGTGGGAGTTGGAATATAAGGGCTAAAGGGGCTGGGGCTGGGAGGATATGTTGTGAGAACAATATACCAGTTAGTGCTGGTGGCAGGTCCAAGACAGGCGTGAAGAATTTTCCACAAGATAGCTGAGTAGCCAGGACGCAAAAGGTGTGGCTTCTGAAGGGTTTTTGTGGACACTGCCATCCTTTCAGCTGCTCAGCAGGGGTCTTCTAGAGTTCTTGTTCTCTCTCTCTCTCTCTCTCTCTCTCTCTCTCTCTCTCTCTCTCTCCAGAGCAGTGCCCCTTTCTCTTTCTCTCTCTAGAGTAGTTCTTAGGATTAGGAAGGAGATCAGGCAGAGAGTTGAGGACCAGAACAGCAGAAGCAAGAATTGATGTTCATCCACATCCAGAGAGGAAGACTACAAAGGCTTTGTAGGGACTTTGGATGGCTGTGTGACCCTGCCTTACGACTGGTAGGAAGTTTTTTCTCTGAGAAAAATGGAGTGGAAAGAGCTGGAGAGATAGCTCAGTGGTTAAGAGGATGCACAGCTCTTGCAGGGGATTGGTGTTCAGTACTCAGCACCCATGTTGAGCAGCTCACAACTGCCTGTAACTCCAGCTCCAAGGGATCTATCTGACTTCCTCTTCTGGCCTTCATGGGCACTGCACTCACATGCACTCAGCCATCACATACACAGTTAAAACTAAAGTAAATCTTTAAAAACACAGAGTGGAGAGTAGTGGTAAGACCAATGCTTGTCGACTTCCTGAAGTGCTAGACCTTTTAGATGTTCTTTTAATGTTGCACAGTGTGGGGGAGGAGGAATTGAATCTGCCACTCAAGTTTACCAGTCATTATAGTAGCTCTCAAAAACTATTTGGGCAAACTCAGGTGTGAGTAGCCTGGAAGTTCTGTGTCAGTTCAGGAGGTACCTCAGATATGCTCTATGCTCATATCTTCAACTGCACAGTGTAGTTGGAATTTTCCTGTGTCCACCCAACTCCTGCAGCCACTCAGACCCAAGTAAACACACAGAGACTTATATTAATTAAAACTGTTCGGCCATTAGCTCAGGCTAACTATTGACTAGCTCTTACACTTAAATTAACCCATAATTTTTATTTATGTTTAGCCACGTGACTTGGTACCTTTTCCCAGTTCTGTCTTCACATCTTGATTCTCATGGCAGCTGGCAGCGTCTCCTGACTCAGCCATTCTGTTCCCAGAGTTCTCCTCTCTCTTTGTCCTGTCTATACTTCCTGCCTGGCTATTGGCCAATCAGCACTTTATTTATTAACCAATCAGAGCAACACATTCACAGCATACAGATATCCACAGCAGCACACCTTACATAATCATCTGGCTCTTCCTCAAACATCTTCAAGTCAACGTGTTCCAAATAGAACTCTTGATATTCCTGCCCAGCCTGTCCCTCTCCTGGGTTTCTGGTTCTGACTAAATGGTGCTCTAATTACCCAGTTGCTCAAGGGAAAAGCCAAGTGCTTGACCTGGTCCCCTCCCTTCCCCCTCATCACCACCACCCTATTACCAGCGTGGTTTTGGACTGGCCCCTGAAATGGACCTTGTCTTTCTTCTCAGCTCATTTCAGCTGCCCGTCATGAGTGCTCCACCCTCCTTCTTTCCAAGCACAGTCTCACCCATTATCTTCACCATGCTACCTGTCTAGTCAAACATATGCAGAAACACAACCAGGAAACTCGTAATCCATACAGTTGGGTGGGGTTACAGCTTTCAATGCTTTTTTTCCTTCCTACCTTTACTCTTTGTATTTGAAAACATCACTTCATTTGGCTGCTAAGAGACTCTACAAGCACCAGGCCTAAGTTCTGTCTACCTGCTTCAGTTATTTTTTAATCATCATATATAGAAGTTATTCTTCATAGGGCTTGCTTTTTCAAAACAAGCAGAAATTTGGAGCATGCCCATGGAATATAACTCATGGAATCAGAGTCTCAGAGAGACTTCAGATGGCCTCTAGGCTACTCTTAGAGTTTTTTCTGGCTACAATTGGGACTGTTCCTTTGATAAAGCCACCATGTTTTGAACACTTGACCACAGTGTCGCTGGTCCAGGTGTTCCTTGTTTCAGTTACACTGCCAGGAACCTGACTTCTTGGGATCTTGTCAATGACATTCACATTCATAGATCATTAAACTAAACTGCAAATGAATTAGATTTATGATGAAGGCCACAGTTACAATGATAATACTTGGTCAGGTTCAAGTTAGAATTTGAGTTCTGTCAAATCCGTATGTGATATCCATAAGGTTAATTACCTGAAATTTAGATCTCCTACTAAATCTGAATATGTAAGTACCATTGATGTACCTTTGCAGAGGTTCCAATTCTAATATTAAAATAAGTGGGACATTAAAAACCAGATGTTTTAATGCCTGTTTTCATCTGGAGACCTAGATTGGTTTCCATCACTTCTAGTTAATTAATGGTTCCCCCACCTTCTATGGACTAAAATACATATTCCAGATTTTGATGGAAATAGACTCTGCAGGGTCCTTTAGACTCAAAACAAATTGATCTAAGATAAAATAGATTTTTGAACTACCTTTCTGGATACCCAGAAGGGAAAGGAAATCTCTAAGCTTATTTTTGCATCTATTGCCTTAATGTTCTCTCAAAGTATTGGGTGGAGTAGTTATGGTTTGTAGGCAGACACATTCTTGAGGCAGGCCTCTTACGTGAGAGAAAACACATCAGCATTGCGATTGATGGTGACCTTGAGCTATGGGACAGTGGTATGAGGTGGTGAGCCCAGTGAGCAGGAGCCAATATGAGACCTTTAAAACATGTAAAAGGAAGTTCCAGGTTGTTGGCATTAGCCTGTGTAGATGTAACAGTCTTATTAAATAAGAAATACAGAGCCAAATGCAGAGTTAAAAGCCCAAGAGGTCAGAGCAGTAGCTAAGAACTGAGACTTAAAACCTCCTTCTTACCCTTCCTGCCACTGCTGTCCTTCCCCTCAGAAAGAGGCCTACTTCCTGTGTGTCTGTCTTTTTATTGACTTTCTATTCTGCCTTCTTATTGCTTGTAAACCCAACAATATGACCTCCTCATCACTGCCTGTCTATACAGGCCTCCAGGTCTTCTATGGTTGGTATTGAGATTAAAGGCGTGTGTCTCCATGCTGGCTATATCCTTGAACACACAGACTCTGCCTGCCAAGTGATCAGATTAAGGGCGTGTGCTACCACTGCCAGACTTCTGCTATGGCTTGCTATTACCTCAGCCAACTTTATTTATTAACATACAAATAAAACCACATTTCAGTACAAATAAAATATCACCATATTTCCCCCTTTCAATTTAATAAAAAGAAAAAAGGAAAAAAGTTATAACTAAAATAAGAAAAACAAGACAAAAGTACAATAACTATATACCATATATACAAGCAATAAATACCTAAACAATGTCTAGTCCATTTGCATTTGACAAATTCAGAGAAAATAATTCCATTATCTATCCTATTTTGGTAAGTCCAAAATGTACCTGATTCACTTTCTATCCTAACTTATATTACTAACAGAACTATCTTATAACATCTTTCAAATTTATACACTTATGTCTTTATGTCTTTAGTGAGTTTCTTTTCTAAAATTCTTAACAAGGAAAACTATAACTATCTAAACTTTAGCTATAACTATCTAGTCTTCAACTATAATTAACTAATCTTCAACTCCCTCAGAGACCCAAGAAGGAAATAATATTACCTAACAAAATTAAAAAACAGGAAGTGTACGCAAGCAGCTTCCAAAAAAAAAATGTGAGTTGACAGAAACAGCCAGCTGCCTGGACAGTCACCTGAGGTTTCTCCGCAGTGCTGGGGCATCATCTTCAGCCTATAGGCTTAGCATATCTGACAGACTCATTTGTGAAGTAGGATGTACACAAGGTTAACAGTTCAACCTCACATTTGGTGAGAGCAGCCCATGTACCAGAAACACCTGAATTCCACTAGTGTCATGTCATGATTCAGGATTTTAAATTCTGGAAATTGTTGATGTTTTTTGAATTCAGCTGTCCATTCTTTTTGGCTGTGTGTATGTGGCTTCATCTCAGCATCCTGTTCTTCTCCACATCCCTCTATTAAATGCCAGTCTACCATTGAGAGGTTAGACTCTGTCAGCTTAGTTACTCTTCAAGAACAATTGTTTCAGCTGCTGTTCCACTGCACATCAGAAGGCATCGGTCCACTGCCTGTTCAGCTGCCTTTGAAGAAAAAGGCACTGTACCTTTTCTGGATTGCAAAGGCCACTTCAGGGATGGTGCCATATTGTCCTGGCCTCAGAAGATGCCTTCTGATAAAGCCACAACCACACTTGTTTTGGCAAGAATCGTTAGTCCTTTGTTTCATGTCCTGTCTGTCCTGTTTGTCAGCAGTCAATTGGAGGATACTTTGTTTTTCAGTGACTAACTTTTGCCACAATGAAAGTCAACTCCATATGCAGTTTCTTCAATGCCCATATTTTCTCTAAAGTAGATTGGTACTGCCAGGAGCCAACATGTCTCAATAGTCATTAAAAAAAAAGAAAAATTTTCTAAGTTATTAAAACATTTTAAATGTCATATTCTGTAGATCTCTGAAGGGTTTGAAGATGACCTGTCTATCTAAAATATATCTGCTCAATCTTGAAAACATACCTAATATGACTACAAATTCTATTGTAATGTCTAACTACTAACTTTCATTTCTTTATATCCTAATGGTTGGTAATAATAACATTCAAGGATTAGCAAATTGCATTACATTGTTAAATGAATGATATAAGTACAATATCTTGACTTCAAAATTTGGATGTAAGGATATGTTGCTTTGGAAAGGAGGCTCTGTTTTTGTTTCCACACAAAGCCAGAGGCTATGGATTTTTTCCAGAATAAGATACATCAGATTTGACCAGCCAAGACCCCCTGAAAGGTCTCCGATGACACTATGGCCCAGATGATTCAATATCCAGAACGGTTTCAAGGCAACTGGCTCAGACTATACACCCTCACAGACTACTCCATAATCTTAAATTTTTCTTTGTGTCCCCATAAGATGCAGCATCCCTTTCCAGCAGGAAGTAGTAAGAGAAGCTACGCCCAAATTCTCAAATATACCAAGCTGGCTTTGGAGATGGAATTGGCTCACTCTTTTGCTAAACCCAGGCACATTGCTAAAAGAAAAGATTAAGAGATTCTTGTGTCCCAAATCAGAAGAGCCCTCTGGTGTGGGATAGAGAAAAACCAATATTTCTTTTTAAAATAGGTTGATTATAAATGTGATCTCTTTCTAAAGAAGAAAAGGGGATAGTTTAGATATGATGGGATGAAAGGTTAGATTAATAAACCTACTTTTAAAGAGTAACAACTTGTTTAAAAATGTTTTATATTGCTATGGATTTTAGTTTATTGATACAAATTTAAAGTTAATGTATGTGTATTTTTACTCTTGTTTAAGGTATTATATTTTTACAACTCATTTAAATTGTAATGGATAATTAAGAAATACAGATTAATAATTAGTCTTCTATGATAATCAAACTTATAGTCATGTTAGTTTAGTTTTATAGGTATACATTGATATATTTCAGATAGATAGGTAATCTTCAAACACTTTAAAGACCTACAGAATATGGCATTTAAAATGTTTTAAAAATTTAGACTTTCTGGACAGCGAGACATGTCTGCTTCTGGCAGCACCAATTTACTTCAGAGAGGAGGATGGGCATTGAAGACACTCTGTATGGAGTTTATCTTCTTCTTGGCAAAAACAGCCATTTGGGCAAGAAACTGTTCTTGTCTGGACTGCTTGATCAACAGGATATGCAGGACTCATAGGAAGGTGACCGCTGAACTTTGCTTGGCAAAATGGTCCTTCAGGTTCCTGCTTCACAGAGGAAACTGCCAGACATTCTACAGGACACAGAGAAAAGTGACTGAGAGACTCTAGGCCTGTGGGCTGAAGACAGATGCCCCAACTTTACAAAATAACTTTGGATGACTGTCCAGGCTGCCAGCTGTCTCTGTCCACTCTCACAAGACTCTCGAAAGTTGCTTGCATCCTTCTCCCATTTCTCAGGTAATATTATATCCTTCTGAGGTCTTTGATGTAGTTGAAGACTAGATAGTTATGCTTTTCCTTAGTTATGATAAAAGATAAGTTAGATATGAAACCTTAGACTCACAAATATAAGATGAATAGAATATCTTCTTTAATTTTGCCAAATAGAAATAGACTAGTTATTATAAATAGACTAGATATTGTAACTGTAATTCTTTCTTGATAATTGTTTTGTTATCTGTAATTTTACTATGCTAAAGTTAAAACCTTCCTTTTTGAAAATAAAGAAAAAGGGGAAGTGCTGTGGATGATTGATTGATAAATAAAACACTGATTGGCCAGTAGCCAGGCAGGAAGTACAGGCGGGACTAGCAGAGAGGAGAATTGAGAGAACAGGAAGGTGGAGAGGAGGAGACGCCAGCCTGCCATCCAGGGAGCATCATGTAAAGGCAGCAGGTAAAGCCACAGAACACGTGGTGACATATAGATGAACAGAAATGGGCTGAGTATAAGAGTAAGAGCTAGACAATGGTAGGCCTGAGCTAATGGCCGAGCAGTTTAAATAATATAAGCGTCTGTATGTTTATTTTATAAATGGGCTACGGGACTGCTGGGGCTTGGCGGGACCCGGAGAGAAAAACTCGAGCTACAAGCCTGCCTTCCCAGCAAGAAAGCAAAACAAATTCTTTCTGGAGGGAAGACCCCCAATTTGTCCAGAGAAGATGATCCCCATAGACTGAAATCAGGTGTGCCTAAGATCATCACTGAATGTCACCAAACACCCAGAGCCACAAACTTTAGGTGACATGCATAAGAATCAGCAGAATGAACACACAGTAGATGGAAGATTTTAAGATTCCAGCTGTTAGTGAATTACTGGATCTATTTTATTATAGACTGTAACTGCCACAACAGCAGGCATCTGTCTTGCTCCTACTATATAAACAGTCCACATACCGTGTCTAATACTGACCGAGGTGCACATTTGTCCTCACTTTCCCGCTGTGCTCTTCTACTTGGTACCTGATTAGATGATAGCAGCTATTCCGCTCCTGGCTGTGCCTCTGACCACACCAGCAGAATGACAGTAGTAGTGGAAGTGGCAGCTAAGTGTCTCTTCTTACAGTGATCTCTTAGCAGTGAGGAGTTGAAGGTATGGGATCAAGGGATGCCCTGCTGAAGGGACAGTAGCCAGCTGATAGACAGGAGACTGACCCTTGGGAGCAGAGCAGAGGGAACTCAGTGGAGTCTTTGTGCACAGCAGCAGCTTTCCATACTTCCTGACTTTCATGGCACACTATCTCCCTCCTTTTTTGTTCCTGTAGCTCCTTTGATAATTCCTGTCACTGAGTTTCTTGTATGTAATAATTTCCTCTCTGACTGAAAAACCTAGGCTGATTTCTATGCCCTGACAGAGACATTGTGATATATACATCCACCCATTTAATACTTACATGTCTATGAGGAAGATACAATTATTATCTCCATTTAGCAGATGAGAGTACAGAGGAACAGAGATGCTTTCATTTGTCTAAAGCCATGTACTTTGTTAGGAGAGCTGTTCTTCCAGTGTGGAACCATGTAGACCATGTTCAGAGATATAAATGAAGGAGTGAGAAATAAAACCAGGCAGGGTGGAAAAAGTGATATGACATCCTAAAAGTGGAAAAATAGAACTGTTGAACTGCATAAATTAATGATTGGGTTAAGTAACCAAATAAAGAATTAATAGCAGAAGACAGTTCTGAAGGAATTCAGCAGAAGTGGAAGTAAATTTTGTAAAAGTTTGTGACAGTAAATGAGAATTTAAAAACAGGGCAAATGCCAGGGATGGTGATAAAATAAACTAACACTAACCTGACTGGAGGTATGCACAAGAAAATAAAAGGAATGGGGAAAAGCAATGTTTAAAGAAATGACTGAGAATTTTCCAGAAATAAATAAAGTAGTGTATAGTAGAGAGGATACACCAATGCCCTACAAATAAGTTGTAGTGAAACTATAAAACTAAAGTCGCTCTCTCTTTCTCTTCCTCTCTTGCTCCTCTTCTTTCCCTTAGGAGAAGTCCGTAAGTCAGAGGACAAAGAATAGAAATACTGGAAAGAAATTAAAGTGCCAGACTTACCAACAGCAGCAATGGAAACCACACTCAGTGGGATAGTATCTTCAAAATGCAAAGAACAAACTGAAAGAGTAGACTGCTGATAGGCATTGCTCAAGGGAATGATTTTATTTTACTTGATTGTTTTCCTCTTCATTTTTTTTTGAAAATTTCATAGATGTGCACAATGTATATCGATCATCCCATCCCCCATTCTCTGCCCTTCCATTCCCAATATATCTCCCTTCCAGTTTCAGATCCAATTTTTGGTTCTTTTAAAAACCCATTAATTCCAATCTTATGCTGCTCATGTGCACATAGCTGTAGCATTATCCAATGGGATACGGGCAACCTGCCTCTAGGCACAGTTTAATGAAAAGTGGGCATCTCTCCCTCAGCAACTAACAGGAATTAGTAGCTCTTCAGCTGGGAATGGGGACTGGGTAGCCCCTCCCACCTCCATGCTGGAGGTTATAACTGGCTTGATCTTGTGACGATAACCACAGTTAGGAGTTCTTGTGGGCAGCACCCATGTCATGTCCGGAGGACAGCATTCCACAGTGCTCTTCTCAGTCCTCCCGTTCTTCTGTTCTTTCTGCCTGTCTTCTATGATGCCCCCTGAGTCTTGGGTGTATGGGTTGATACAGATGTTCTATCTACTGCTGAGCATTCACAGTTACTTAGTTTCAGTATTTAGAAAAGCATATCTCTTTATTAGCCACTACCCACTGGAATAAGTACCTTCTCTACCCAATGTTGAGATCAACACAAATCTACTCATGAAAACGTAAGTATTTGGAAGGCTTTTTGACAATGTGACTAACTAAATAGCACCAAGTTTTCACTCCATGGACCTGTGACTTCGCTAGTCACATGTGTGCAGTAGCAGCCATGTGACTGCCATGGAGCAGACCTCAAATTCAATCAAGAGTGAGGAGGTCACTTCCATAAACAGTCTCACCACCGTTGCGCTAGTGAGTATATCTTTGCTCGTAGGTGGAAATTGTGGCATGCAGGATGGAGCACTGGGTAAGATCTCTGATGTCTTTTCTCTCCCAGCAGCAGCCTGCATAGCTTCTTCTAGCAGAGGGACAGCTTCTTGTCAGTCCTAGTTGATTTATCTGTGTCCTACATCCAAAGTGAATGGTGGATTGCTGAAAAGAGGTGTTTTTTTGTTTGTTTAAGAATTACTCATTTATTTATGTATACAGTGTTCTACCTACGTTAGGCCAGAAGAGGGCACCAAATTTCATTATACATGGTTGTGAGCCACCATGCAGTTGCTGGGAATTGAACTCAGGACCTCTGGAAGAGCAGCTAGTGCTCTTAACCTCTGATCCATCTCTTCAGCCCCTGAAAAGAGTTTTAAGAAGATGATTTAGTAAAGAAGGTCTAAGATGTGAAAAGCAATTACGGGCAAAGAAACTGCTATGATTATAGATAAATTTAAAACCTATTATCTGACTGAATGAGTGAATAATAATAATAGTAATAGCAATCACGTCATTAATAAATATATGGTAGGATTAAGGAAAGTTCAGAACCAAAGTATTAGTGAACCAAAGCATGAAAAATATTCAGAAGTTACTTGGAAGCTAAAATTGTAGGATCTTTGGGGAGTAAGGATACTGGTTTTTTTTGTTTGTTTTTTACTCTATTAACTGTGCAATGTAACCATAAAAAGAATAGAAATAGGGGAATAACTTCTGAAATAGTCAAGGGAAAATATGGAATAAGTATACTAGTGAGAATATATTGCAAGCAGTCTAAAAAAATAAAGCTGGGTATGTACTTCAATTGTCAGAGTGCTGCCTGATATTCAGGAGGTCCTGGGTTCAATATCCATCACTATGTAAGACAGGTATGGTGTCACATGCCTGCAATCCCAGCACTTGAGAGGTGGAGACCTGAGGTAGGGCATTTAATTAGCAAGTGCAAGGACCCGAGTTCCATCCCAGCATCACCACAAAAACAATAAAATAAAATGAAAAGAAGATGCTTAGAAAAGAAATTAACAGCATAGAAAAAAAGAGACAGAAAATGGGAAAGAAAAGGGTAGAAACAAGATCAGAAATATCACTAATGTGCTAAACTCACTACTAAAAGGCAAAGATGAACACTAACAACAGCTATAACTACTATAGTGACTCTACTAGTCTTAGACTGGGATCTGAGATAGGGGACAGTGTTGTAATTAAGCATGTAATGATGAAAGTTTAATTTACCAGAGAGACACAAGCATTTAAAGTACCTAATAAGATAGATGTAAATAAGACAAAACTGAGAAGACACAATGAAATCTTTCAAGTACAACTCCATATATAGAGACTTCAACTTATTTATTTCATTTAGGTATAGATGAAACTGGAAAACATTTTAAAATTTAAACATGCTCTAAATGAGTTTGATTTAATGAACATACGTTGAAATATATGCAAATACCATAGAATATGTACTAATTTCAGGTTTACATGGACTGTTTACAAAGGTTGACCAGATGCCTAGAATTGCTATAATACAAGATGAAACCTGAGCAAGAAATTAAAAGTCCCCATGCCTTTCTCTACTTTCTAGATTTATCTCCCACCATACTTTACTACATACATGTACTACTGACTGATCTTCATATGAATCCTACATTCTCAGCTCAGATCCCTCCTTGGTATATGTTTTCCTACTAAATCATATCTCAAGACTTTGTGTACTCAAAGACAATGTCTAGTTATCCTCTCCATTTTCCTAGACTACTTATTTTATCTATTATTATTATTATCATCATCATCATCATCATCATCATCATCATTAGCAGTAGTATATTACGTATGTTTGTAGGTGTGCATGTGCTACATGTGCAGAAGTCAGAGGGCAGCTTTGTGGAGTTGGTTCTCTCCATCCTCCTTTACATGGGTTGCAGGGATTGAACTTGGGTCTTCAGGCTTGTGTGGCAATCACTTTCACCTGCTGAGCCGTCTCACCAGTCCCCTATATTATTTTCCTCACCTGTCTTGAACTAGTTTTATGTCAACCTTTCTCTTTGCTAGACCGTGAGAGCTCCTGAAGATTTAGATCACTTCTTTTTTTGTTTGCTCCCCACAGCACAGTGAGTACTCTAAATTGATTATTGACTCAGATTGGACGTTATTTAAATGAGTATAATCCACGTTGAATTAGCCTGTGGGATATCATATTATTTCCATTGTATCCAGGGACTCAAGAACTGTATCAAAGAGGGAGCAGAGTCATATGAAATCTTCTCCATAAGCCCTGGCAAAAATCAGAAGATTGTGAAAAACAAGACCTGTTTTGGGCATCATTTATGAATGTGATTGGCGTCACATAGAGTATGTCATGAAGTAATTGTTGGGGATTTCTAACTGTTTACTCAAAGGCAGATTTGCCTCCTACTTAAGCAACTGGGGTGGGTGACTTTGTTGATGGAAACTCTTGGTAATGAGGTCACTACTTGGGGAATTTTCGTTATGCAGTTTTTGAAGAATTCTGTTTTGTATTTCTTTGACTAATATTTATCTTAGTAGGTAGTTTAGCTGTTGGCAGAGCAAATGTTTGGAATATCTTTATAAGTGATGGTGTTGTGTTAGAAAAGTTATTCTGGAGTTGCTATTTCTGGCAACTGATTTCACGATCATTTATTAATTAAGGCCTATTTTGGATTGTCATAGTAAAATCTGTATGTAGGAAGATACTTATCCTTTTGTTCTCAACAGTAGGATATAAACTCAGTTTGTCCCCCCAACTAAATCAGGTGATTAATTAGCCATTTATAAGAAAATGGACAAAACTGTCATTGTTTCACTTTGTTAGAAATCACCCATCTAGACAATTTCGTGGATGCCAGGGAATGGAGAGCATTTGCAGAAGCAGATCCTAAAGGGTGTGGGTGGGCCTGTTGGAGTGTTGGGATTTGAGCTTCAGCTTTTTGAACCCAGGATCTTGAAATGCATGGTGATTCCTGTCCATTAGATTGTAAGGTGTATGTAGGTAATCTTGGAAACAATGGGAACAAGACTGAATTAGAACGGACTTTTGTCGACTAATGGACGACTCCGAAGTGTGTGGGTTGCTCGAAACCCTCTTGGCTTTGCCTTCATTGAATCTGAGGATCTTTGCGATGCCGCTGGTGCTGTCCGAGAGCTAGATGGAAGAACACTATGTGGCTGCTGTGTAAGAGTGGAATGCTGAAAAAAAGAAGTCGGAATCGTGGCCCACCTCCCTCCTGGGGTTGTCGCCCTCGAGATGATTGCCATAGGAGGAGTCCTCCACCTCAGCGAAGATCTCCAAGAAGGAGAAACTTCTCTCGAAGCTGGAGCAGGTCACTTTCTAGAGATAGGAGAAGAGAAAGGTCTCTGTCTCGTGACAGAAATCACAAGCCCTCTCAATCCTTCTCTCGGTCTCATGGCCAATCTAGGTCACATGAAAGGAAGTAGACCAGTTTGCAAAAGAAGTGGTGTATGGGAAAGAACTTCATCCGACAGGAGTATGTACAGGAAATTCAAGCTTTGTTTGAGACGTCATAAGCTTTGTACATTTTTCAGATGTTTTAGCTGTTCAAATTTGTTTTGTCTCTTGGAACAGTGACACACATAACGATGTAATTCTCTGTGGTTCCAAATGGATCAGATGAGGCATGTAATATCCAGAATTGTTACTTTACAATGTTCCCTTAAGCAAGATTGAATTTGCTTTGAACTTTAGTTTTTCGTAGACTGAAATAAACCTAGATGCTGCCCAGTTCAAGTGTGATGTGCTAATGATATGGAAACCACGGGCAGAAATGGAAAGGGCTGTAGTCTCTGTAGTAGCTGGGCTACGGTGTGGAGCTGTGGGGAAATGATAAGAAGTCTTTAAGCGCTGCTGCGAACACAAGCCAGCAGGTAAAGGGTGGGAACTGCATTCTGAAGGCTTGCAAAGAGGTTATACACTCATTGCTATATATGGACGAATGACTGTTTGTAACATTCTTTATTTGGAAGTAGAAGGCTTTAAGTTAGCTATCAGTTTAAGGGTACATTGTAGAGCTGAACCTTTGAGTTACTGTGCAAGACTTTTTTTTCATACTGTCATTTGTAATATGTTTTGAGAATTCTTGGGATTAAAGTTTTGGTTACAATCCATCAATCAATCAATCAATCACCCATCTATCAGGAGACTTTCCCAACTGACTCCAATTCACAGGAACAGAGTGAAATAAAGGCCAACTATATAAACTTATCAATTGAGATAAGATGAACTGAATAGGCTGAAAGCACTATAATTTGAGGGCAGAGAGCTGTTGCCATTGGTGACTTGATTTATTTCAAAGCTAGATCTAATTTAGTGGCAAACATAGTCTGAATTATTCAAGAAAGTTGAGTTATGCAATGCTGCTGAGAAGCATCGACCCGTTTACAGTACCTGAAAGACAGGGGCCCGAGAGATCAATTGACCAGATTTGGAGATGGGCAATACTGAATCCACTCCTTTCCTAACTGGCAGCTCAGACATAAAAAGACGGGAGAGAGGAGGCTACATTCTAGAATGGAGCTGAACTAGACAACCTGGCTTATCTACAGCGTGGGGAACTAAAGACTGGTGATCCTCTGGAAGAGGCGGGATTTTTTTTTCCTTCTACATAAAGGGCACTGACTTGAACACTGGCAATGTAAAGTGGATTAAGACGTAGGCTCACAGATTTTCTGGAATGGTAGACAAAAGTAACAACTATCCTAGAATTCTCATCATAACATAGGGGCAGTGCATGGGAGGGACCAAGAGGAAGGCCAGGTAATTGGGTTTGGGTGCATTAGGGGTACAACCATGAGATGTTCCTGCTTATACCACACCTTAAAGGAAGAGTGGTACACAAGGGGGCTTGGAAAACCTCAGAAAAAAGGGGACTTCAGGCCAGGTCTCTGCAGGAAATGATGACGGGCAAGTGGCCAGATTGGGAAGGACATTGCATATTGGGCAATCTGGATGGCACAGTCAGATTTGCGCTTGCAACCAGTTCCTCTTCTTCTCACAGTCGCAGAGAAAGGGCTGAGATAGTCCAGAGGGAAATCACAAGGCCTTGACCTAGGCAGTGCAGGAGGGAAGAACATGGAAGGATGGAATGGAGGTATTTTCATGTAGACTCAGAGTGGATTCAGTAACTGATTGGATGTGGGCAAGGAGGGGGCCAAGGAAGGAAAGCCGAGTGTGGGGAGCAGGTGAAGTTCTGAGTGAATGTGTACTGACATGAGCATGGCCATGTCAAGGATCCCAGTACTCTAGACCTAGAATAGCAAGATCTCCCCTGGCTCAGGCTCGGAAAAATGGCCTTCTAGCAGTCCGAGCATGGATGTTGATGGTGTATGCAGAAAGGATCATCTGTAGCTTCCTCCTTTCAGATGACTGAAGCCTGAGACTGCTCCCTATCCTGAGACTGCCTCTCTATCATGAGACTGCCCCCCATCCTGAGACTGCCCCCTATCCTGAGACTGCCTCTCTATCATGAGACTGCCCCCCCATCCTGAGACTGCCCTCCTTATCCTGAGACTGCCCCCTTTGTCCTGAGACTACCCCCTCTCCTGAGACTACCCTCCCCTATCCTGAGACTGCCCCCATCCTGAGATTGCCCTCCTTATTCTGAGACTGCCCCCCACTATTCTGAGACTGCTCCTTTTTCCTGAGATGGCCCCCCATCTTAAGACTGCCCCCCATCCTGAGACTACCCTCTATCCTGAAACTGCTCTCCTGTCCTGAGACTGCTCCCCTATCCTGAGACTGCTCCCCTATCCTGAGACTGCTCCCCCATCCTGAAACTGCTACCCTATCCTGAGACTGCTCCCCTATCCTGAGACTGCTCCCCTATCCTGAAACTGCTCCCCTATCCTGAGACTGCTTCCCTATCCTGAGACTGCTCCCCTATCCTGAGACTACCCTCCCCTGTCCTGAGACTGCCCCTTATCATGAAACTGTCCCCCATCCTGAGACTGCTCCCCTATCATAAGACTGCCCCCTTATTCTGAGACTGCCCCCTTATCCTGAGACTGCTCCCCTATCCTGAGACTGCCCCCCTCTCCTGAGACTACCCTCCCCTATCCTGAGACTGCCCCCCAACCTGAGAATTCTCCCCTACAATGACCCTCTGCCAAGATTAGCTCACCTGCCTCCTCCCCATTTTTGCTGCATACAATAAATGTCCCGAGCTTCTGCGCGGCTTCTGCAGCGATTCCATCAGAGAGCACAGCCCACCCAATCCCAGCTCTTTAATGTCCACGTCTGTTGCTTTCTTCGTTCCCTGTCTCCCCAGTCAGGTCAATCCCAAAGCTGTGCAGGCTGAGGCAGTTGAGGATAATTCTAAGATGTCTGGGTTGACTAACTGAAGTCGGATTATTCAGCACCCCAGAAAAATAGGCAGGGGATTAGCTTTGCTAGTTCATTTTGGAGAAGGATGAGGGCAACGTAAGAGCAAATAATGTTTGAGTGTATGAATTTGGCAAGCCTGTGAGGTTACAGGAGAGCAGGAGGCAGCAAGTGAAGTTGTGACTGTCCCAGTAACTGATAGACAGCACTATGCACATCAGCAAGGAAAGAGCGGGTTTGACTGAGTGGGTACCCTGGGAACGTGGCACTCCATAGTTAGAGTGAGTCTTTCTCTACAAAGTCAGGATGAAAACCTTGGTCTTGTGGAACACATTATTAGGAATAAATGGGGCAAAATACTTAAGATATTCATACAGGGTCTCACTTGCAGTAAGTGCTTGGTAAGTATTATTGTAATTTATTCTCACTGGAGGAGTTCTGGGAACTCATTAAAAACAAAGTGGTCAGCTCTGCTTCCTGACTGCAGATGCACCGTGACCAGCTGCTTCACTTTCCTGCTGCCATGGTCACCGCAGTGAGCTGGTGACCCGACGGAACCCACAGAAGCCAGTGCCAGAAGTCATTTTGATTAAGTCTGCGGTGGTCACAGAGGCGGGACGTGTGATAGCTGCACATCTGATTTGAGCTGGAAGTCAAGGCTTTGCATGTTTAATTTAGGGCTCAGACCACAAGAACAAAGGTCTGAGGTCAAATCTAGGCTTAGCGGTTGACACTTTGTGACCTCAGGAAATTGTTTCCCCATCCCCAGTTGCCAAATCATATGGTAGCCATGACAACATAGGCCTCTGACTGTGGTGGGGACGAAGGGGACTAATTTGTGTAGCCTTCTGCTTTGCAGCGAGATCACTGCAGGCAATCACAGGATGTCTGGAGGCACCTCTGGGAGGCCGCTCACTAACTCTAGTGTTCCTAAAGATCCAGGAAATAGAGATTAAACATGTTTGGCCTCTCGGTGGATTCTGTCTCAGAGTGTGTGACCAGTCAGAGGCAGTAATCTGGGACCTGGCTCATCTGTCCAGGTGCTGTCAAAGTCCAGGGCAGCACCCTTCACCTGCTCCTTCTTGGCCTTCCTTGTGTCTTCCAGGGCAGAACAGCCTTTCTCCTCTGACACAGGCCTCTATGGGGAAGTTCCTCATTGCACCTTCCTCTTCAGGCACACTGCTCTTCGGGTGCACTTCTCCATGGGGGCAATCTTCCAGGATCACAGGCCTGGGCCTATACTCTGGGTATATAGCTGGGTCTCATACCTCAAGATTTAGTTCAGGCATCAGGCTGTTGTACCATCTCAGCTCCTTCTCTTGTGCTCACCTTGCTAGGGATTCCATTCCAAGTTACCTGTGCCAGGTCATCTCTGCATACTCAGGCCCTCTGGGTCCTAGAGCAGCGGAAGCAAGGCAGTCTAAAGAGACTGCATTGAAAGTCACGGTGCTTGGCTGGGAATTATAATCACACTGAAAATCTAAAATGAAGGGGCATGTGATCATGGGTAGCCACCTCTCAGGACTATGGCGATTCAATATTCTGACCCATGCTTTCTTGTGTTTTTCTGAATCTTCCTCTCTCCCAACAGCCTACAAGGTAGAGGCAGAGCCATTGAGTTATTCCAGTTCTGAAGATTTCTAACTTCTCCAATGATAATGGAAGTTTGGATATGGGAATGGAAACAAGGCTCTGGGGATGGCGCTTCAGAAATGATCAAAGCTCTCCAAGACAGGAAAAATTCTAGATAATAAATTACATTTTCACTGTCCCAGAATGTGATTCCTAGATCTGTTGTGGGATAATCTTTTTGTACACTGTGAAGATGTGTCTTTGCCAAGGTGCCTTCTGACTGGTTTAATAAAGAGTTGAATGGCCAATAGCTAGACAGGAAGAGGTTAGGCAGAACTTCTGGGCAGAGAGGAAAGAAGAAGAGATGAATCTAGGCATAAGAGAGATGCCAGAGGAGACAGAGAGGAAGCAGGACATGTAGGAGGAGAGGTAAAAACCATGAGCCATGTGGTAGCTTAGTAGATTAGTAGATTAGTAGAAACGGGTTAATTTAAGTTATAAGAACTAGTTAGAAACAAGCCTAAGCTATAGGCTGAGATTTCATAATTAATACTGTCTCTGTGTCTTTATTTGAGAGCTAGCTGGTGGGACAGAGAAAGACTTGCTACAGAGACCTAGCAGAAATATTGGAATATTGGGTGTAACTATAGCCAAAAAAGACTAAGAATCTTATTTCACCCACCATCTCTATTCCCACAGCAGTCTTTCATGATACTGAGGAATGGCCGGCAGCCCTCCAGGTGACGGGCAGTGATGAAATGGTAGCAAGAAGGCTGCTTCTAAATCTAAGAATTTATCACTTTGAAGGGTATGACACCATATTGATAAATAAAATTGAGTATATTTATAATACTCATTGTGATGCATGTTTTGATCAAGCTATGAACACATCTGGTGAATGTGTTTCCACGTAGATAAACTAGGACACAAAAGACAATCACTGCTAATGGGCAAGATTCTATCTAATTAATATGTCTAGGGCCCTTCCATGCCAGAAGAACATCTGCCTCTCTGAGTGTATGCACAGCACTTTCTCTCCCCACTGCCCTGGTGTGGCCCACTTTAAGAATCAGGACAGGCCACATTCTTTGAATGAGCCTCCTAAAAGGAAGTGCGTGCCTTTTCATTTCTGGAGCGAACAGGACTTTGTGTTCTGTATTTCCTCAGCATTCCCACAAAGGAGAGCTAAATGTGTGTTGAGTGATTAAGAAAATGCCCTTGGGCTCAACTTAGCTGTAGACACCATGAGGTACTTGATTTGTTAATAAGTAACAATATATCTGGAAAAGGAATTTTGTGTCGCCCATCAGCAGTTGTTTGGGGCTTTGTACCCAAATCTGAGGTGGTACAAGTTGGAGGAGTAATCCAGAAACCCTCAGAACATTCTATTTCTTTAAAAATGACATAAGCTATGGAATAAAAGGAAGTCACTAGAGGCGATCTCAGAAAAACAATTCTGAAGGTGTTCGGTCTGGCATCTCGCTGAGAAGGGCACGTGCAGGGGGAAGGTTTCCTGTGGCACTCACTGGCTGCTTGGTGCTTTTATTCTGTGCGTGCTCAGGGAACTCTGGAGGCCGGGTCGGCAGTGGAAGAGTGTCGGCATGGGATTACAGGAAAACTCGGGTACTGTCCTAGGCTTCTGGAAGATTCAGATTCTGGGGAGGAATGTGTTAACCAGTAAGTACTGTATTGGTCAATATTGGGGCAGATTCCTAAGAGCATCTAAGAAACGGTTTCACTCATCCCTAATTCCCACAACAATGCTGGGTGGCTCTGGGCTGCACTGGATGGGGTGTGCCATTAAGTCATCCTCAAGAAAAGAAAACAGTGGCAGAAGCCACAGGCCAGGAAGCTAGAGCTTGTAGGAAATCTCATGAGGAGGACTCAGCAGGGAAGGTACAGGTGACGGCAATGTTGGGGGGCAGCAGTGGTGGAGAATTATGGGATTATCAAATGTGTGGGCTGCTGGTGACCCGTTGAGCATTCAGCGTCCTTGGCTCATTTCAGAACCCACAGCCACAGTTGACTGTGCAGGTGTGAGAATACTGTACCTGTCACTCAGTTGGGACAGACAAGCGGAAGTCCTGCTGGGATGAAACCAGGGCTTAAGGGAAGCCATTCAGGTAGCTGTTTGATAAAACAGGACTCTGTCAGATCAGGTAAGAGAACTGTCCATCCGGAACTGTCCATGAACCAGATCACCAGAGATTCGAAGTACTGAGTTGAAAGAACCCCCAAGCCATCTGGTTTACTGTGTCCTATGGAGTGTCTGGATCTTCGCTGAAGCTGGGTCTGAGGTTTCTAGGTGAAAGTAAGCCAATGAAGGAAGTCTGTCAGAAGTGAGCCGTACACTTTCCCAGAAACGCAAGCACATAAGCCCACAGGGGCAGGTGGCTGCTCACTTCCTCTTCTACCGCGAGGACCATGTTGAGGCTGACTTAGCTCTGTTATGTGGGAAGGTGAGGTGTTCTTCATATACACACATAAAGGGTTTGAGGGTCCCACCCTTCTTGTGACTGTGCCTCTGAGACGTGCTGATAAGCACCTGCTACTCCAAACGTGGGTCTCTTGTCCCAGGGTACACTTTCGAGCTAATGAAGTGTCTCCCCCCGCTTTTCTCTGCCTTAAAGGAGGGGAGGCCTCAGACCTTGAGAGATCATGGCCAGTTGAGAAAGCCAATGGAAACACAGCTCTTGTCATCCAAGTGGCATTTCCTGTGGCTAGGAGAGGTCTTCATATCATTAGACTTCCGGTCCTGTTTGTGTGTTACTCTCAAAGCTAGATATGCAGTGGTAGGACAGGAAAGGAGCTCTGCTAAGGTGGCACCAACAGCCTGTCTGGCCAAAGAAATGCCCTCAGGCGTGACTCATGACTCAAGCGCTTCATCCTTGCTCTATCACTTCTGGGTGATCTCGGAAGATCCTTCCCTAAGCAGCAGGACCCCAGGGCTCATCGCATTCAGTTATACAAATGGGACCCAAGAGGCAAGAAGCACTTGCCCATGGGCAGATGTCAGAGCTGGGACTCCTCCTCACAGGGAAGGGTAGAGCCTTCCAATCTCTGGCAGAGCGAGTTCTCCATTATCAATCTGGGCTCACTGCTCCAGTGGGCTGGGTGCTGTTGGTGTTACTGGAGTTGAAGGTTTGGAACCTGGGCTCTGGCAGCACCAACAAGCTAAGATAATCATCCTCAATAAGTCAATTTAAAAACATAATAGTGGAAAGGAGAAGAGGGGAGACTTCTTCAATGTGGCCAGATTGAGAAGAGGGGCACAAGGTCCTGGCACGAGGTTTAGGTTTAAATAAAGGGGAAGCGATATCACAGTTAAACAGTCCCCCAGTCAAGGAGGTACTGGGCTCATCACCGTGGACTAGGCCCCAGGCTTTCCAGCAAGGTGGTTTGATATATTGTCAGAACTGTGTGAAACCTCTTCCAGGAGACAAACTCCCTTGCTGGCTGGTTTCAGAACTCAGCCTTTCTTCTTTCCCAGCATGAGATGCTTGGGGAATCCAATTTCTTAGGGACCATTGTTTCAATAGTCTGGTAGCTAAAAGGAGGGGCATACATGTCTCCCTAGATCTCTCCATTCCTGCCACCATAGTTACACCGGGGAGATACGGGAAAGGGGGTGGAGGGATACTATCTGTTTGGGGAGCTTATGACCTATTGAGGAGAGAGTTCTTGCCAACCCTCACCTCACACCCGGACTTGTCAAACACAGACCACTTAATGAACACCAGTGGCATTTCCAAGAACTACAAAAAAGACGGATGTAGGTCACACACATGGACCACGGGTGCTGGGCCTCTAGGAAGGGCCATGCTTGAGCAAAAGGAGAGTCAAGGAACAGCACCAGGTTTTCTGTCCAACATGAAGCCAGCGCCCGTTGTTCCTGTTTCGTCCCTAGAGAGACATTTGCGCTGGGCTGTCTGGTTCTGCTGGTGTGCGGGTCTTGAGTTGGAGCCTTCAATGTTTATTGGGGTCCAGGCATGTTTACGTTTTGCTTCCTAATTTAAGTAGCAATGGGAACATTCTGGACACTCAGGAGGTGTCTGCCTGCCTTCCAGGAGTGGCCCACATGAACTACCAGTGTGAACAGCTGGAAATCATTCATGACATAGTTCAGGTCCCCAGATGTTTACCTATACAAAAATAAAGGCCCTGGTTCTCTTTTGATTATTTGCTCTGGTTAAGATAGAAGTTTCAGCTATTGAAACACATACAATACATTTTAGCATGTATGTACACATGTATGTGTTCTATGCATGTGTCAGAGGACAGCCTTTGGGAGCCATCTCTCTCCTCCCCTCATGTAGATCCTAGGGAGACAGGTCAGCAATTAAGCTCTCCTCCAGATGACCCAGTTCAGTCCCTACCACACGCCTCAGGAGGTTCTCAAACCTGTGACTCCAGATCTAGAGGATCGGACACCCTCTTCTGGCCTCTGCGGATACTGCACTCACACATACATCACCACGCCCCCACCCCCGAACACATAAATAAAGGGTAAGTCTTAAGAAAAAGAAGTAGAATTTTCTTCATGTTTATATAATTTACCTAATCTCAGGTGAAGTTCTCCTCTGCTGCTGTGGCAGAAACTCAACCCAGCCTTGTATTAGGGGGTCTGTATAGCACAGGGCTGTTGTGTGGAAGGGTACTGGTCTGTGGTGGTTTTGGAAAATGCTGTTATGTGACCTTAGATCATTAGCCCTGAGCTCTGTGGCTCCCACTAAAGGACAGCCTGTGTCCTCACCCTAATCAGAAGCTTCCAGGCCTGTGGGCCCCTCTGTGTTGAGGTGTGGGATAAGGGAAACTTTTAGATGTCCCTCTGAACTCCTCTGGGACCACAGGAAGCTGTGGGTGTCTGTGTTTACCCAGAATTCAGTACTCTCTTGCTAGGGTGTCCATTATTTCTATCTCTTTACAGCTCGTAGCTTCCCTGGTTCCAAGTGCAGCCACAGACGTCTAAGTGCCTTTGGGTTTTGACTGTGTTCCTATCCCAGAGCCCAGCCGGAAGCAGGAGGAGTGGCAGGTACCGGGGCCCCTCTAGGACTCCTTCCTCAAGTCTCCCCGCCCCTCCTGTGTGAGCATCCATTCATGGCATTGGGAAGGCTTGTCTAGCTCTTTTACATGAAGCCATAGTTCTGAACAGTACAGATTAAAGCCAGGAAATGTCACAGTAAACAAAGGTTTCTCTGAGAAAAATTGCCCGTGGAATAAAAATTATCCTACACCAAAGGACCCCCAGAGCTAGAGTGTTGTTATTAACAGTAAAACCAGGTTCATGTAGGACGGTTGTGACAGGGGGAAAGAGAATGCAGTGTAGACCTGGGCTGGGCTCAGGACACTGCATGGACAAGGGATAATTTACAGCTGGGGAACGTGGTGGGTGCCAGAGGATGGAACAGGACTGACAGGAAACATGGGGAGTCAGGAAGGTTCTGGGTACACTCACCTACCAGGATTCTTACTGATGGCAAGGTGGGACATTGCCCCTCACCTGGGTGGTGATGCAGACTGAGGAGCCTGATTAGACGTCAGGTGAGCTGATAGCCTGCTGAGCAGAATTCTTGCTGACGCTTGATTTTACCAAGAAGCAGAGGGCCTGGGACAGGGATCAGGACACCTGCTGAAACCTTTGTCCCTCTGCACTCTGACAGTGTTATTTGGTTCCGTTTGGGTCCACAAGCCAGTGTTTACTGGAGCAGTCTTAGGAGACTGAAGATGGAGTAGGAGTAAGAGTCAGAAAATGCCAGAAGAAAATAAGTGGGTCTGTGTTGGCTCAGTGGGTAGTGGGTAAGTGAGGATGTGTATGCAGGAATCCTCAAATTCTGCATGCTGCCTGTACCACACTGCACTCTGCCTCAGGACTTCTGAGCAGAGAGATGAGCAAATTAGAGGCAAAAGAGGTCGATACTTTGTGTTGATACAGCAGTTAAGAGTTGCACTAGGTGTTTCTTTGGTTGGATTGGTTTAAGCAAATCCTAGTGGCCTGTGCCATCACAACCCGCTGGATTGGTTTAAGAATGGTAAGCAAAGCCAGGCTCCCTGGCACTAATAAACCACTGCTTTGCTGAAAAGTATCTGCATTCAGAATCCTGGGTTGGAAATCTCTCTAAAAATGTTTCCAGTGAAGGTTTTCTTATCATTGCTAGATAGTCATGTTCTACAGGTGTTAGCAAACAGATCCACGTTTACTGGGCTGTCATTCAGAAAGCTCCCTTGCCAAGGGCACAGGCCGTCAGAGCCTGGTGCTCTCTCCTTCTTCCACCAGACAGGCAGAGCCATGACTCAATCTGACTGGAAAGTCAGCTCCGCCACCTAGTGGCAGCAACCCCACAGTTCATGCGTGTTTGCCGTGCGGAGTTAATCAGCTGAGACACTCAGCAATGCAAAACCGAACTAAATAAAGACAGGGGTAAATAGATGTTATAAGGATAATGTGGCATTTGTGTTCCAGCTCCACGCCAAGCCATTGCTTCCACAAATAGTGCCTGTACGTGCTAGTCAGTATTCTAAAAGTGTAACACATATTTTTAAATGTGTCCTATCTGTGGCTATAAAAAGATGGCTGATATAAAACTTGGGATGATTCATATTTTAGGGAATAAGATGGAGGATTTGGTAATGCCTAAAAGTGTATGGTGGAACCAGAAAGCTGAGTTGCATCTTTGGCTAGGTGGGTAACAACTGGGTGAGTCTGTGGAGCCTGCTGGCTGAGGAGAAGCCAGAGTGAAGGCTGAGGAGAGGAGAAGAACTCTCCGGTTCCTGAGAAGTTGGGACCCTGCTAAAAGGGCCGCAATTCTCTATTTACAAACTGAAAGCACAAACTATGTGATGAAGTGTTTCTGTCAGCATTTCTAACCTTGTGTTTGGGCACGTTGTCTGTGCTAGAGGGGGCAGCAGGGAGCAAAGAGCCTCCTTTTCAGTTCCTGTGGGAGGTGGATTCCCCCGACTTCTAGAATTAAAAACCATGGACTTGAATGCCATCTCCCCTGGCACTCTTCCTAATCATTGAAGGTCCAGCTCACCTTCTTTTATCTAAAATGCAAAAATCTGTAGAGAATGTAGAATCTCTAGAGAAATGTAGAATCTGTAGAGAAGGAACCAGCCCCCTTTTATACCTCCTTCACACCCAAAGCTCTCTTGAACCCCAAAGAATACTATAACGTGATACCCCAGTTACCTCCCTTTTGTACATGTGTAAGTATTTATGTATATACTTGGGAAGGCTCTAATGACTGTCACACTTAGCTGTAATATTTTCTTTTAAAATCAATTTTAAGCTAGGCATGGTGTCTCGTGCCTGTAAGTCTAGCATTGGAGATGCTGACCCAGTCTCATCAGTGTGAGTTCGAGGCCAACATGGATATATAGTGAGTTCGAAGCAAACTGGACTTGAGGTGAGAACTAAAACTTGTTTTAAAGAACTGAACCCAAACCAAACAACAACAACAACAACAACAACAACAACAAATGCCTCACTATTTTGTTGAGGTATAATTTACATGTAACAAAACATCCATTTGAGTTTATATACAGCTTAATCAGTTTCAGTAAACACCCAACTTGTGAAACCTGATGCTCCAATAGAGTCACCCCCAACCCATCCCCATGAAGACACGATTCACTTTCGGCACCACGGTTTGTTTGTTTATTTATTTATTGATTTATTTATTTATAGACAAGGTTTCTCTGTGTAGCCCCGGCTGTCCTGGAACTCACTCTGTAGGCATGCATGCATCTTTAATCCCACCGCTCTGGAGGCAGAGTTGGCAGATCTCTGAGTAAGTGGCCAGCTTGGTCTTCAGAGTGGTTCCAGGGCAGCCAGGGCTACACAGAGAAACCCAGTCTTGAAAAAAAAATAAAACAAGACAGAGAGTTGTCACCACAATTTAATTAGGCCTTTCTATAACTTCATTAAATGGAATTATATGCTGTATTGTCTTCGGTGTCCGACTTCTTTTGCTCACTATAATTTTCTAGATTTGTTAGTGTTTTCATGTCTTTCTATTGTTGAACAGTTATATGGCTATACCACGATTTGAGTATACATTCAACTACCGGTGGCAATTTCATGTCAAGCTAGCTGCTGTGAATGGTCTCTGTGCAGACTTACATTTTCATTTTTCTTGATTAGAAATGAATTGCTAGGTCAGGGGTCCCTGCACATCTGTTCTCTTTAGTGGCCTTGCTGTTCTGAATTCCCACTGGCAGTGGCTGAGAGTTCCAGCCCTCCCACATCTTTCCAGGCTCCTTTTGCTTCACTTGATTTTTCACAGAGGCATCCTACTGGCTCTGGCCACTGTCCCAAAGCAACTTTCGAGCATCTTTTCCTGCGCGAGAGCCAATGAGCCAGTCTGCTGTTCCGGCGGCTGCTATTAGTTAATACGTAGGTTTTTGTTTTTCTGTCTTGTCTTGCTGTGTCACTTTAATTTATGACACACAATAACCACATAACTGTTGTGACACTGGCCTAGGATGTCTAGGGGTATTGAGAAGTGGGTTTTCTGTGATTTCACAATAACTGCGTGTTTTGCTTGTACCATGACTGCCTCTTCCGTTAACACAAATTCATGGAAGCAAAACATGTAACGAAGTGCCTGCTTCCCTTTCGTTACCAAATCGATTTCTCTTAACTATGTTCACCTGTCCCTAGCTTTAAATATAAATTAAATTGTTTTATTGCATCTATTCATTCATGTCTGTGTGGGGGTGGGGTGGGGTGGGGAGTGTGGTGTACATGTGCATGCCACACTGAGCATGTGCAGGTCAGAGAACAACTCGCAGGAATTGCTTATCTCCTTTTGCTGTGTGAGTCCTGTGGATTGAACTCGGGTCTTCAGGCTTGGCAGCAGGGACCTGCTGAGCCACCTCACTGGCCCTGTTCCTTTATTTTAGAAGCGATTTAAGACGATTGGGATTTGGAAACTGGAGCATAGAGTGAAAAGATTCTACCGCCATCAATTCCTCATCTTCTCCTTTCACAGGATGGTATTTTGGGGCCCCTTCAGAAGTTCCTTTTCCACCCTGATTTGCACGTGTGTGAAGTGTTGGTTTTTATTTGAATTCGGTTTGCATATCTTCTGAGCCACAGTTAGAACAAGGTCTCACAAAGCCCTAGCAACATATTAAGCCAAGCAGCCCTGCTCTTGTGGTTCAAGAGAGAGCCCTCCAAGAGATTCTGCACACGGTATACCAGCGGGGTGGCCGGGCAAATTTCAGTATGCACGCAACGGTAGGATGGCCAGGGCTTGCACCTACGTTTCTCTTAAGTTTTAATTTGGTTTTCATTTTGCAGTTCACTGATTTTAATTATTTCTGAGTAAGTAGTAAGCCTGATAAATGCAGTGTGAGCGTTGATTTTATCGTTTTTTTTTAAAGAAGAGAACTATTTTTATCTTATGAGTGAGTTTTTTTAATTTTTAATTTTTTGTCTTTTTAGACAGGGTTTCTCTCTGTAACAGCCCTAGCTGTCTTGAAACTCGATCTATAGACCAGCTGGCCTCAAACTCACAGAGATTCGCCTGCCTCTGCCTCCTCAGTCCTGGGATCAAAGGTGTGTGCCACCACGCACGCCTGTCTCAGTCTTATATTTTTTTTTTAATGGTTGTTGTCAGTGTGACAGTCTCTGTGTGTCATGACCCCCTCCCCCAGGGTTTGTCTCAAGTTCTCCCATGTCTGGTTTTGTTTCAAGAGCAATGGCTTACTCCTGTGATAGAGAAGGAAAGGTCTGTGCCAACTGCCTTGATTCTGCCTCTTTACGAGTCCGGAGGATGAATAAGGACCAAGGATAATGACACATAGGTATGAAATGCCACAATGAAACCCATCGCTTGGTATGATAATGTGGTGGGGGACCCAGGAGGCCACCTACATCTCTCTAAGTCCCACCCACACCTCAGCTACAGGTGCTCACTTTCCTTGGCTGGTGGCTCAGCTTCCTGATAGCTCTTCTGGCTCCGCCCTTCCCTGCCTGGACTCAAGTCTCTCGCACAGCCATGTATCATAAAAGGATTCTAGAGGCCCTGGTTACCACAGTGACACAAGGGCCCTTTAGGAGAAGAGGAAAGACATACTGGAAGAAAATCGTTTACCAATGCCGCTTACTTTGTTTGGGGTTTTGCTCTTTAGCCCTAGCTGGACTCAAGATCAGATCTTCCTTCTTCACCTTCCCAAGTGCTAGATTGTAGGCATGTACTGCCAGGCATATAGAGCCACAGCTTTCCCAAAACAGCCACTCTCAACATATTTTTGGCCTGTAGTATGACTTTGTCCTAGTATTTTGAAAAAATTAAGGGCTGGAGAGATGGCTCAGTGGTTAAGAGCATTTGTTGCATTGCTCTTGCAGAGGATCAGAGTTCGATTCCCAGCACCTACATAACCATCCATTGATGGGTGATGTCATTCTGTATGCTGTGAAAATGTGTTGCCCTGATTGGTTTTGTAATTAAAGCTGTTTGGCCAATGGTGAGGCCGATTAAGGTTAGGCGGGACATTCTAAAGAAAGAGAGGAAGGAGGAAGACAGAACAGGGGAGACGCTGCTAGCCACTGCCAGAAGAAGCAAGATGTAAAGGTACCGATAAGCCACAAAAGTATAGATTTATAGAAATGGGTTAATTTAAGATGTAAGAACTAGATAACAAGAAGCCCGCCGTGGCCATAGTTTAAACATAATATTAGCCTGTGTGTGTTTATTTGGCTGCAGGACCAGCGGATGAGAGAGATTTGTCCTGACTGCGGGCCAGGTGGGACACAGGAAAACTTTTAGCTACAATCTATAATTCTATTTCCAAGGGATCTGACACCTTCTTTTGCTACGAGCAGGCACCAGGCATAAATATAGTGCCCATGTATACATGAAGGCAAATCGCTCAGATATATTTTTAAATTGCATTTTATTTATTTGGTGTTGTGTATATATAATATATAATGTACACACATGCATGCATGGCTTGGTACACATGTGGAGGTCAGAAGACAATTTGAAGGACTGTTCTTTTCTGCTACCATGTGGGTCCTGGGCAACATGGGAGGAGGAAATGTCATCAGGTTTGGTGACCAGCACCTACAGGCTAAACTGTCTCCCCAGCTCCAGCTAGGCATTTTACCAAGAATTTCTAGACCATGGTCCTATCTTTGATCAAAATTTCAGTGCTGGTGATTGAACCTGGAGTCTTCTGCATGCAAGGTAACCACTAAGCTGACCCCATTCCCGTGGTTATATGACTTATTTTTACTATTTCTTAGGCGAAACTTGGCTTCATTTGGGTCTTTCACTAAAGAGAAGTACAGGATAATAATGCAAGCATATGGATTGAAAAGTAACAAAAGAATCATTTTCAGGGAGAGTGGATCTGGGCTCGTGTCAAGGTGATGACGCCTAGGGGTAAAGGAGCTGAGGAAGCTAATGCTTGGGAAATGGCCAGATGACCTTAGGGTTCCCAAGTGAACAGGGGTGAGTCAGCAGGTGAGAAGCTGCCGCTCTCCTGCACTTGTGTTGCTGGGTGCAGGCCAGAGAGGAAAGTGATGAGAATCACTGCAGCTGGTGCCTCTCACCGCCCCCCGCCCCCCACTAGGAGGAAGCGGAAGCTTTTCCTGTCAGTAGACAAGGAGGAAGGGCTGGCCTGCAAGGTGGTATGATGACACAACAGCCCCCAGAGACCTTTAGACGTCCACAGTAACTTTGTCCTGCTGTCAGTGACACGCAGCTGGGACTTTCTGCACGACATTGCCTGACTGGGGCCTCCCTATCTAGGCCGGTGGTCTCGTAGGCTGCACGGTCTTCTCTGCTTGTGTTCAGTCGGTCAGTGGGAGTTTGATGAGCACCCGTGGTATGCTGCCCACTGTACTTGGTGTGAGAGAGGCAGGACAGGGTTTGGTGGCCCAGTCCTCCTGTATTCCCTACCCAGTGTGGAGAGGTTGCCCGAACCCTCGACAGAACACACATACAACTGCAGCCTGTCGTGGGCTCCCTGACCTCTGGGTTGGGTGGCTGAGGGCTAGTTCCTCCTCTCTGAGCCCAGGTGGTTAGGTGTGGGAACGAGAGTCTCCAGCTCTTCTCACAGTCAGCTTCCCACAAGACAGTCGACATCGGGAGAGAGGGATGGCTGCCTGGGCCTCCTTTCGGAAGGCTCTGAGCAGTACATTCAGGACTTAGGGGCAGGAAGCAGAAAGCAGACAGGAGGATGGCTGGGATTCCCCCAGCAGAGTTTCCTCTGGGCTGAGTTTCCCCCTCAGACTTTCCTTTGGGCTGCCGGCTCAGAAATAACAACATGGGGACTTATTATTAATTATGAAAGCTTGGCCTCAGCTTAGGTTTTCCCCCAACTAGCTCTTATAACTTCAATTGACCTGCTTCTATTAATTTACATCTGCCACGTGTCTCAGTTACCTCTCCTCTGTACCATATGTCCGACTTCTTCAGGATCTTGCTGGTGTCTCTGGCACACCTAGATTCATCCGGAGTTCCTCTCTCTGCCTAGAAGTCCCGCCTAGTCTCTCCTACCTAGACATTGGCCAATCAGTTCTTTATTAAACCAATCATAGTGGCACATCTTCACACAGTGTAAAAAGATATTCCTGCAACAATGTTCTGCTGGTATGTGTTTTTAAGGAGCTGGCATTTACTGTAAATAGTTCTCAAACGGTAGCAGCAGCAGAGCAATAGCCAAGCCCATAGTCATTGTGATAACCATAGCAACAGCAGCAGCCTCTTCTCAGAGTGATGGGGAAGTGTTAGGTCCCTTAGCATTTCTTATCCTTTGATCCTCAATGTCACTTCACCTGGGAGGAAAGTCGGGTCCATTGTTCTTAGATCCTGCAGCAGCAGGGCTGGGACTCACGTACATCTCCCTATTCTGTCCTGGCTCTAGGAGGCGATGGAGCCTTTGCCCTGGTGACTCTAGAAGATGGACGTTAAAGAGAACCGCTTATGTCAACATCTGTCATTTACCCCCTATGTCACCTGGAACAAGTAACCCGGCTACTTTGCTTCAGTGCCCAATATAGATGGAATCTTAAAGCAGTTGGATTTTGTCTGCTGCACTTTTTGAAGAATGGCTTTGAGGTACAATTTACACACAACACATGTATCCAAATTAGCTATCTAATTTGATGGTTTTTGACAGATAGGTAAATCCACTGTGACTTGTCCCCCAGAGCATTTCTACCCCCTCCCAGAGCTGCCAGTTTTGCTTTGCAGTTGGTTTTTATTCCTGCTCAGGCAACCACTGGCCTGACTGCCCCGGAGGAAGGGTGGGTTAGTTTTGCTTCTTCTAAGTTGCACAGCGAACTTTCCTGTATAGAGTCTAATATGTCTGGCTTCTTTCTCTAAGAATAATGTATATATTTTTCAATTTAGCCATGCCATAGCACATACACATAGGGATATACCACCTTTGTTTACCCAGCTCTTGGATGACTGTCCAGGCAACCAGATGTCTCTTGTCATTTCTAGAATTTTAGAAGTTGCTTACAATGCACTTACTGTTTACTCAGATAATATTGTATCCTTCTGGGGTCTTTGATGTAATTAAAGACTAGATAGTTATAATTATAGTTTTACTTAGTTATGATAAAAATAAATTAAATATAAAACTTTAAACACAAAAATAGGATAGATGATAAAATATTTTCTTTAATTTTGCCAAATACAAATAGACATTATAACTATAATTCTCACTTGACAACTATTTTGTTATATATAATTTTGCCATATTAAAATAAAAACCTTCCTTTTTGATTAGACAGAAAAGAGGAAATGCTATGGGATGGTATTTCTGTATGCTGTGAATATGTGTTGCTCCTATTGGTTAACAAATAAAGCTGCTCTGGCCTATCGCAAGGCAGTATAAGAGCCAGGCAGGAAATCCAAGCAGAGATACATGGAGAAGAAGGTTGGAGTCAGAGAAGACGCCATCCAGCTGCTGAAGGAACAAGATGCCTGCAGACCGATAATACCATGGCCATGTGGCAAAATATAGATGAATAGAAATGGGTTAATTTAAGATGTAAGAACTAGCTAGCAATAAGCCTGAGCCATAGACCAAACAGTTTGAAATTAAAAAAGAAAAAAACACACCATGATGAAACCCTTATTTTGTATGCTTAATTTTTACTCAGAAAAAAGTTAATTTATAGCTAGCTTGGGCATGGTGGTACAAACCTATAATCCCAGAACTCAGTGAGTCGAGGCAAGAGTATCATAGGTTTGAGGCTAACATGTGCTCTATAGCAATATCCTGACTTAAGCAGAAGAAAAAAACAACCACTTAATTTATAAATCTGTAAAAAGGGTTAGGGATGTAGCTTGGTGGCAGAGCTCTTACCTAGCAGGCATGAGGCACTAGGTTCAATTCCCAGTTAAAGAAAATATGTATGAATAAACAACCCCTAGTGCTTCTTTGATTTGATGCCCAGAGAATACTTTTGAACTTAAAGTGATAATTTGTTGTGGGATATTTGACCACACAATGAAACTCTGAGACTGTGTTAATAAAATTAACCTTGGATCAGGGGGCAGAGTCAGCAACTAGTTGATAGGAATTAGCCACAGAGAGGATGGAGGAGGCAGGAGGACTGTGCATGGAGAGATGCACAGGAAGGAGTAGAGAGGGACTTAGAGATTTGTGGGCCTTTTTGATTTGGGACAGGTGGAAAGATGCTCTCTTGCTGAGTCTTTGGCTGAAAAGGAAGGTCAACTGGTTGCTTCTTGGCTTCTCTGATCTTGCAAGTTTTCACTCCAACATCTGACTCTCCAGTCTTTATTGGTAAGTAGAACAACTTAGATAAAAACAACAATAATTTTATACTTAAATAAAATGACAACTAATCCATTAAACTGCTAAACATAGGATAAATATATATATATGTATATATATAAAATGATTTTTTCTTAAATGTCTATTTCTTCCTAAAACAAACAAACAAACAAACAAAACCCTAGGAATTCTCTCTGTCTTAGTTAGGGTTTCTACTGCTGTGAAGAAACACCATGACCACGGCAATTCTTATAAAGCAAAGCATTTAATGAGGTAGCTTACATTTTCAGAGGTTTAGTTCATTAACATCATGGGACACGGTGGCGTGGAGGCAGACATGGTGCTGGAGAAGTAGTTGAGAGCCCTACATCTCTCAGGCAACAGGAAATGAACTGTCTCACTGTGCATGGCTTGAACATAGATGAGACCTTAATGTCTGCCTCCACAGTGACACACTTCCTCCAACAAGACCACACCTCCCATTAGTGCCACTCCCTTTGGGGGACATTGTCTTTCAAACCACCACATCCTCCATGCTATCCTTTTTTTTTAATAATATTATTTACCCATCGTGTGTGTGTGTGTGTGTGTGTGTGTGTGTGTGTGTGTGTGTGTGTGTGTGTTGTATGCATGTGTGTGCAGCTAGTGGCCAGTAAGGCATGGGATCCTCCCAACTCTCCTTTTTTCGCACTGGGATTGCAACCACACCTGCATATCTAGCCACATCTGGCTTTTTACATGGGTGCTGGAAATCCACACTCAGGTCTTCACGCTTCTGTAGCACGTACTTTACCCAAGAGCCATCTCCCCAGCATCACCTCAGTGACTTCTATTCTTCCATCGATGACCTCTCTCTTTCAGGTTCCCCAGCTTTCCAGGTGGTCAGTGAAACTATGCCCTTACACATGACAGCCTTGCATAAAGGTCTGCAAGGACAAGTTAGCTGCCACAGCCTTGGCCTCTGAGCCATTGTGGACATCCCAAGGTCCCAAAGGACCATGTTCAGGCGAGTTGGCCGGTACTCCACAAGGAACTAAGCTGTTAGCTGTATGACATGAGCTTGTCCTGTCACTGTTCTGAAATGAGAGTTCTTTCTCTATGCAGCAGGAATAGTGAAGACATTTACACCTCAGGGTTGATACTGGCATCATAAATGATAGTGTGGGAGGGGAGCATTGCTTAAATGCTCAATTTAACTTAAATTGAACTTCACAGCTCCTGACTTTCTAGGTTCACCAGAGGGTGCAGGCACCTAGCACTGGCCCGCTTAATGGGGTCAAGGGTCTCAGGCCCCTGTATGTCATCTTGGCCACAGGCTCCCTGAGTGGCCAAGGCCATGACATGATGTCAAATGCTAAACAGAGGCCTTTTTTATTCCATCTCTGGCTTCTGGATACACATGCCATATGTCTCACCAATTGTCTTCCTCTCTTTCCCCTGAGTGTCCTCTGCTTTGGATCTCTCCACAGACCCAGAACCTAAACCTTTCCTCCTACCGGGAAAGCTTGTACCTCTCTCCTCCTCTCCCAAAGTAAGTCATAGCTCTGAAGCATGGCCACCCAACAGGGCTGCTGGGTCTTACCCTCCCCTCAAAATCAACTCTGGAAAAACCAGAGGGGCTGCAAGGAGTGGATTCCAGGATTTACTGTGAGGGAGAGAGTTAGAGCCTGTGGGAGGGATAAAGGCTGCCTGAAAAGATGGCCATGAGCCCTTCAGTTTGCAGAGGAGGGACAGGGGTAGAAGAGATGGGGATATGGAGATGTGAGGAGGGAAACTTTTAGGTTCTTTTGGCTATGATGCCATGTTGTTTCAATATCTCACTGGCTGTTCCTTGATCTAGAAATGCCACAGAGATAGGCAGCCACAGACTCAGCCAAGGGAAACCATGGGGCAATATTCCTACTAAATATGAAAAAAAATGTTATGAAATGATTTGTGAAACACGTTCTGTAGCTAGAGTTTTCCTGCCTGACCCACGGTCAGGGCAAATCTCTCTCACCTGCCAGTCCTGCAGCCACTCAGACCCAACCAAGTAAACACAGAGACTTATATTGCTTACAAACTGTATGGCCGTGGCAGACTTTTTGCTAACTGTTCTTACAGCTTAAATTAATCCATCTCTATAAATCTATACCTTGCCATGTAGCTTGTGGCTTACCAGCATCTTCACATGCTGTTTGTCATGGTGGAGGCTGGCAGTGTCTCTGACTCAGCCTTCCACTTCCCAGCTTTATTCTCTTCCTTGTCCCGCCTACACTTCCTCCTGCCTGACTACTGGCCAATCAGTTGTTTTATTTACAAACCAATCAGAGCAACACATTTGCCATACAGAACATCCCACAGCAACGTTCCTTGATTGTAGGCTGTAGAACGTGCAAGAAGCAAGTGTCTCTGTAGTAGGATGTAGACACTTCAGCTTTGTTCTTAGTCTGTGCTGCAAATTCAGACTCAGGGTCTCTGTGCTGTGGTCTGGATGTTCTTGCCACACACACTGAGGCAGGATTCCCAAGGCAGTAGCACTGGGGAGTGGGCATGTCAGGAGACACGGGTCCTTCTCCCGAGACTGGATCAGTTCCTGTGACGATTAGTTAGAAATCATCTGGACCACTCTCGTCTCCTCCTCTCAGGTGCAGCCACTGCTAAGCTCTTGGTCACTCCCACTATGTGAAGCCTTCCACCATGTTATAGGGCAGCGTGAGGCTCTTTTTTGCTGCATGTAGCCACCCATGCTTGTACTCTTTTGCTTCTAGAATCATGAGCCTAAATAAATCCTTTTACTTAATAAATTGCCCAGTCTCAAGTATTCTGTTCTAGCAACAGAAAGTAGACTAAGGCATGCTGTCTTAGTTGTCTACTTTGTTTTTGCTACGCCAGTTCTTAATAGCATGCATGGTGATAAGAGAGAAACCTCATTTAATTGACTCCACATCATTTGATTAGGAAATTGCTAGGAGGGTCCCGTAGATGTCTTCTTAAATAGTGTATAATTAAGTGTAATAGTTCTCAATGGACATGATATGAAGAATGTAGCAATTGTTGCTCTTGAGTCCTAGAGATGCTGATTGAATTTAAAATCTTCTCATGTCACCTTTGAGATGAACTCTCTATTCAAAAGTCAGCAGCAGCTTGTTCATTAAAGATTGAAAAGGAGATTTATCCCATAACATTCATCTAGGAGCCCATCTTCCTTCCTGCCCTTTCTTCTCTCTCTTCATTCCTTCCTAATGGAATATTTTTCTTTTTTCCATTTTTTTTTTTTTTTTTTTGGTTTTTCGAGACAGGGTTTCTCTGTGTAGCTTTGCGCCTTTCCTGGAACTCACTTGGTAGTCCAGGCTGGCCTCGAACTCACAAAGATCCGCCTGGCTCTGCCTCCCGAGTGCTGGGATTAAAGGCGTGCGCCACCAACGCCCGGCTTTTTTTCCATTTTTTACTAGCAAAATTATAAGCATTTTAATGGGAAAGGGAGAGTATTAAAAATTAATATGAGCTTCTCAGTGACCTAAAAGTCCGGGTCAGCTAGCAGATAAAACAATCTAATGGTAAAATACTAATGGAGATATTTACAGCATCTCTCTCTGTCTCTGTTTCTCTCTTTTTTTGGGACAGGGTTTCATTTCTCTGTGTAGCCCCAACTGTCCTGGAACTTACTCTATAGACTAGGCTGCCCTTGAACTCAGAGATCCTCTTACCTCTGCCACTTGAGTGCTGGGATTAAAGGCTCATGCCACAACTACCCAGCCAAAATTACAGTATTCTCTACAACTCAAGAGAAAGACTGATAATTGCTCCATTCTTTCTACCATGTGTACAGCCCAGTGAAAACCATTGTTTCATTATTCGCTAATGACCAAGTCAAGTTCTAACATAAAGATATGGCTCAAATTTAAAATGAGGTTTAAAATGACTTGTAGTTTGTCAATCAATGTTGGGGTCTTTCCATAAAAAGAGTGACTTTTATGCCCGAGGGTTGACTGTGTCATTTAGAAGACAGAACACTGAAAGACACTGCTCCCAGAAAAGCCTCTGCAGTATCAATGTCATTGTCTGAGTGTTTTCATTTTCCTATAGGAGCAAGAATTAAGAAGGGAGAGGCAGAAAAATCCAACTGAATAAAGCTTTCAAAATGGAGAGATTCCAGAGGCAGGTCAAGTTCAACCCAGGAACACCTCTCCCAGTGCTTTCCCAACTAGTTAAAGTACAAGACCAAAGCTAGCCCACCTCTCCAGTCAGTACCAAGCTCCAGCAGAGTGCTGTTAATATTGTTATGGTTAATGTGCATCAAACATTAGTTCTCCGAACTGAAGAATTCTCCACTGTTGACACTTTCTCACTGAACTCTCATGATTGTTTGGTTTCAAAGGCTGTTGGGCCCAAGATACATTTTGTTTTAAATAATCCTTCATGAAAAATTCAGCTTGCAGTCTAATATGATTGAACTCAGACTGAGTTTGTTTTATAATGTGTTGGACTGGAAAGTCTATGAGTAGTGAATTATTCAAGATGTGTAGACAAACAAGGGACCTGTGCTCTCATGTGGGGAGGAATGATCAAAGAAATAAACAAAACTTGATGTGTCTTGTTATCTCATTTTATTTACCTTTAAAACTCCTCCAAATATTAGAGGAAAGAAGTCAGTATCAATCTTCACCTCTGTCAGGCTCTGCACTTCAATTATTAATTTGACCACAGTTCTCTGTACCACATGCTCCACAACAATATTTCTGAGCCTTTATTAAAAATGTTAACTGTCATTGGATTTCCAAATATGACTCTCCACTGGCTAATTTGACTAACTTTATTAATAAGGGGATTCTGAGGAGTAATACTAACAGTATGCCTGCATGTAAGATTGTACTATAAATTATTCCCACTGAAGGTGACAAGCAACGGCTGCTGTGAGACTATAAGGCAGTCACCTTTGGAATTAACCCTGCAAGAGCCACGACTTCACACAGTGACAAACTGCTGTCAGCTCCTAGGAATTTCCAAATGAAATTCCCCCTCAGCAACAGCCTTACTAGTGATTTTCACAGTGTGTGGATGTTGTCTGTATTAATACATCCTCCAAACCCTTTACCCATTTTGTTGTCTGTGCAACACTGTGGATTACAAATTTCTAAATATAAGTCAAAACAACAATCAGAAACTCAGGTCCCAGACCCAGGCTATGTTTCTTTCCCTGGTTCTGGGCTCTAGGGCCAGGATGAGTTTCTTTGGCCAATCCCTTTTTCCTATAGCCTCTAGCCTGTAAAAGCTGTACTGATAAAAATGGGACCCTGCTAGCCAGCTTGCTTAAGAACAGATGGCTTCCTGGAATCCCTGGGGGTTCTCTCACAACTATCTAGTCTTAAACAATTTTAACTAAAACTGCCATTCATGTAAAGTAACAGTTACAGTGCTAATCATGTGTTTCTGCTTCTGTAAACAAGCTTGCTCGCTCAAGGTAACCAAATACATCTGTTTGCTAATTAAGCCCCTGCTTACACATAGGCTGGATGCTTGTGTATAGGCAGGATATGTGCTGACATAGCTCCCAGAATGTAACTTGTGGTTTTTTTTTTTTTTTTTTTTTTTTTATAAACCCCTAACTAATGCGACTTGAGGCTGCATCTTGAGAATCCCTACTCTTGTATGCAGTCCTGGTTCCAGTTTCAATAAAGCCTCTTGTTAAACTTATTTGCAGTCAGACTGGTGAATCTCTTAATGACCCCAGACCCATAACAGTATGAGTCTTTCCTAAAAGATACTATAAAACTTGTGTTGACACAGAATTAAAATCTTTTTATCTTTCCTACACTGTAAGACTTTTATGCAATATTTTAATCCTCCCTAACCCAGTAAAAACCTTTGTTTACACAAAGTCCCACTGCTCTAGTCTAGGAATTTGATGGCCTGGAGCAGTGACCCTTTTCTCCTTGGAACAGTGACTCCTTTCCCTGTGAACCAATTCTTTTCAGACTAGTCAACTGAATACGATTGTGAGGTCAGACCCCAGCAGTTGGGGGAAAGACACAGCCTCCAGCTGGGTTAGAATGAAAACTAAACACATTTTCTGTGTTGGTGTGTTTGCTCTTCTGAGGGCACCCTTTTGATCAAGAATAAAGTATGCCTGTCCAGAGACTTCAGTTGGAATGGTGGTCTCTTTCTTTTCAAACCCAAACTTATTTTCAACAATTTGGGAGGTCAGTTGAGAACCTGTCTCACCTGAGGGAGTACCTCAGACCTCCTCCCAGGGGAGATGCCTGCCACCAATTTTTTGTTGGTGGCCCTTTTGTATTATGTCTCTGGCACTTTCCACATCAGCAAAAGAGGAACTGGAGTTTGGAAAACTCTGGACATTCCATGGAGACCAGGAATACTCTGTGCACAGACAAAGGTAAAGATGCTGTGGGGAATAGGTGGAGAGGACCTCCATAAAAGGGGACTGGGCACACTGTAAAACCAGGGTGGGAAAATAACTAAAGGCAAAAAGAAAAGAGAGAGAGAGACCAAAGAAAGGAAGCATTACCCCAAACAGGAGAAGCAGCTTTTCTGTTTGTATTCAATGGGCTTCTTCACCCTGTTTAATATCACCCTCCCTTTCCCAACTACAGAGAGATTGAACAATATGAGGCCTCAACTTTACTTCCTATCTTTACTCTCTTGGAACAGAATTATCCTTTATTTCCCTCGACACTATTTCCCTAAGAGAACCTGGGAAACCTTGGAGGTGGTCTTGTGGAAGGGGCGAAGGCAGTCTCTTGGCGTGATTAAGTCTGACTTCCTTAGATGATGCCATCTGGCAAGTGCTTTTCTAACTGGATAAAAGTGCCACACAAGGCTACTAAGATTTTAAATTATGACTAACTATTCCAACAAGTTGACTTTCAAAGGTCTTAAGTTCCAACTAACATGGAAAGCCAGAGACCCATCTGATCTTAGCCCCACAACATACTCAGAGTGGGATAAAATGGGGGCAAGCAGGGTCAAGCATAATCTAGATGACAGTGCTTCACACCCACAGTTATGATTTGTGTGGCAAGACATATAGAGTCCACTCTCATGGGTTGAGCATGGAATTTCTTCCCCTGTTCCTTCGCTATTTCCTGCCCACCTGCCGAGGCCACGGGCACCATCTCTTCCTATACCAAAGCTAACTTCACTAAGATGTCCTTTTTTTATTCATCTATTTATTTTACATCCTAGATGAGGCCTCCCTCACATCTTCCCCTCCTAGTCCCTACCTCCTATGCTTCCCTCCACTCCCTCCTAATTCCTGCCTCTTCTGTCTCCATCCAGGAAAGGGCAGGTCTCTCACAAGTATCAATAAAACATGGTGTATCAACTTGCAGTAAGACTAAGCACCTCCCCTTGTATTAAGGCTGGGCAAGGTGACCCAGTATGAGGAGTAGGGTCCCAAAATCCAGTAAGAGTCGGAGACATCTTCTGTTCCTGCTGTTAGGAGTTCCACAAGTGGACCAAGCTACAAAACTGTAACATATCTGAGGAGGGCCTAGGTCAGTCCATGCAGTCTCCCTGGTTGTCGGTTTAGTCTCTGCGATCCCCTATGAGCCTAGGTTAGTTAATTGTGTGAGCTTTCCTGTGGTGTCCTTGATCCCTCTGGTTCCTATACTCCCTTTTCCTCCTCTGCAGAATCCCCAAACTCCACCTAATGTTTGGCTGTGGGTCTCTGCATCTGCCTCTATCAATTGCTGGATGATGTCTCTCTGATGACAATTGGGCCAAGCACCAATCTGGTCACAAGAGATAGCCAGTTCAGGCTATTTATTTGCTATTGCTAGGAGTCTAAGCTGAGATCCTTCCCATAGACTCCTGGGAGATTCCCCTGTGCCAGGCTTCCACCTGATCCCGAAATTCCCCCCCCCCCAGCAGTCTCCTTCAGCACTCTCCCTCTCTGTGCCCCCCAACCTGATCACTCATGTCCCCATCCCCCACCCACCCTCAGTCCACTCATTAAATATCTTCTATTTTTCCTTTTCAGGGAGATCAGGGTGTCCCCCCATGAAAACTTCTTGTTACCTAGTCTCTGGGTCTATGGATTGTAGCATAGTTATTCTTTATTTTATAGCTAATATCCACTTATGAGTAAATACATACCATGTTTGTCTTTCTTGGTCTGGGTTGCCTCACTCAGAATGATTTTTTCTAGTTCCATCCATTTGCCTGCAAATTTCCTGGTGTCCTTGTTTTTAACAACTGAGTAATACTCCATTGTGTAAATGTACCACATTTTCTTTATCCATTTCTTGGTTGAGGGACATCTAGGTTGTTTCCAGGTTCTGAGTATTACAAATAAAGCTGCTATGAACATAGTTGATCAAGTGTCCTTGTGGTATGATTGAGCATCCTTTGGATATACGCCCCAGAGTGGTATAGCTGGGTCTGGTGGTAGGTTGATTTCCAGTTTTCTAAGAAACCACCAAACTGACTTCCAAAATGACTATACATGTTTGTACTCCCACCAGCAATTGAGGAGTGTTCCCTTTGCTCCGAATCCTCTCTAGCATGAGCTATCACTTGTGTTTTTGATCTTAGCCATTCTGACAGATATAAGGTAGAATCTCAGAGTCCTTTTGATTTGTATTTTCCTGATGGTTAAGGATATTGAACATTTCCTTAAGCGTTTCTCGGCCATTTGAGATTCTTCTATTGAGAATTCTTTTTTTAGATCTGCACCCCATTTTTTTTATAGTTTTTTAATTAAATATTTTCATTTATTTCACATACTAACCATAGTTTCCCCTCCCTCCTCTCTCCCATTCCCTCTCCCTACCTCTGATCTATGCTCCCCCATCCACTCCTCCTCCATTCAGAAAGGGACAGGTCTCCCATGGGAGTCAACAAACCATGGCATATCAAATTGAGGTAGAACCAAGCTCCTCTCCTGCATCAAGGCTGGGTGAGGCATCTCTGCATGGAGAATAGGTTCCAAAAAGTCAGCTCATGTGCTAGGGACAGGTACTGATCCCACTGCTAGAGGCCCCACAAACAGACCAAGCTACTGTCATGGGTAGCCATTCCAGCCTTGATCTGGAAGTTCCAACCTCCATTGAGGTTTTGGTAACTGTCACACCTACAAGGCAGGGCCAAGAGAGGACCCTGAAGACCCGAGATCTGGATGCACCGCCTCTCTTGGTTCCTGGACCCTGGACCCTGAAGGTAGACCAAGCAGAGTTCTCCAGAGAACACCGCCGGATTGCACCTTTCCCAGACCCTGTAGCCTATCCCTTCACTTGTAAGTTACCCCACAAAATAAACCTCCCTTTTAACTACGTGGAGTGGCCTTAATAATTTCACCAATAAGCTACACAACTGTCATCCACATGCAGAAGTCCTAGGCTCACTAGTCCAGAGTCTGTGAGCTCCCATTAGCTCAGGTCAGCTGTCTCTGTGGGTTTCCCATCATGATCTTGATCCTCCCTTGTTCATACAATCCCTCCTCCCTTTCTTCAACTGGACTTCCAGAGCTCAGACCTGTGCTTGGCTATGGATTTCTGCATCTGCTTCCATCAGTTACTAGATGAAGGCTCTCTGTTGACAATTAGGGTAGTCATCAATCTGATTACAGGAGAAGGCTAGTTCAGGCACCCTCTACACTATTGCTAAGAGTCTTAGCTGAGGTCATTCTTGTGGATTCCTGGGAGTTTCCCTGACACCAGGTTTCTCCCTAACCCCATAATGGCTCTCTCTATCAAGATATCTCTTTTATTACTCTCCCCCTCCATCCTTCCCCCAACTCAACCAACCCTATCCCTCATGCTCCCATCCCTCCATCCCTTCTCCTCCACACCTCTCACCCCCAGTTTACCCGGAGATCTCATCCATCTCATTTCTTTCCCCTTCCCAGGGAAATCCATGCATCCCTTTTAGTCTTTGAAGAAAGAAATAGAAGAAGATATCAGAAAATGGAAAGATCTCCCATGCTCATGGATCGGTAGGATTAAAGTAGTAAAAATGGCAATCTTACCAAAAACAATCTACAGATTCAATGCAATCCTCATCAAAATTCCAACAAAATTCTTCACAGACCTTGAAAGAACAATACTCAACTTCATATGGAAAAACAAAAAAGTGCAGGATAGCTAAAATAATGGAGATTTCATTGAATCTGTAGATTGCTTTTGTTAAGATGGCTGTTTTTACTATGTCAATCCTGCCGATTTATGAGCATGGAAGATCTTTCCATTTTCTGATATCTTCTTAAACTTCTTTCTTCAGAGACTTGAAGTTCTTGTCATACTGGTCTTTCACTTGTTTGGTTAGAGTTACACCAATATTTTATATTATTTGAGGCTATTGTAAAGGGTATTAATTCTCTGATTTCTTTCTCAGCCCATTTATCATTTGTATATAGAATGGCTACTGATTTTTTTGAGTTAATCTTGTATCCAGCCAGTTTACTGAAAGTGTTATCTGTAGGAGTTCCCTTGTAGAATTTTTTGGGTCAGTTATGTATACTATCATACCATCTGCAAATAGCAATACTTTGACTTCTTCCTTTCCAATTTGTATCCCCTTGATCTCCTTTTGTTGTCTTATTGCTCTAGCTAGAACTTCAAGGACTATATTGAATAGGTATGGAAAAAGTGGACAGCCTTGTCTTGTTCCTGATTTTATTGGAATAGCTTTGAGTTTCTCTCCATTTAATTTGATGTTGGCAATTGGCTCGATGTATATTGCTTTTATTATGTGTAGTATGTCCCTTGTATCCTTGATCTCTCCAAGACTTTTATCATGAAGAAGTGTTGGATTTTGTCAAAGGCTTTTTCAGCATCTAAGGAGACGATCATGTATTTTTTTTCCTTTCAGTTTGTTTATATGGTGGATTACATTGATAGATTTTCCTATGTTGAACCATCCCTGCATCTCTGGGATGAAGCCTACTTGGTCATGGTGGATGTTCTTTTTGATGTATTCTTGGATTCAGTTTGCCAGTATTTTATTGAGTATTTTTGCACCAATGTTTATGAGTGAAATTGGTCTGTAATTCTCTTTCTTTGTTGGGTCTTTGTGTGGTTTGGGTATCAGGGTGACTGTGGCCTCATAGAAGCAATTTGGCAATGTTCCTTCTGTTTCTACTTGGAATGGTTTGAGGAGTATTGGTATTAGCTCTTTTTTGAAAGTCTGATAGAATTCTGCACTAAAACCATTTGGCCTTGGGCTTTTTTTTTTTTTTTTGGTTGGGAGACTTTTAATGACTATTTCTTTTTCCTTAGGGGTTATCGGTCTATTTAAATTGCTTATCTGATCTTGATTTAACTTAGGTAAGTGGTATCTATCAAGAAATTTGTCAGTTTCTTTTAGATTTTCCAATTTTGTGGAGAACTGGTTTTTGAAGTATGACCTAATGATTCTCTGGATTTCCTCAGTGTCTGTTGTTATACCCCCTTTTCATTTTTGATTTTGTTGATTTGGATATTCTCTCTCTGCCTTTTAGTTAGTTTGGAGAAGGGTTTATCTATTTTCTTGATTTTTTGGGAGAACCAACTCTTTGTTTCATTAATTCTTTGTATTGTTCTCTTTGTTTCTATTTTACCGATTTCAGCCCTCAGTTTGATTATTTTCTGCCATCTGCTCCTCTTAGGTGTGTCTGCTTCTTTTTGTTCTAGAGCTTTCAGGTGTACTGTTAAGTCACTAGTATGAGATTTCTTCAAATTCTTCATGAAGGCACTTAGTGCTATGAACTTTCCTCTTAGCACTGCTTTAATTGTGTCCCATAAGTTTGGGTATGTGGTACATTCATTTTCATTGAATTCTGAGAAGTCTTTAATTTCTTTCTTTATTTCTTCCTTGACCCAGTGGTAATTCAGTCAACTTCAGCTTCCACGAGTTTGTAGGCTTTCTGTTGTTTCTGAAATTCCACCTTAATCCATGGTGGTCTGATAAGATACAGGGGTATTTCAGGTTTTTTTTTTTTTAACCTGTTGAGACTTGCTTTGTGGCCAAGTATACGGTCAATTTTGGAGAAGGTTCCATGCGGTGCTGAGAAGAAGGTATATTCTTTTGTGTTTGGGTGCAATATTCTATAGATATCTGTTAGATCCATTTGAGTATAACAACTATTAGTTCCATTATTTCTCTGTTTAGTTTCTGTCTGAATGACCTGTTCATTGGTGAGAGTGGGGTGTTAAAGTCTCCCATTATTAATGTGTAGGGTTCTATGTGTAATTTAAGCTTTAGTAATGTTTCTTTTACAAATGTGGGTGCCCTTACATTTGGGGCATAGATGTTCAGAACTGAGACATTATCTTGGTGGTTTTTTCCTTTGGTGAATATGAAGAGCCCTTCTCCATCTCTTTTGATTAAGTTTGGTTGGAAGTTCTTCCTTCACACCACTGCCCTCTGCTGGCATAATTAATCCTTGTGGGCTAAAAAAAAACCCCTACCACCATTTGGCAAACAGATATAACATATCTCAGAATTTGGATGTTTAAAATATTTTCATATAATGGTTGATACTTTTTAAAAAATAAGATTGTTGCTTCTGCTCATGGGGTGAATAACCTTGGTTGCCACTAATCATTTATCATTCACCTTCTCCTTTCTAGGACTTCTGTTATAACTGAAAACTGATGATAGTCCTGCTTATACTAGCAAATGCCTTAAGGTATTTTGCAATTTATGGAATATTAACCATTTTACTGAAATCCCTTACAACACCAATCCCTAGTACCAACTTCTGTCTTAGTTACTGTTCTATTGCTGTGAAAGAGATACCATGACAATGTCAGATTACAGAAGAAAGCATTTAACTGGGGGCTTGCTTACAGTTTCAGAGAGGTAGTCCATGATCATCATGGCAGGAAGTATTGAAGTAGGCAGGTAAACATGGCTCTGGAGCAGTAACTGAGAGCTTACATCCCAATCTACAGACAACAGACAGACAGAGCATGACTGAACTAGTGTATGCTTTTGAAATCTTGAAGACTACCCCTGGTGACACACCTCTAACAACTCCACACCAACAAGGCCACACCTTTAGCCTTCCCAAACAATTCTACCAACTGGGGACCAAACATTTAAATATATGAGCTTATTGAGGATGTTCTCATTCCAACCTCTAGAGACCTACAGAAGTTTTCCTATCTTTTCTGAACTGGGGGTTTGAGCAGGGGGTTGTAGAAAGACTAATGCAGTCAAGGAGATGGAGTAGGAGAATCTTCAGAGGGGAGGTAAGAGAAGAGTAATTTTTGAATGAATGTGGAGTTCAGGTGCTAAGGGCAATCAGTCTCCAAGTCATTTAAAGCCTTAATTCTCGCTCAGTAAGTAAATAAGGACAAAGAACAAGCTAAACCATTATATATCATGTATATACATTAAACTGTGTGTGATCTCAGTGTGGAAGTGAGATTGACACACACACACATATCACAAGGTACAGGAAGAGTTTGACACAGATACTTAAACAACAGGAGCTAAGCTACAGGCAGATTATAACACAGGTGGTTTATAGACCATGAGTTTCAGGCAGTGTGTACAAATATGCCATACATGAGGAATAATAGGCAGAAAATAGCACAGATGCTGACAGACTATGAGCTTTAGCCACAAGCTATAGCTACACATCTGTGTAACACAGATGCATATAGGTTATGACAAGTACAGCATTTCTATAGCAGCATGAAAGAACATGCATGTACTAATACAGCAAAACACACGGATTCAGTAGTAAAGCACTGCACATGGATGTTCAAGTAACACACATCTATATATACTCTTACAACACTGCAAATGTATTATTGTATGAGAAGAGTGGTACACAAGGATGTAGTAGTACAGAAGTGCACAGAGATGTACTACTGGAGAAGTGTGCATGAATGTAGACACAAGGTGGTAGGAAAGTGGTGCACTTGGATGAATTAGTATAGCAATGCACACAGATGTAGTAGTAGATCAGCATTCATGTGTAGTCTAGCACAACAGCAAACACAGAAAAAAAGAAAATTGACAGAAAGAAAGGAAGAAAGAAAAAACAGACAGAAAGAACAAAAGAAGAAATGAAGACAAAGGAAGAGAAAAGAAACACTGAAAAAAAGACAGAAAATAATTAAAAAAGACAAAGACAGGTGGACAGAAAAAAGGAAGAAAGAGGAAAAGAAAGAAAAATGGAAGAGAGAATGAAACACAGAAAAAAGGAAAGAGGGAAGTAAAAAAGAAAAAAGGAAGAGAAAAAAGAAATGAAGACACAATATAAAGGATGAAATCAAGGCAACAAAAGAAAAAAGACATAGAAAGAAATGAAGGAAGAAAAAAGAACGAATAAAAGACAGAAAGAAAGAAAAAGAAATAAAAGACAAAAAAGAAAGAAACAGACAGAAAGAAAAGGAACAAAGAAAAATAGAAATAAAACAGAAAGAAAGACAAAGACATGGAGAAACAAAGAAGGGAAGGCAGAAAGAAAGGAGACAGAAAAAAGGGAAAAAAGAGAAAGCAAGATAAAGAGACATAAAGTAAAAAAGGAAGAAACAAAGATGAAGAAAGAAAGAAAAAAGGAAGAAATAAAAAGAATGAAAGAACAGAATATGAAAAAATAAATAAGAAAGCAAAAAGACAGAAAAGAGGAAAGAAATACAGAAAGAAGAAAAAGACAGGAAGAAATATAGAAAGACAGCCAAGAAAATGTAAAGCAAAGCAAGAAAGAGAAAAAGAAAAGGGATGAGCAAAAGACAGAAGCTATGAAAGGAAGAAAAGAAGAAGAACAAAGGACTAAGATTGAAAAAAATGGAGACAGAAAGAGAACAAAAGGATAAAGGACAGAAACAGTGAAAGGAGGGTCTACAGGAAGGAGGAACGAAAAAAGACCGAAAGAGATGAAGAAAGGACAAAAAGAATGATAGAAAGAAAAAAGGAGGAAAATCACAGATAAAGACAAAAAGAACAGCAGCACACCCGATGTACCAGTACAGCAGGGCCCAGGCTGTCCCACTGCAGCGGCACACACGGTGTCCCAGCACAGCAGTGCCCAGGCTGCCCCACTGTAGCAACATACACAGTGTCCCAGCACAGCAGTGCTCAGGGCTGCTCCCCTGCAGCAGCACACTGGGATTTACTAGGATGGTAGCAAAAATAGATGACCTAATACAATATCACAGGGCGCATGGTGCAGTAGATAACAGTGAACACAGCTGTGCTAGAACAGCAATGCATGTGTGTGTATTAGTTCATCACTACCAATAAATGTAAAGGTACCATACTCTACACGGATGGACTAGCCCAGTAGGACACACAGACACAGTAGTAAAGCAGAGCACATGAATGAACTAGTACAGCACACATGGATGTACTAGAACAGCATAGATTATTAGAATAGCAGTGTACCTGTTTATCCTGGTACAGCTGTGCACATAATGTACTGTTATAACTGCACACAGGAATGCACTCATACACATGGATGTATAGAACAGCAGCACTAATGGATGTAGTAGTACAGAGATGCATTGGTGCACGGGTACAGCCCCACACACCAATGAACTGTTACAGTGGTCAACATGGAAGTAATGTTACAGCAATACACATACGATGTAGTAATACAGTACAGGATATCAGTACAATAGTGTGCATGGATCTCCCAGGACAGCAGTGTTGGTTTTCTCACTTAGGTAGAATGATTAAAAAAAGAGGGTCCCGCCGGGCGTTGGTGGCGCACGCCTTTAATCCCAGTACTCGGGAGGCAGAGCCAGGCAGATCTCTGTGAGTTCGAGGCCAGCCTGGGCTACCAAGTGAGTCCCAGGAAAGGTGCAAAGCTACACAGAGAAACCCTGTCTCGAAAAACCAAAAAAAAAAAAAAAAAAAAAAGAGGGCCCCTCTAGACTGTAATCCAGGCTCTGTGGCAGCGGGAGGTTCAGCCTTGATGAACTGAACCTAGAACAGCCATGCAGAAGCATATTTATTGATTGTTATATGAAAGTTGTTTTTGGGTAAAATAAGTTCCTCATACCAAAGCCCCTGATCTAATCCATATGTTTCATGAAGGGACACATCACACCCCTGCAACTTTAGTCCTTATTGTGCACTGTTTGCAGTACTCAATAATGCAAGACATTCCAGGTGCACCAGGACCATCTTGTGACCAAAGTCATGCAAAGGCTGTGAAGTTCCTTCAGAAAAAACAACTCTATAGACAACAGAAAACAATTGCTGTTTTCTACAATGATTTCTTCAAGGTCAAAGCACTTCTAGAAAACAGCTATTCATTCTAATGTTTACCCTGGATATAGTGAAAAGCAACCACTTCATTCTGATGTTCACCCTGGATACAGTGAAAAGCAACTATTCGTTCTGATGTTCACCCTGGATACAGTGAAAAGCAACCACTTCATTCTGATGTTCACCCTGGATACAGTGAAAAGCAACCACTTCATTCTGACGTTTACCCTGGATACAATGCTTCTACTAGAATTCCTCTGCACAGCAGTGCACACATGTCTTCATCAAGCCATGAACATGGATGTACTAATAGAGCAGGGTACATGGGTGTATTACTACAGCACTGAGACTGGATTACCAGAAGAGAAGCAAACATGGACTGACTAGTATGGCAGCTTGCAGTGATGTACTAGTACAGAGGTCCACTTGGATCTACTAATATAGTGGTGTGACAACAGACTGCTGGCAATGGTCGAGAGACTGACCGAATTGACCTACTCTGGTGATGGGATGGCCAAACACCCTAATTGTTGTGCTAGAAACCTCATCCAACTACTGAGGGATCTGGATGCAGAGATCCATGACTAGGCCCCGGGTGGAGCTCTGGGAGTCCAATTAGTGAGAAAGAGGAGGGTTTATATGAGCGAGAATTGTTGAGACCAAGGTTGGATAAAGCACAGGGACAAATAGCCAAATGAATGGAAACACATGAACTATGAACCAATGGCTGAGGGGTCACCAACTGGATCAGGCCCTCTGAATGGGTGAGACAGTTGATTGGCTTGATCTGTTTGGGAGGCATCCAGGCAGTGGGACCAGATCTTGTGCTCATTGCATGAGTTGGCTGTTTGAAACCTGGGGCCTATGCAGGATTGTTTGGCTCGGCCTGGGAGGAGGGGACTAGACCTACCTGGACTGAGTCTACCAGGTTGACCTCAGTCTGTGGGGAAGGTTTTGCCCTGGAGGAGATGGGAATGGGGGGGGGGGTTGGGGGGAAGGTGAGGGGGGTGGGAAGAGGGAGAACAAGGGAATCCGTGGCTGATATGTAGAACTGAATTGTATTGCATAATAAATTAAAAAAAAATATAGTGGTGTGAACAGGTTTATTAACTGCACACAAATATGCAACAGACATTAGTGATACTGATTTACTAGCACATTACTGCACATGAACCTACAGCAGTACACATGGATGGACTAGTACAGCAGGACACACCTACTGGACCCGGATATCCTAGTACAGCAGCACACAATATTTTGCACACATGGATCAACTAATACAGCAGTGTATATGAATGAGCGAGTACAACACTACATACAAATGCACCAGTACAGCAGCCCACATGCATGTACTAGTCAGGCAATTCACATGGATGTGCTGGTACTGCAGTGTGCACTGATGTAGTATGGCACTGCACATGATTGTGCTAGGACAGGAGAGCACATGCATGTATTACACAACAGTGCACTAATGTTCCTAAAATAGCACATATGGATCTGCTAGTACAGTAGAGCACACCAAAATTCTAGAGCTTCAGCACATATAGATGCGCTGGTACAGCGTGTACATGGGTTTTCTCCTACATCAAGGTGGGAGGCATCCTGGGTTAGTGATGGGGTTAAAGCTATGGTGAGGGTTTAGGTTAGGCTTAAGTTTAGATAAGGTCTTGGTATAAGATAACTAAAGCTAGTGGCTAGTGTTAGTTTTATCTTTAGAGTTATGGTTAGATTTATGTTTAAGGCTAGAGTTAGGGACACATTTAGTGAAAGATTATCGGTTATATCTAAGGATAGGGTTATGTATATTATTAGATTATGGTAGGATTAGAGCTATGCATGTATTAAGGTTAGGGTTGTGGCTACATTTACAGTTAAATTTAAGGCTAGGCTTAGGGTTAGTTTTAGAGAAAGGGTTATGGATATAGTCAAGATTATACCAAAGGTAAGGGTAAGGGGTTGATGCTAGGTTAGTGTTGGGGTTGAGGTTATGGTTAATACTAGGATCATGGTTAGACTTCGAGCTAGGTTTAGAATTGGGCTTGGAATATTCTTACAGTTAGGGTAAGACATAGTTTAGTATTAGGGTTAGTGTTAGGACTGTGTTTAGGGGAAGGATTAGGTTTGAGGTTTGAGTTAGGATTGGGTATGGTTGTTTAGAATTAGGGTCAGGTCTTGAGCAAGCACAGGTTGAGATTAAGGTTTGGGCTAGAGAAGCTTGTTTCAAATGTGTTCCACAAATTCTCCTTGTTCACAAGCCACCTTTGAGAGTAAATTGTTTCTCATTGCACCAATTTCCCACTACCCACCACCATCAAAACACTCACAAGCCTAGCTCCAGACCTGGCCCAGGAGCCCTCTTTGCCACTGAACCATGTTAGCATAGTAAATGGTTTCTTCACTTTTCCTGCTCCATCCCTGCTGTCCCCTGCCTAACCCTGACCCTAACCTTAATCCTATTCCTACCCCAATCTCTAAATCAAGACCCTACCTCTAACATTAAAACAAGACCCATCCTGAGCCCCAACCCTAACCCTTAGCTAAATACCAAATCTAGCACTTACCTTCTACCTGTCACTAAGCTTATCCATAATGAGAATGATAAAACTAGGTCAGAGCTGAGCATTTCCCCTAGCTCTTACCCTAAAACTAACCACAACATTAATATGAAACCAATCACTAACTCTAGGCCTCATACAAATGCCAAATCTAGCTGTAATAATAGAGCTACCTGGCTCTCACACTTAACCCTAACACTAATCCTAGGCCTAATCCCAAATCTACCTCTAACTACAACCCTCACAGGCCCACCCTAACAACATCAATAACCCCAATCAATCTCTAAAATTAACCTTAACAGTAACCTTGACTCTAATGTTAACATTAACCTTCAGTGATGCTATAAATAACAGTAGTCCAAACTTAGCCCTAATAAAAACATTATCTCTGATCATTACTCTAAGCCTAAACACTAAACAAAACCAAACTATGGCCATAAACCTAAGTCTAATTCTACCTCTAAAACTAAACCTCAGGAATAATCATAAAATTATGCCCAGGCAAAATACTGACCCTAGTATTAAAGCAAACACTGACCATAACCCTAAACCTAAGATAGATCTGAACATATTCCTAACCTTAGCTCTAATCTTATCCCTGTACCAGCCCTAACCATAAGCCAAACTCTAAATTTAACCCTAACCCTAGCCATAACAATAATTCTGAAACTAGCCCTAACTCTAACCATAATTCCCCAAACACTGCTATAAACCTTCCTCTAAATCTAGTTCTAAACTTTACCCTAATCTTAACACTGAAACTACTGTGATCTTTCTTAAAGCCCTAATTGTAAACACAACTCAAACCATAACCATAGCTTTACCATAAACCTAATGTTAGTGACTAGAACACTAATCCAAACCACATCCTAACCATGGTAGTTTGAATGTAATTGGCCTCCATGATCCCATAATCCCATAATCTTACAGGGAGTGGCACTATTAGGAGGTATGGCTTTGTTGGAGTGGGATGGCCTTGTTGGAGCATTGTGGGGGCAGGTTTTGAGGTTTCATATACTCAGGATACTACCCAATGTGTCAGTCAGCTTTCTCTTGCCTGCAAGATGTAGCAGGCTCAGCTCCAGCACCACTTCTGCCTGCACGCAGCCATGCCCCCTGCCGTGAAGATAACTGACCAAACCTCTGAAACTGTAAGTGAGCCACCTCAATTAAATGTTTTCTTGCTGGGCGGTGGTGGTGCATGCCTTTAATCCCAGCACTCAGGAGGCAGAGGCAGGTGGATCTCTGTGAGTTCGAGGCCAGCCTGGTCTACAGAGTGAGATCCAGGAAAGGCGCAAAGCTACACAGAGAAACCCTGTGTCGAAAAACTAAAAAAAAAAAAAGTTTTCTTTATAAGAGTTATTGTGGTCATGGTGTCTCTTCACAGCAATAAACACCCAAACTAGGACACAAACCCTAATCCTAGCCCAAGTCCTAAGCCTAAATAAAACCAAACTGTGGTCATAAACCTAAGACCAATCCTACCTCTAAAACTAAACCTCAGGAATAACCATAACCATATCACATATCAATATGTACATGCATGTTGACACTAACCCTGATCTAACAATCAGCATAACCCTAAACATAGCAAGAAACCACCCTTGCATTGACTGCTGACAGTATGCTCCCTGAAGTGGACAAGCAGGACACAAAAGAAGTCAACTGCTGAATTTTGCCAAAATTCCTGCTTCACAGAAAAGTCTATCAGATATTCTAAGCCTGTAGGCCAAAGAGGGATGCTCCAACATTACACAGGAACCTTGAGACTGTACAGGCAGCCAGCTATCTCTGTCATTTCTTAATTCTGGAAGTTGCTTGCTTTGCACTTCCTGTTTACTCAGTTAATATCTATCTTTCTCAGGTCTCTGATGGGATTGAAGACTAGATAGTTATAGTTTTCTTTGTTATCAAATTCAGAAAAGGAACTCACAAAAGAGATGTAAAGTTTATAAAGGTTGAGAGACAAAAAAGATGTTTATCTAAAATAATGCTTTAAGGTCTAAAAAGATAGTTTTAGGTTATAATACAAGTTATGATAGAAAGTGATTTAGGTACAAAACTTTGGACTCACCAAAATAAAATAGATAATAAAATACCTTCTCCAAAGTTGCCAAATACAAATGGACTGGACACTGTGAATATAATTCTTACCTGATAATTGTTCTTATTGTATATAGCTTATTAATGTTAGAGAAAGAGCCTTTTATTGAACTAAAAGGGGAAGATGTCGGGATAATCTTTTTGTACACTGTGTGAAGATGGGTTTGTGTCCTTCCTCACCTGCCTAAGGCACTTTGGTTTAATAAAGAGCTGAATGGCCAATAGCTAGGCAGGAGAGGATAGATGAGACTTCCGGGAAGAGATAGGAACTCTGAGAAAGAATCAGGGTGTGGGAGATTTGCCAACCAGACACGGAGAAAGTTGGACATACAGTACTGAGGAGAAGTAACAAGTCACGTGGCAGAACATAGATGAATATAAATGGGTTAATTTAAGTTTTGAGAGCTAGTTGGGAACAAGCCTAAGCTAAGGCCAAGCTTTCATAATCAATAAAAAGTCTGTCGTTATTCAGGAACTGGCAGTCCAAAGAAAGACCATGCTAGAAAACCACATGTGTGTGAATGGGCGTGTCCATGCTGACATGTGATCATGCTCAGAAATTGCATACATATGAACATGCACACACATTCTGATGAGTGATCATACTTGGAAACTACATGCAAGTAACACCAACAAGTGGCCACACTGCCTGCATGTGAATATGCACATACATGCTGACCCTGTTCTGTAGCTAGAGTTTTCCTGCCCAGCCCATGGTCAGGACAAATCTCTCTCACCCGCCAGTCCCACAGCCGCTCAGACCCGACCAAGTAAACACAGAGACTTATATTGGTTACACACTGTATGGCCATGGCAGGCTTCTTGCTAACTGTTCATACAGCTTAAATTAATCCATTTCCATTAATCTATACCTTGCCACATGGCTCATGGCTTACCGGCATCTTCACATGCTGTTTGTCATCGTGGAGGCTGGCAGTGTCTCTCTGACTCAGCCTTCCACTTCCCAGCTTTATTCTCCTCCTTGTCCCGCCTACACTTCCTGCCTAGTCAATGGCCAATCAGTGTTTTATTTATTGACCAATCAGCAACACATTTGCCATACAGAACATCCCACAGCACTGTTCAGGCATTGTTTGTGTGCAAACATGTGTGGACATAATGACATGTGACCATGCTCTGAGACTACATGCATGTGAACATTTACACACATGTCAACATGTGACCATTGCATGTGAAAGAACATACATGTACACATTGACATGTAACATCCAGTCTCTGTGTGATGAGAAAGTACAGGGCTTAACTAAAGTCCTGGCTGGAGTAGTCTGTGAGGCTGAACAATCTTAGCTCGCTGTTTTGAAGTTGTCCTAGATGCATTTTTGAGGAAACTGCAATGGAAGTATTCTCTGAGGCTGGAATACCTAGGCTATCTGTCTTGTCTTCATTGGTGTCTGGTCCTTTTGTTCTGAAAACACACAAACTTTTAAACTTTTTAACACAAGTATGGAATGTGCAGTGTGCACAAATCAGCTAAAGATGATTTTCTGCTCTATGTTTGAGCAGGTAAAAGGCATTTGCCAACTTTCTAAGTCCATTTGGACTGCATAGTCAAACTGTAATATAACTCTCTATCCATGCTACATGAAAGGATGGCATGTAGTAATAAATTATGAGGACTCTGTAGCCAACAAGATTTATCATGTCTCATCCAGTCTCAGAGCTGTTTCCATGTAGAGGGATCAGAATATACATCACCTGCCTTGTAGTTTACTTGGTTTCTTCCTTCATGTCTATAACCAAGATTTTCAGGAGGTCTCCCTGGTCAACTCTAATCTTTATTAATTTTGAAGGAATCCATAGCTTTTTGTTTCCTATGGAAACAAAGGCATAACCTCTCCCCCAATGCAACGCATTTCTTGACTTCCATTCTGAAGTTAAGACATCCTTAAAATATATAGGCTGGTTTAATTCAGCAGTTTTTTCCACAATCCAATGTCTCTCAGCAACTGTTGTCTTTTGCTCATGAACATTTAAAAAGTTTAAAGTTAATAAAGCACAGTATAGGTACAAAAGCTCTGTTATGGTATTTCTCATCGTTACATGGCTTATTCATTTTATATTACTTTACTCTCTCTATAAAGATTTCATTTTATTATTTTCAAACTATTTGTATGACTGTTTATACTCTTTTTTTTTCTGGGAGCTGAGGACCAAACCCAGGGCCTTGCGCTTGCTAGGCAAGTGCTCTACCACTGAGCTAAATTCCTAACCCCTCATTAATTTTTTTCTTTAGCACCTAAGCACATTTTCAAGCATACTGTGACTGTTCAGAGGCTTTCTCAGTCTGGACCTTGCTTTCTCTGCCCCTGCAACCATTCTCTGACCACATGAGCTGAGCCTTAAAGGACCAGGCCACCTCTGTGCATCTGTAGGCTCCTTCTTCAGGTCTGCTTACCACATGGTGCTGGTGGCTGGCTCTGCCTTCCTCAGGCTGGTCCAGCAGGCTGCCTGCCCCACTGGTTCTGGGCTGCAGCCACTGCTTGCTCTTCTGTGAGAGCTTCGCCTCACCCTATAGGCACTGGCCAGGAGCCATGCCTACCTGCCCCAGCTCTGGGAAATTGCTTGGCCCATTTCTACCTAGTATGCTGTCAGGTAGCATGCCAGCTACTCACAGGCCTCCATGTTGGATATCAAATATAGCAGGTTTTTCTTTGTATGGCCAACTCCTGAATAATGACATGGAGACTTTTTATTAATTATATAAGTTTGGCCTTAGCTTAGGCTTGTTCTCAACTAGCTCTTAAAACTTAAATTAACCCATTTATATTAATCTATGTTCTACCACATGGCTCATTACCTCTCCTAGCACCCTGTATCCTACTTCCTCCACATCTGGCTGGTGAATCTCTTGCACCTCTGATTCTTTCCCTGAGTTCCTATCTCTCCCCAGAAGTTCTGCTTATCCTCTCCTGCCTAGTTATTGGCCATTCAGCTCTTTATTAGACCAATAAGAAGGTGCCTTAGACAAGTGAGGAAGGACAGAGACACGTCTACATACAGTGTTCAAAAAGATTATCCCAACACATGTATCTCCCTGTATGCAGTTTTTCTTGGCAGATGTTTCACGGCTTTGCCATCATCAACATCTTCAGGACTCTACTGCAACCCAGGCTGCCCTTTCACAGCTTCTCACAACAGACTCTCAAGCCTTCAAGTGTTCCTACATGAAGGAACTTCCCCCAAACACACTGTATGGTCTCAGTGGCTCTCTGAAACCTAGACAGAAAATTCATGACCCACTCACTCTTGTCTTCATGCCTCTGAAAGGTCATGTGGAGGACCCTGACAAGTTTAGCTGCCAGCTTGGAGTGGACTCTGGTTACCTTGAATCACATCACCATCAGCTTTTGTATTCGGTTGTTTTCTAGGAAAAGTAGCAGAAATCTCCTCAGGCTCTCTTTCACAAGTTGGAGGCTTAGCTGGGTAGGGTCTTACCCTAAGGAAACCTTTTGGTTTATATAGTGTGTCTTAGGGTTTTTATTGCTGTGATGAAATACATGACTAAAAGCAACTTGGGGAGAAAAGGGTTTATTTGGCTTACACTTCCACATTGTAGTCCATCATTGAAAGATGTCAGGACAGGAATCAAGCAGAGAAGGAACCTGGAGGCAAGAGGTGATGCAGAGGACATGGAGGAGTGCTGCTTAATGGCTTGCTCCTCATGGCTTTCTTAGCCTACTTCCTTATAGAACCCAGGACCACCAGTCCATGGATGGTAGCACCCACAATGGGCTGGGTCTCATCAATCACCAATTAGGAAAATGCTTTACAGCTGGATCTTATGGAGGCATTTTCCCTATTGAGGTTCCCACCTTTCAGATATTCTTGTCTGTGTCAAGTTGACATAAAACTAGCTAGCACATAGTATAAAACAGATCTCCCTTGATGGAGCTACTTAACAATACAATTGCAGCCTCTCTTCCAGCAGTTGCCTTGGCTGTAATGTTGTTTTCTAGTGCTCTTTTTCTCTCCAAAACTGAACATTTTGTAGTTCTTTCCTACTTGCACATTTTCATCGCAGACCTGCATATAAGCATTGCCAATAATAACCACACCACAGACTCAACATTATGCCGTCTTGAAATCTCCTCCACGAAGAAATTAACCAATTATTTTTTAAAGTGTGTATAAGTGTTTTGCCTGCATATAGGCCTATATATCACATGCATGACTGGTGCCCATGGAGACCATAGAGGTCATGGGATCCTCCAGAACTGGAGTTACAGAGGGTTGTAAGCGACCATGTGAGTGCTGGAAATCAAACCTGGATTCTCTGGAAGAGTAGCCAGTGTCTCAAATGCTGAGTTATCTCTCCAGCCCCAGTCTAGTATTTTTAAAGTTAGCTTCAGTCAATTTACTCAAGACATGGGCAGAAGGCAGCCATATTCTTTGTCAAATTATCTCAGGAATGGTCTGTAGCCTAGTTGCTAACATCATTCTCATCTGAAACCTCTTGAGCTAGGCCACTACTGTGACTACATCACTTGCAGTCTTCTAGGCTCCTACTATAATGTCTCTTTAACCTCGTCTTACAGCTTTTATTTTTTTTTCTATTCCAAAGCACCAGAGTCTTCTACATTCCTCCAAGGTCACAGTCAGGTTCTTCACAGCAACACCCACTCTCTGGTACCAGTTTCTACCTGTTACTTGTCCTACTTTACTTTCTGTTGCTCTGATAAAACATCATGACTAAAAGGAAAGGGTTTATTGGATTACAATTCCATGTGAAGATCCGTCTTTGAGAAAGACCAGGGCAGGGCCTCAAGGCAGGAACTGAAGCAGGGGACAGAGAGGCAGGCTGTTTACTGGCTTGCTACCAGGGTTTGCTCAGCTACATTTCTTATACAGCCCAAGGCAACCTGCCCAAGGGTGGTACCTCTCATAGTAAGCTAGGCCCACCCACATCAATCATTAATCAAAAAATTGCCCCTGCAGACTTGACCACAGGCCAATCTGATGGAGGCATTTTCTCACTTGAGGCTACCGCTTCCCAAATGACCCAACCTGTGTTGGGTTGATAGAAAACTAACCAGAACACCAATTTTATGATTTTTATGATTAAATACCATGACCAAAGCAAGAAAGAGTTTATTTTGGCTTATGGTTCCAGATAGTTACAGTCTATCATGACAGTGACCACTGCAAGGCATAGTCACAGCTTCATGCATAGCATCAGGAATAGAAACCTGAGAGCTCACACCTTGAAATGTAAGCAAGAAGCAGAGAAAGCAACTGGAAGCATCATGGGGCTTAAACTCTCCAAGACTGCCTCTAGTAGTATATTTTCTTCAAAAAGGCCACGCCTCCTAAACCTGCCCATACAATGATGAACGTTTCTCATTCAAAACACAGTAGGTTTTAGTGGGAGAGAGAGTGGGTAAGTACAGGTTAAGAGTGGTGAAAATAAACCGGGCGGTGGTGGCGCACGCCTTTAATCCCAGCACTCGGGAGGCAGAGGCAGGCGGATCTCTGTGAGTTCGAGGCCAGCCTGGGCTACCAAGTGAGTCCCAGGAAAGGCGCAAAGCTACACAGAGAAACCCTGTCTTGAAAAACCAAAAAAAAAAAAAAAAGAGTGGTGAAAATAATTAAAATTCTCAAGGAATAAAAAACAGAAATCAGGAGAAAGATAAATGTGCCCACAATAAGTAACATTCATTTCTCTCTGATTTATGCACCTGGTTAGCTTTACTTAGGTTACCTAGTTTCAACTGTGAGGGTTTTAATATAAAAGAAAATTTTATAGTGACATTTAAGCCACACTGATTCTGCTGATATTTTAGGAGAATGTTTGATGCCATTTCCAGAATGCTCATGCATTCTATGTCCATTATGAGATGGATTAATGAAATATTGTTACAATAGAAAACCACAGAGCAATGTAAAATGAATAAAACAGCTACATGCTTCAGCATTAATAAATTCACAAGGTGTATTAAGTATAAAAATGAAATAAAGTTTCAAAATGCTATATGCAATATAATAGACGTGAAAAAATAAAAGCAAAAATACTATATGATGCCTAAAGGTTATGCATATGTCATAACAGTATAAAAATATGATTGAGAAAGAAAACCAACAAATGCAGGAAAATTTTTAAAAGAAACTTGAAGAAGATATGGGCAAAAATGTTAATATTTTGCAAAATGTTATAGTGAGTCCAGAGATATCATATATTGTTTTTATACATTTCAAGATAGGAAAACGCTTCTTCAACATTCTAGTAATTTTACGTTTTGCGTCTGCTAAAATTAAATCATACTTGCAGAAATTCTACATAGTAGTGAAAACTGGAAAATTAAGGGTTGACTGCAATCAGAGACAGAGTGAACATGTGTTTTCCTTGTCATTGAATTGCCTTTGGACGTAAGCAGAGCTCATCTGAAGTTCAGCATTTCGAGGCTGGAACATCTAAGAAATGCAAGTCCGTCTCCGACAGTGTACAGAGGAGCACATCCATGGAGAAGGGGGAAGAGCAGGAGTCTTGGATCACCACCAGCAGGTCCTTGCATCTTCTCTCCATTGGAGCTCCTTAGAGGGTAGGAGGCAATGTATGACAGGCCATAGAGAAGTAGGACAAATCATTTGCTCATTGGTTTCTTCATTCATGTATTAATTCCACTACTATCTGTTGAATACACACTAAGTTGCCAGTTCTCTTTTTTTCTGAATTCCTTATTAAAGGAATATTAGAAATGAAGCCTCTCTTTATACACCTCACACCTCTTTCTGAGTCCTGGCCCCCCTTCCATATGCACATCTATCTTTTCCACAAGCTAGAATGTTCATTTTTATGGATATGTCTTATTGGTTGACATCATAGCAAAATTTAACAATATGTGAGCAGACTCTCTGGAGTTTAGGTCTTGAATATTACTCCATTTTCACACCTTCAACTTCTACACTCAGAATCCCAAGGAACATAACTAGAAAATTTTCCAACTCCAGGACTCCACATAATGCACAGGGTTGGGAGCCTCTAAGAGTTCCAAATGATATTTGGGGGAAAAGAGAGTATTCATAGTCTCCTCCTGAGGCTAGATAATATTTGTGGGAATCTTTGAAGATGTATCCTGTGAACACTGTATGTTTACTGTGACGTCCTCTTGCTACCTATGGCCATGGCTGTGAGTTCACCCTCTTAGGACTAAGGTCCATTTTCAGACTCACCCATCACCGGTTCCATCGCCTATACATGTAGATAGATAGTACAATCAGCACCAGAAGTCCCTTGAGGCACAGAAGGGAAGCCACAAAAATATGGATATATTTCTCTGAACCTAAAATACACAGGACAAAGGGGCCAACAAATGGGGACATGTGAGTTGAAATGACCTATCTAAGGTTGGTAGCCAGGGAGTTCCTAGTATTTCCCAATTCTGATCCATCCTTGGGCTTATTGCTTTACAGTTAGTCTCAGAAGTAAGAGACCTGTGAAGTTTACCTGCAATTTTTTTCCCAACAAACACTGTCTAAAGATCTGACATTCATCAGTCAATGTGCCAACATGAATATAATCAATGCCTTGTTTCCAAGATCTAGTGGTCACTTAATGTAACCTTTGTTGTAATCTTAGAACATTGACATTGTCAGTAACATCTTACAGATAAAGAAATGGGTCTCTGAGTCATGGTTGACTGTGTTGCCTAAACTTACACAACTGTAACTATTGAAAATTAATTTGAGAATAATTTTACATAAATTCAAATAATAATAGCAGCTGATATTTAGTATAGAGAACATATCAATTCTATATCCATTGTATATTAATATTTAATCCTCAAGAGAATTCTATAAATTAGGAACCTGACTTACACCCTATTACAGGTATGTAGACTGGTGAATAGAGGATATTATGTTTATTAAATAGCTAAGTAGAAATAATTATCATTAGAGTGTGCATAAGGCTGTCCCCAGATACGACTTTTTAAGTATGTCTTATAGAACAGTGTACAGGTAAGCTTACTCCCTACTCCGGAGACTATTTTAAACCAGAGTCTTAGTGATAAGTATCTCATGGTCACTAGTGGATCAACACTAAACTAAACTTTCTCTAGGGCATTTTCAAACATGAACTGGTAGAACATTCTCCCAATAGAAATGGAAGAACCATCCTGGGTGGTCACTCTAAAGGAAGCCACTGGCTGAAGACCATTCTGTCTATTTAAGAAACCACAGACTCCCAATTTGGACAAGACATCAATTATCATGAAACTCTTTATCTTCCTAGTATCTTCTGTAATGCAATGAGGAAACCAAGGTGACCCCAATATGCCCAAGAGAAAAGAGGTGAACTTACTTAGGATTCCAATGGTTTTGGATGTGATATAGGATGCTGTAGACAATATAATGCTGGCCTGGATGGGAGGCTGGGCCTCATGTTCTACCTTGCAAGTGAGTACTCGATCAGGCCTCTGCACTGATGTGTTTATTGGCTTCGAAATTTCCAGAGTGTAGGACCCATCCTCATTCCTCTTAGGTGTAGGCTGCTCCAATCTCTTGAGCACATGGCAATCCTCTAGCCAGGTGAGATACACATCCTGTGGATAGAACCTCTCCACATGGCAAGTAACAACCACACTGGAGACAGTTGAAGACTGGGACACTCTCACTGTAGGAGAAACTGAGACAAAAATCCATATAAAGCAAATAATTGCTGCAGGAAATCTACTGGAAGTCCTTTGAGGGTCCTCTGCTAGGGACCAACCTAGTGCCTACCACAAATAAGAATTTGAGTATTGGTTGATAGGGGTATGAATAGAGAAATGCACAGTGGCATGAGAGTCAGAATTCAGGTTTGGATAGATAGATGGAAAGATGGGTTGATAAGAGATATCCCAATATTTCTTCTCTTCATTTTGAGCTATAGAAAATGTATCAAATCCATTTAGCAAACTACAAATCAGTCAGCTTACTCTATGACTAAATAATTCCAAGATTTGAAGATTCACAGACACTAAGTGTTAGAGACCAAGATACTAAGATTTTTACATAGAAAAAAAAAACCTTCAGTTTGGAGAAGTTAAATAATTTGTCCAATGTCTCAAGTGGCAAATCTTGGGGTTACAGCAGAGACAGTGTGTGTGCACTATATTACAGTGACAACCAAGCCATAAGTCTTCTGAAATTAGGACCTGATGGCTTCTAGAAGGGATTCCATTGGAGCTGTCAGCATACAATGCAATGTGTTCACAATGGCAGACAATGGTCATGGGGTTGGAAATCCCATTATGACCCTTACAATGTCTTCATGTGAAGTAGCAGCATTGTAGAAACATCACTCTAAACTGAAGGCTAGGTGGTCTAGATTCTGGTCTCTACACCGACATCAAAGCCAACTAGACTTTCTGTAAGCTGTTTTTGCTCTGTTTCTGAGACTTTGGAATTAAGATATTTCTAAGGCCAAATCAGCTCACTGATGTCTAAATTAGACAGATTTCAGCTCTAGTGTAGATAATGTAAATCCTTATGTGTTACAACTTGAAGGAACTCAGGGTTTGACCCCTTAAGTTCTGCTTTTAGACCAAACAAAGACATTTCTACTACAGAGAAACCTAGCTGGAGATACATGTGCTGAGCAAGGAAAGGTTGGAAGCGCAGCTAATTTGATAAGTAATCAGTTCATTTGTGAACATTTCTATGTTCTATGACTTTTCTTTCTTAAACAATTGTCCTAGCTCCAGGGAATTATGTAAGAAATACTTGGGTAAAGAGGCCTCCCTGAGAAATAGAAGAGATTTTGTGGGTGGACTGGGGTTGGGTGGGAATGGGAACATGAGGGATCAGGTGGGGGTGGGGGAGAGCGCTGAAAGAGCCAACTGGAGAGGGAGACATTTCAGGGTCTGATAGAAACCTGGTACAAGGGAAACTCCCAGGAATCTACAAGGGTGACCCCAGCTAAAACTCCTAACAGAAGAGGATGCGTAGCTTGAACTGGCCACTTCCTGTGACCAGGCAAGACTGTCAGTAGAGGCACTGGGACACCAAGCCAGTCATATAACCTTTGACCTACAGTCTGTCTAGCCTAGGGGGTGTGCTGGGGTATGGGTGACACAGAGATTGTGGAAGTGGCCAACCAATGACTGGTCCAGCCTGAAACCCATGCCACAAGAGTGAGCTCACCCCTGACACTGCCTGGAGTGACAGAACCCAGAGGTTGAATGACCCAGAGACCTAGGATAGAACCAAACATGACTTGGGGGAAAATGTCAATGTAATGATGCCTAACAATATTCTGCTATACTCATAGAATGGTACCTAGCCCAATAGTCATCAGAGAGGCCTCATTTAATGACTGAGGGAAACAGATGCAGACCCACAGCCAAACATTAGGCTGAGCTCAGGGAATCCTACTAAAGGGAGGGAGGAAGGATTGTAGGAGCCAGAGGGGTCAAGGTTATCACAAGGAAACCCACAGAATCAACTAACCTGGGCTCATAGGAGCTCACAGAGACTGAACTGACAACCAGGGAGCCTACATGGGACTGACCTGGGCCTTCTGCATATATATTACAGTTGTGTAGCTTGGTCTTCTTGTGGGACCCCTAACAGTGGAAACAGGTCTGTTTCACTCTTCTGCTGGCTTTTGGGACCCTACTCCCCATACTGGGTCACCTTGCCCAGCCTTAATAGAAGGCGAGGTGCTTAGTCTTACTGTAACTTGATATGCTATGTTTTGTCAATATCTAAAGAAGATCTGCTCTTTTCTAAATAGAAATGGAGGAGGAGTGGGTGCTGGAGAGAGAGGGGGAGGTGGAGCAGGGACTTAGAGGAGAGGAGGGAAGGGAAACTGTGGTTGGGATGTAAAATAAATAAATTAGTAATAAGTAAATAAATATTAAAGAAAAAAGAAGCCTCCCTGAACTACTCTTTCCTATTTGATATCCAAACATACTGAGACTGATAACACAAGCAACCTGAATACATAAATAGTAGAGATGGACAAAGATCACCCACTTGCTCATCAGCTTTGCAATACTGGGTGCTTTCATGTCTGAATCTGTTGCCTTTTAGAATAAGACAAAGAGTACAAGATACCTGTACCAATTAAGTAAGGCAGACCACCCCCCATAATGTGCTGTGTCGGTTGTGAACTATGCTTACTGGAGGTGGTGATGTTAGTATTTTTGTCCATGTAAAATGATGAGCTTGTTTCCATGATGATAGTATATTCCTTCTATTATGCAGAGACAAAAAATGAGGAGGAAAATGTTTTGTAAATTTTAAAAGTCTTATATGCTTTAGGTAGTTTATTTATTGGTCAGTTTTGGACCTTTAAATTTATTCCTCGGTATGAGACATCATGATTTCCCTGATTTTACAGATCTACCAAGCATTGGTGCATCCTGTGAAAATCAAAAACAACAAAAAGAAAAAAAACTGACTCAAATCCAGATAGGAGTAATGATCTCTGGACAACATAGTCCCTACAATTTAGAAGCTCACAAAGCCCTTCAAGTATTGTTTCTATAAAACAGCAATACTAAGACCAAACCCCAGAGAGTAGATATCCTGTTTTTCAGATGAAGGAACTGAGTTCTGAATGTTAATATGAATAGTTAAAACAGCAACTTAGGCCACTCTGCATAGTCATTCTGAGCAGAGCATGGTACTAAGTACTTTACAGATTCTGTTTCTAGTGTTACCACCAAGTAAGGCCATTCCTCAATGAGTAACTGGCACCAATAGGAGCCCACAGCCTATCTCAGCATTACCTCAGCCTGAAAGAGAAAAAAAAAGTCTTACCACGAAGGTACTGGTCCAAGTTGATGACCTTCAGGAAAATCACTGATAACTTGTGCTCAACCCGACAGAGAACTGAAGATAATATGTCAGCACTCTCCAGGGGGACAAGCACACTGCTAGTCACATTGTAGGTATTTCCACTGGAGAAGACATTGGTCTGTGTCTGGAGAGAGCTATGGTTGTTTTTGAGCCAGGTCACAGTAACCTGACGTGTGGGTAATTCAGAGGAGGCGTACTTCAATTGGATGCTTGTGCCAGCTGAAGACCGATGCAGGGGGCCTTCAAGGTGGTTAGAGTAGTCTTTCCTTCCTGCAAGAAGAGATGCTCCATATCACATCAAATTCTAGTGTAAACAGTTTCCTGGAACTCCCCTTGCAAAGTCCCATTACTTCCTCTTTCATGGAGACTTGGATACTTCCTTCTGGTAGGAGGATTCTAAAGCTGCTAGCAGATGGCGAACAATAAGACCAAAGAGCATGCAGCTCAGAAGACCAACACCACATAGAAAACACTCATAGTAAACAGTACCATGCTCTCAGGCTCTTCTAGAATTTATCAAATCCCCCCAACAACTCTACATGTAGCTGTTACCATCCTCATTTTACAACAAGAAAAAGAAGGCAACAATGGATGGGAGAACATGTCCAAGTCCATAATAAGTGGCACAGGCAGGTAGTCTAGTCCCAGGGTCTGGGCCTGTGACATTATACTCAGACTTTCCTTCAGTCACTGCTAAAGGGCAATCTCTTAATGCTCACAGCCAGGCCATACGGAAAGATTGGCAGCATAGACTTTGGGGTCAATTCAAACTACATCTGAATCACACACACACACACACACACACACACACACACACACACACACACACACACACACACACACACACACACACCCATGAGCCCCAGCAACTTAACTTTCCATGCCTCTGACTCCTCATTAGTAAAGTGGGGTGAATCTTATTTCTTGGGGTTAACAAGGAAGCTGATGTTGAATGTATGATGTGTGATAGTCACTTCACAAGTGTCAACTACAACATTAAAATCTCAAAGGACCACCTAAGGGGCTGTTATTATCTTAAAAAAAAGTAAACACAGGTAGCTCATGCATTGGTTTTCCACAAAGAGTCCCACAACTCTGCAAGTGACATCCCTACACTCTCGGGTCTAGTTCTGGGAGTAAGAGTCACCCATTGGATTTTCCTGATGAGTTCCCACAAGCTTATCTGCACACTTCTAGCTCCAGAAGTACAGCTTTCACAGTGAATCTTCCTAGTAAGTTTACCCAGAACCAAAACTAACCATTCCATCTCTGACCCCAAGCCTACCTCTGGTCACACAGTTCTTGTACCATCCCAGCATGAAGCAGGCAAGAATCACACTTCAAACACACAACCAGGGAAAGAAATCCACATGCCTAAGTCACATTGCAAAAACAACTATGAATGACCAAGATGCTATGTCCTGCCCCCACAATCACTAGTTCTATAGAAACATTCCCCACTGAAGGTTACCCAGATAAGCCATGGGACAAAAATGTAAATGAAAAATTATAAACATCACTGAAGAATTCAAAGAGTTTAAAGAAGACACAGACAGCCCAATGAACTTAAAGAATATGTCAGTAAATGCCTCAAAGATGCTCAAGAAAAGGCAAATATAAGGATGGACAAAACAAGAAAGAAACTTCAGAACTGGACAACTAAATTCAGTAAAGTAATAAAAATGTTAAAGAAAACTCAAGCTGAAATAAAGATGGGACTGAAAAACTCAACAACCCGATTACAAAAGTCAGGAAAAGAATTACAAGGAGGATGACAAAATAGAAGTTAGATTATCAGGATTTGAAGATAAAGCAGAGAAATTGGACCACTCAAGCAAATAATATGACCAAATATTAAAAAAAACCATAAAGTAGCATTCAGGAATTATGGGATGCCATGAAAAAATTTGAATTATAGTCATAAATGAAGAAGGGTCCCAGATCAATGGCATAGACCAGATCTTCAACAGAATCATCCCCAAATTAAGGAAAGCCATCTCCGTACAGATACAAGAAGCACACAGAATACCAAGTGGGACCAGTAACAAAATCCCCCAAGGCATATTAGAATTAAAACATGAAATACAAGCTGCAAGAGAAAAGCCACAAATCACAGATAAAGGAGAACCCATCAGAATAAAATCTGACTTCACAATGGAAATGTGAAAAGCCAAAGGAGCCTGGAACAGTGTACTTCAAGTTCTAGAAGAATGTAAGTGTCTTTGTAGTAAAAGTTCTGGAACATATCTCAAAATAATAAAGGCTATGTACAACAAATCTATAGCCAACATACTGTTAGATGGGGACAAACTGAGAGCATCTCTTCCAAAATCAAGGAAGAGATGAGGACACCCACTCTCCCCTCTCTTATTTGATGTCATGCTCCAAGTCCTAGCTGTAGCTTTCAGATGGGAGAAAGATACAAAATTAATTGATAAAACAGAAAGGGATAAGGTCAAATTATCCCTATTTGCAGATGACATGATTCTTTATTTCTTTTATTGAAAATAGATTTTCTTTTCATACAATATATCCTGATCATGCGTTTCCCTCCCCCAGTCCTCCCAGTTCCTTCCCATCTCCCCTCCCTTTCTGTCTCCTGCAAGAAAACAATGATGGTATGATTCTTTAAAGACTCTATTAAGTCTACTAGAAAACCCTTGGACCTAATAAAAGTTTAATGTAATGTTTCAGAACACAAAAATTAATATAAAAAAGTAGTCTTCATTCATACCAAAAGTACTCTCAGAAAACATTATATAACATTGGGATGCTCTGTCCTTGGGAAAACTACTTCTTACACTCTCAGCATTCTTTAGTTACTTGTAGTTCTTTGTGTAGGGTTGAACCTCATGGTCCTTTCCTCATCCACTTTAGCGTTTCTATTGTCATTATCTTTGTTAGATCATGTTTAGTCAGTCGTGTTGGTGAAATATGAGTGTAGCATCTGTCATTCTTAGGAGACAGAATCTCAGAGCAAACTCCCTGATCCTCTGGCTATTATGATCCTTCACTCCCTCTTCCACAATGTTCCCCAAGCCCCTCATGTTCAGGAGTTGTTTTGCAGATGTAGCCATTGGGACTGGACTCCACAACTCTATTTTTTTTTTTTTTTTGGTTTTTTTCGAGACAGGGTTTCTCTGTGTAGCTTTGCGCCTTTCCTGGAACTCACTTGGTAGCCCAGGCTGGCCTCGAACTGACAGAGATCCGCCTGGCTCTGCCTCCCGAGTGCTGGGATTAAAGGCGTGCGCCACCACCGCCCGGCCACAACTCTATTTTAAAAGCTAATTTTCTTAATGGTCTCCATTCATTGCAGAGAAGTTTCCTTGATGAGGGGTGAGGGTTACACTTACCTGTGTGTATAAGGACAAATATTTAAAATGTAGTTATGGGTTCTGCTGCTTTAGAAAAGTGTGGTTTTAGGTTCTCCAAGATCTACGACTTCAGTAGCCCTGGGTAGCTGGCTAGATTTCCAATACCAGGCATAATGTCCCTCTTGTTGAATGTGTCGTAAGTCTATTTAGAGAGCGATGGTTACCGTCAAGGTGTGCATGCCACCACTGCACCCTTAGGATCATCCTGCCATGTTGGTCACTGTGCTTCATAGGCATCCTAGCTGGGTAGAACTATTGGTTGCTACTGTCCTTTGGAAGTTTGTATGGCACTTTCTGGTACCAGGAAAGCTAGTCCTCAGGGAAGAGATATCCTGGTCAGTTTCAGTTCAGGGGCCTCTGGGCATTGTGTCTGAAGTACACGATGTTCAGCAGTAAGAACTTACCTTTCACCTCTGGGGGTCAACCAAAGGCAATAGAACTACCCTGTATGTTCTGGGAGTGTCTTGAATAAGCCTCAAAAGGAGGCTTCTCATGTCTGATATTTAGGTATTTGTTAGATGGCCTTTGAGTCTTGGAGGGAGTATTGTTGATTACCTAGTACCAAACGGTCAGTCCTGAAAATGTATCTACCAGTAACATTACACAGACTGAACAGGTTGTATGTGTATTTATGTATATATATGAATAAGTGATGGTTGCCACAACTATTCTTGGTTTTCAACTTGACTACATGTGAAATTAACTAAAACCCAAGTGACTGGGCACATCTGTGAAGGATTTTTTCTTAATTAAGTCATTTAAAGTGGGAAGACCCACTTCTGATCTGGATCTTTGAAGTGGTAAGATCCACCTTTAAGGTGGGTCATACCTTCTGCTGGAAGTCTACATAAAGGATATGGAAGAAAGAAGCATGCTTCTTTCTTCACTTGCTTGCTCCCATTTGTTAACAAGTCCATTCCTTAACTAGAATTAGAGCCTACTTCTCTGGGATTCTGGTCTATACTGAAGACCAGCTGAGATATCTGGCCTCGTGGACTAAACAACTACTGGATTTCTGGACTGATAATAGACAGCCATTGATGGGATAGGTGGGCCACATATACCTATACATACACATATGTATATATGTGTATATATATATATATTCATTATATAAGTTCTGTTCCTCTAGAGAGCCTTGGCTAATACCACATATAACAATAACTAAGAAAAAAGAGGCCATGAATTTGAGAGAAGAAAAGGATTATATGGGAGGGTTTGAGGGGAGGAAAGGGAAGGGGAAATGATACAATTATGATCTCAAAAACTAAAATAAATAATTTTGAAAAGAAAGAAAACAGAAAATTATTCCAATTCAAATTAACTCCAAAAATATTTAGTGCTTAGGAATACATCTAAACAAAGAAGGAAAAATGAAAACTTCAAGATATTGAAAAAGAAAATCACAGAAAATACTAGATAATAGAAAGACGAATTCCATGCTCCTAGATTGGTAGAATTAATATTGTGAAAAATGGCTAAATTGCCAAAATTAATTACAGACTTAACACAATACATATCAAAATTCTGATGTCATATTTCACAGATTTAGAAAAAGCAATGCAAGGAATTAATAAAGAATCACAAACAACCATGAATAGCCAAAGCAACATTAAGGAGTAACAATACCACTGAATTCACTATAATATCAGACCTCAAACTATAGTACATAGCTATAGTGATAAAGATAGCTTAGTATTGGCATAAAAATAGACAGGGAGGTCAATAGAAAAGAATAGGAGGCCTGGGAATAAAAAGTAAAAGCTGTGCCTACTTAATTTTTCACAAAGGAAGCAAAATTGTACATTGGAAAAAGGTAGCCTATTCAATAAATGATGCTGGCAAAACTTGATTTCTACCTGTAGAAGAATTAGATTCTTATCTTTTATCTTGTAGAAAAATCAAATCAAAATAAACCAAACACCTTAATTTAAAACTTTAGACTGAAATTTCCAGAAGAAAACATGTTCAAGATCCTGGAGAGACAAGAACTTGTTGAGTAGACTGCTCACCACACAAGAACCAACCCCAAGTGTCAACAGTTGGGACTGCACAAACATAGGGTTTTCTACAGCAAAGGCAACAGTCAGCAGGCAAACAGCCCAAAGAGTGGAAGAAAATCTTTACCAGCTACATTTCAGACTCTGGACAAAGATCCAGATTTATAAAGAACTGCAAAATTTATGTACCAAGGAAGCAAAACTGCCAATCAACAAACAGGCAAAAGAACTAAGTAGAAAGTTTTCAACAAAAGACACACAAATGGCCAATATCTATTTATTAAAGTGTTACTATTTCTAGCCATTAGTAAAATGTAAATTAAAACTATGTGGAGATACTGCCTCACTCCAATGAGAGTGATTGTCATCAACAATCTGACAACAAATGTTGGAGGGGATGTGAGAGAAAGGACCATAGTCACTGTTGGCAGAGATACAAATTAATTTTGAAATTTCACAAAAAAGATTACCAATAAAACTGCCATATGACCTAGGTATTTCACTCCTGGGTATATACCAGACAACATCACACAATCCCACAGAGATATTTGCACCCATGGGTTATTGCTGGTAGAATTGGAATCAACCTAGTTGTGCATTAACAGTGAATGGATAATGAAAATTTGGCATACAGACACATACACATGCACAATTTTCAGCTTTGAAGAAAAATGTATTCACAAAATTTTAAGGAAAATGAATGGACTTCTCACGTATAATCTTTAGTGAGATCACAAAAATCTCAGATAGAAAAAAACTGCATATCTCTCTCATATGTGGAATCTAACAATAATATATGCATATATGTAAACAAAGTAGAAAAGAGAACAAGAAAGGTTAAATATAAGGAAGAGAAAGGACTGAATGCAGGTGATGGATATGAGTTATGAAACAGGATATAAAGTTAATTGTTTTACATCCACCACTGTCATGGATTTTTTTATTTTGATGGTAGATAATTGTATAAAATATATTCAGTAGTAAAAGTGTAAAGTCCCCTGAAGCTACACAGCTTCCATTCTAAATGGATAGTCTAACTATAAAAAAGTTCATTGAGCTGTCTAGATGTTGGGTCTGGTAAACTTTGGGGTGTGGTTTTTTGTAAGTTTTTTATAATAAAGTTTACTTAAAATTTTTAGATATCAAAGAAGAAATAAATAAAACAGAACAAAGAATCAATAAATCTGAGCGGTAGTTCTTTGAGAAGATAGACCCCTAGCCTAGTGAACTGAAAGAAAGGATATAACTCAACAGAACTAGATATGAACGGGATAACATTATAATAGACACCAAAGAGATTTAGAAGATCATAAAGAAATGCCTTCAAATTTATACTCCATTATGTAAGAAAACAAATTTCTAGATTCTCCCAAACCACCAACGATAAACCAAGAAAAGATAAACAACTTAACTAGACACATAACAAATAAGGAGATGGAAGCAGAAATAATAATAAAAATAAAAAAACTGATCAAAACCAAACAATCCAGGCCAAGACAGAATCACAGCAGAATTGTACCAGGCTGTTAAGATCTACCACAATACGTCCAAATTATTGTGTTGTTTTGTTTGCTTGATTTTTGTTTTTGTTTTTTGTTTTTTGAGACAAGGTTTCTCTGGGTAGCATTGGAGCCTATCCTGGAATTCACTTTGTAGACCAGGCAGGCCTTGAACTCACAGAGATTCACCTGCTTCTGCCCCTCAAGTTCTGGGAATGCACCATCACCACCCGGCTTCTAAATTATTGTTAAAAATAGAAACAGAAGTAACTCTTCCAGTCTTTCTACAAAGCCAGTGTTACTCTGTATACAAAGCAGGCAAAGATATAACAATAAAGAAAAGGACATGCCAATGTGCACAGTGAACATAGATGCAAAAACCTCAAACAACTAATTGCTAACTGAATACGGGTATGCATTCCATCCACCACTACCAAGTTGTCTGTCTCCTGGAGATGCAAGGATTAATTAGTAACTCAATGTATTTAATAAATCATACAGATGTCAAGACACAAATCATATGCTCATCTCTATAGATGACAAAAAGTTCTTTGGCAAAAATTCACTAAGTGTTCATAATAGAAGTTGTAGAAGGACATCAGCAGACTCACATCACCAAAACTAAAGGCCCCATGTGACACACCCACAGCAACATCATCTTAAATGGAGAAGAACTTGAAGCCATCCTGTTTCACTCAGGAGTGACAAGGCTGGTCACCCTCCCCACTCCTGCAATAGTGTGCTTGGAGTACTAACTAGAGTAATAAAAAAGGGGGCACAAATTAAGTGGGGCTTGAGTCAGAAAAGCAGTTGACTATCCCTATTTGCAGAAGATATGCAATGATGAAGTCTTTCTATGACTAATAAAAGGGTATACTTAATTTTGTCAAAGGCCTTCTCTGCATCTGTTGAGATGAGCATGTGAATTTTCTCTTGAAGTCCATTTATATGGTTTATTACATTTATACATAACAGATTCCAAAGTTCCATCAGGAAGCTTCTAGACATTGTCAGCAATTTCGGCAAAGTGACAGAATACAAGATTAACTTACAAAATCTATATATGCCTTTCTATATACCCATAACAACAAAGAAAGCTGCCTCTCCATCTCTGCTTTTCATATTGTCTTGCTTTCAGCCCAACTCTGGGACAGGCACCATGTAAATTTGGAGGAATCACTGCAGAAGCTCAACTGTGCCCAGTGTTCAGATGCCATGCAGTAGCCAAGGAAGGGAAGCCTTGGCATAGATGAAACAAATTAAACAGGGAACTGTTTACCTGGGGTCACACAGAGAGGCACTGGCCACACTGATCCTGCAGTATGACACTGGTCCATTCAACTGCAAAGTTCACACATAAGCTCCAAGAGCTGGGGAGGGGACATGCAGAGGAGGGACATACATGATAAAGTCACAGGCCTGGTCTCTCAGACATCACTGAAGTTTAAGTACTTGATTGTGGGAGCTGAATGGCATAGACAGATGAGACATTCCAGAAAAGTAAATACCTTCCAACAGGATTTGAGAAGTGTTCTGTGACAAACTTAGGGTCTGTATTCTCAGGTGACAAAGAAGAGAAGCACAGAAACGCCACAGTTGGTTTGTGATGCGACAGCTGCATTGTAAGCCTAGTGCTCTGACTGTCACTCATGTCTTACTCTGTCTGCTGCCTTCCAGCTCTCAAGTGTGAGACAGGAGTCAGTGGGAACAGTGCTGTGCAGGAAGTGCTTTGTGGGTGATGTTTGGTTAGTGCTCTGTAGGTGATACATAGTGAGTGCTCTGAGGGCACTAACCACACAGAACAGGTGTGTGAGTAGATGTGCACAGGAGTCAGGGCTCTGAGGAAAGGGACCTGGGAGAGCTGTGAAGGTACAGCTACAAAGATGTGCTAGTACCAAATAGAAGGGGCCTCAGCGTTCAGAGAGGAAACTATCGCAGTAGACCCTGTGCTGTCTGGAACTATCAATGTGATGCTGCCATGAGTTCATACTTCAGTGGGGGGTCAGATATACTAAATGCAGCTGTAGGAGAAATATAAGACAGAAAAGAAAAACTTTAGTATGAATTATTAACAGGTCGTATTTATTTAAGTATACATATATACATATATGACAATAATAAAGAGATTGTAAAGCTGAGAGGGAATGGGGGTCTTGGGAGCAGTTTGGGGGAAAGTGTGGAGTGGAAATAACGTAAATGCAGTAGTCCTGTATACAAATCTCAAAACAGTAATAAAATTTAAAAAAAAAGTTTCAAGAAATGATACAACTTGCTTCCCGTGAAAAAGCATTATTTTGGAGTTTGTCCCCCAGATCTGGACATCCCACTGGGTAAATATTGTTCTTATTTCTACTGGGCAATGAAAATAGGACTCAAAGAAATCTGAAGGTCTGTGGGATCATTACCTTTGAGAAGTCTTACAGCACCCAGAAAAGGGCTGGTTCTGCCACAGGGCTAGACAGAAATCAAGGTGGAAGCCTGCTGTGAGAACGGGCTGTTGGGTTGCCTGGCACCTCCACACTTTCCCTGGTAGCCACCTGCCCTGCAACACACTGCAGAGAGCCCAACGCTGCCTTACTCCTGGCTTGCCCATGCCCGGCTATTATTCTATCTCTCTGTGACTGTGCACCTGCACCAACACCTCTGCTTCAGAACAGTGGTTCCTTCTCCCTAGAGTATGAAGCACATCTGGATCAAAGAAACAAGGAAGCTCTGGCTTGTAACGTCACAGTGCCCCCTTGTGGAAGAAATAGTATGATCTGGAAAGAGTGAAATGGGGAAGAAATAGAAGAAATTACCACCAGGAGTGTGTGTGCATAGAAAAAAGTAAAAGGAGCAGAGAGAATGGAATAACAGCGGGGAGGAATTTACAACCACTTTGTGTGACCCTTTTTTCTAGCTAAGGGAGTCAATAGTTCTGGAGCTCTTCAAAGCTGCTTTCCAGAAACATGCAGCTGAATTCACTGTCTTGATTAATTGCCTTCCCAGAAATTATTTGGATCCTGGCTATCCTTATCCTTGGCAATTTCTTGCAACGAAGGGTTAAGAAGAAAAACTTGCAATATGATGAGTGCAGCAAAGGAGACTCATTTCTTTGTGGAAGCATCTGAAGGAAATGGGGTGCAGTTGGGCATGGCTATGCAACAGCGTTCTCACTAGGGAGGGTTTCCTTTCTCCACTTTCACCCAGGGTTTCCCTGGGTCTCTAGCCATTCAGCCACAATACCCTGAGGATATGAAGGATACAAGGCACATACCTCTGTCCTTAAGGGAGGCCTGAGCTCCCAAGGTGATGTTGACCCACAGTGGAGGCTGGTCATACTGGAACACCCAGCAGCTAAAGGTGCTCTCATCTGATGTGTCATCTTCCTGCAATGTGTGCTTTAGAGAGTATGTCCCATCAGAGTTTCTGGTGGCTTGAGGAAGCTCAGGAGTCAGGATCTTGTTGTTATTCTTAGTCCAGGTGAGTTGCACGTTTTGGGGGTAGAAATGGTTTATATGGCAAGTCAGGTTTACTCTTTGATGAGCCTTATCACGGATCATGGTGATCTTCAGTGTGGGGATAACTAAACAGGAACATTAAGTGAATAGAGGTGAAATCTTGGTACTGTCTTATTTCCCTCCCCAAGGTCTCTCAGTCATTTTGTTAAATGTTGATTAAGTTGTTGATTGGTGAGGTCCCCAAGATTCCAAGAAGACGCTGAATTCACTACATAGGCAGGTATTACCTTGAGGTCCTGATCCGTCTGCCTCCACTAAGCCATCCCTTCTGCCCCTCTTTTCTTTTCTTATAATTCAGTCAGTTGAATTTGTGCTGCCTGTATATTCGTGGGTTTGGGGACAGTGGAGCATGCTTGACCTACCACGGCCACATGCATAAAACAACCTCACTCTTTCTTTCTGAGACTACAAGCTGTCAGGAGATCACAGCTAGAGGGCAAGGGGCCATGAGGACCTCCATTTCATGCTAGAATGTCAAGTGGCTTGATCTTGTGTAATTATTGTACAGGTGATGTGAGTTCACAAGTGAAGAGAGTTCACAAGTTCACTCTCTTTTTAAATAAACAACTTTGTATATGTTTCATGTAAGACAAAGAGGGACATGCATAAATATTCACGAAACGTAGCTGGAAACACATGGGTATCTAATCTGGTCAGAGTGAAATATTCCATATCGTGACTTCGTGACATATAATTATAAGAATTATTAAAATGAATTACCCCACAGGAACCGGGACTCTATAATCACAACCCCTACAACAGTGCCTGGCACACAGTAGCTGTTCATTGTTTATAGAACGAATAATATTTTACACAGTGCTAGAGATTTCCCAGAACTCGGGATTTTATGCATAGACGACAAACAATCCAAGACTGATGTACATCCTCAGCCCCATCTTTCACTGTTTTTATTTGATTTCACTAAGTTGTCCAGGATGGCCTTGAACTCAATCTTAATCCTTACAGGACTGGAACTTTTTATATCCCTGCCTGTTCCCCAAGGAGCTGAGATTACATGCCTTATGCCACAAGCTCCAGCTAATAGTAAATATTTAGAAATTTTAAACATTAGCAATGATATAAATAGGACAAATGTGTTTAGAGAGGGATGCTGCGTCCATACAATAGCAAGGTCAAACATTTGTAATCAAATTACAGTGTTTTAGGCATGGTTCTTGATGTTCTAGAAGAACAGCTGGTTTAAATCGTGAGAGGAAACTTACAAAGCAGGTGTTGGTTTTATTCCATTTTTATGGAAACTGGGATACAGAATATTTAAGACACATGGCCAATATTCTGTACCCTATGAAATGATACAGCTAAGATCAAGCCCAGTTGGCCCACCTGTGGAACCCTTATTTTTAAACCATATTCATGTGTTCAAGGCTGGCAGTGATCAATTTCTATTCCCCATTTGTAAAATTGGGCTTTTGGCAAAACCTCTATGCTACCAGTGTGGCCCCACCACATATATCAGTGATCACTCACCTAGGAGCACTTGAGAAAGATTTATGGTCATTTTTAGGGGCTCATTGAGGTCCCCATGGGTGACTTCACAGGTGATCTGAGAAAAGATGTCTTGTTTGGCCAATGCCACCCATGCCTTGCTTGTGACAGAGTAAACGTCTTTGTTGATAGGCAGCTGCTGTGGGGCTGAGGCTGGAAGTTCATCATTGTCCTTAAACCAGTTAACACTGAGGTTCTTGGAGCTCAAAGGGCCAGCAGTGCAGGTAAAAGGCACGGAATTTGAAGTGGCTGTCCTCTGTTCTGGACCCTTCAGAGAGATGAAAGAATTCCCAACTACAAAACCTAAAAACAAGCAAACAATAAACAAAAACCAGTTGTGAGTACCTTCCCAGTGTTGGAGGAACCAGTATAGAACACTATGTGAACCCTACCAAGGCCTGTCCCATGAATAATGAAAATTGTCCTTTCTCTTTTAGAGATTTAGAGCAATGACTTACTGAAGTCAAAACACAGACCCTGCCCCCATGCTTGACGGAGAAGATACTACCCATGATATCTGACTTTGAGGAGAATGCAAATGGGTCATAATGAGCAAACAGCAAATAAAATATGACTACTATGGGGGAATGAATGTCCTCAGGAAACTCAACATGTGCAGAGATAGAAAAATGAGGAGTCATTCTAAAAGGGTGGTCAAAAAGGACATTTTGAGCTAAAACAAAAAAAATCTGTGTATAATCATGGTGCATGAAGTTAACCCAGGAGACAGAGGCAGGCGGATCTGTGTGAGTTCAAGGCCAGCCTGGTCTACAGAGAGAGTTCCAGGACAGCCAGGACTGTTACACAGAGAAACCCTGTCTCAAAAAACCAACAAAAGGAAATAAAAATAGGACAACTGAGGACTGAATAAAATCATCTGTGGAAGAGGACACAGTAATGTCATATGGACCTGAGGAGAGAGAGTGCGCATGCTGGGGCACAAGCCCAAGAAATCGACCATATGACCCAGCTGTAATGCTCTTTGTCTGCCTCAGGCAGCAAGACTTTAGGAGGCTTAAGAAAACAGGTCTACTACAAGACTACAAAATTGCTTTCAACATGTACAGACCTAATTCTGTAGCTTGCATAGTCTTTTCGTGCTGGGTTTCAACAGTGAATAGATAATGCAAATTTGAGCTACAGACAATTACATACATACACACACACACACACACACACACACACACACACACACACACACACACACATACACACCCTACAAAGGCGAGCTATTCAGCTTTTAAGAAAAATGTAATTCACAAAATTTAAAGGATAATGAATGGACTTCTCATGTATAATCTTAAGTGAGATCACATATCTCAGACAGAAAAACTGAATATTCCTTATAATACCTGGAGTCTAACAACAATATATGCATATATGTAAACAAAGTAGAAAAGAGAACAAGAAAGGTTAAATATAAGGGAGAGAGAAAAGGACTGAATGTGGGTGATGGATATGAGTTATGAAACAGGATATAAAGTTAATTGTTTTACATCCACCTCTTTCAAGGATTTTTTATTTTGATGGTACATAAGTGTATAAAATATATTCAGTAGTGAAATTGTAAAGTCCCCTGAAGCTACACCACTTCCATTCCAAATGGATAGTCTAATTATAGAAAAGTTCACTGAGCTCTCTAGATGTTGGGTCTGGTTAACTTTGGTGTGTGTGGTTTTTTTTGTAAGATTTTTATAATGTAGTTTACTTAAAATTTTTAGATATGAAAGAAGAAATAAATAAAACAGAACAAAGAATCAACAAATCTGAGCGGTAGTTCTTTGAGAAGATAGACCCCTAGCCTAGTGAACTGAAAGAAAGGATATAACTCAACAGAACTAGATATGAACGGGATAACATTATAATAGACACCAAAGAGATTTAGAAGATCATAAAGGAATGCCTTCAAATTTATACTCCATTATGTAAGAAAACAAATTTCTAGATTCTCCCAAACCACCAACGATAAACCAAGGAAAGATCAACAACTTAACTAGACACATAACAAATAAGGAGATGGAAGCAGAAATAACAATAAAAACAAAAAACTGACCAAAACAAAACAATCCAGGCCAAGACAGATTCCCAATAGAATTGTACCAGACTGTCAAAGATCTACCACAAAACTTCTTCAATTATTTTTTCAAAATAGAGAAGGAAGTAACACTTCCAATCTCTTTCTACAAAGCCAATGTTACTCTGTATACAAATCACACAAAGATACAATAATAAAGAAAACTATAGGCTAATATGCATGGTGAAGATAGATGCAAAAATCCTCAAAAAACTAACTGCTAACTGAATATGGGTATGCAATTAAAAAACCATCCACCACTATCAAGTAGGCTTTCTCCTGGAGATGCAAGGATTGATAAGTAACTCAGTTCATTTAATAAATCATATGGATGTCAAGACACAAATCATATGCTCATTTCTACAAATGCCAAAAAGTTCTTTGGCAAAAATTCACTAAGTGTTCATAATAGAAGTTGTAGAAGGACATCAGCAGACTCACATCACCAAAACTAAAGGCCCCATGTGACACACCCACAGCAACGTCATCTTAAAAGGAGAAGAACTTGAAGCCATCCTGTTACACTCAGGAGTGACAAGGCTGGTCACCCTCCCCACTCTTGCAATAGTGTGCTTGAAGCACTAGCTAGAGTAATAACAGAGGGGACACAAATTAAGTGGGGCTCGAGTCAGGAAAGCAGCTGGACTATCCCTATTTGCAGAAGATATGTAATGATGAAGTCCTTCTATCACTGATAAAAGGACATACTTAATTTTGTCAAAGGCCTTCTCTACACCTATTGAGATGAGCATACAAGTTTTGTCTTGAAGTCCATATATATGTTTTATACATTATTACATAACAGATTCCAAAGTTCCATCAGGAAGCTTCTAGAAATTGTCAGCAATTTCAGCAAAATGACAGAATACAAAATCACCTTACAAAAAAATCTATATACCCATAACAACAAAGAAAGCTGCCTCTCCATCTCTGCTTTTCATATTGTCTTGCTTTCAGCCCAACTCTGGGACAGGCACCATGTGAACTTGGAGTAATCCCTGCAGAAGCTCAACTGTGCCCAGTGTTCAGATGCCATGCAGTAGCCAAGGAAGGGAAGCCTTGGCATAGATGAAACAAATTAAAAAGGGAATTGTTTACCCAGGGTCACACAGAGAGCCATTGGCCACACTGATCCTGCAGTATGACACTTGTCCATTCAACTGCAAAGTTCACACATAAGCTCTAAGAGCTGGAGAGGGGACATGCAGAGAAGGACATACATGATAAAGTCACAGGCCTGGTCTCTCAGACATCACTGAAGTTTAAGTACTTGATTGTGGGAGCTGAATGGCATAGACAGATGAGACATTCCAGAAAAGTAAATACCTTCCAACAGGATTTGAGAAGTGTTCTGTGCCTGACCTAAGGTCTGTATTCTCAGGTGACAAAGAAGGGAAACACAGAAATGCCACAGTTAGTTTGTGATGTGACAGCTGTATTGTAAGCCTAGTGCTCTGACTGTCACTCATGTCTTACTCTGTCTGCTGCCTTCCAGCTCTCAAGTGTGAGACAGGAGTCAGTGGAGGAAGTGCTTTGTGGGTGATGTTTGGTTAGTGCTCTGTAGGTGACACATAGTGAGTGCTCTGAGGGCACTAACCACACAGAACAGGTGTGTGAGTAGATGTGCACAGGAGTCAGGACTCTGAGGAAAGGGATCTGGGAAGGCTTGGGAAGGTACAGCTACAAAGATGTGCTAGTACCAAATAGAAGGGGCCTCAGTGTCAAGAGAGTATACTACCACAGTAAACCCTGTGGTGTCTGGAAATATCAATGTGATGCTGCCATGGGTTCATCCTTCAATGGGGGGTCAGATATACTAAATGCACGTGTAGGAGGAAAATAAGACAGAAAGAAAAACCTAGTATGAGTTATACATACACAATAATGAAGACTGTGAGGGAATGGAGGACATTGGAGGAGCTGGGGGGAAAGTTAAAGTGGAATTGATGTAAACACTAGTCGTGTATACAATTCTCACAACAGTATTTTAATAGAAAAACTTTAATAAAAATGATGCAACTTGCTTGTCATGAAAAAGCATGATTTTGGAGTTTGTCACTCAGATCTTTACATCCCACTAGGTGAATATTACTCTCATTCCTACTGGGCAATGAAAATAGGACCCAAAGAAATTTGAAGGTTTGTGGGATCATTATCTTTGAGAATTCTTACAGCAACCAGAAAAGGGCTGGTTCTGTGTAGCACGAATCTTAAAAGTTCTTATTAATAAAATCAAACCCGGGGCCAGTTATTGGGGTGAAATGCTGGATGGTCAGAGAGACAGAACAAGCCACAGCTAACCTCACCTGGCCAGCTTCTCAGCTGATCTTGTTTCCTCAGACTGGAAGCCTCTGTGTCCTCATATCCGAATGGCTCTCCGCTGAACTGTGCTGCTAGAAGCCTGAAAGCTTAACCAGTCAAATGCTTCTAGTTTCTGGTCCTCACGCCTTACATACCTTTCTGCTTTCTACCACCACTCCCTGGGATTAAAGGCTCCTTTCTGGGATTAAAGGCGTGTGTCACCATGCCTGGCTGTTTCCAATGTGGCCTTGAACTCACAGAGATCCAGAGGGATTTCTACCTCTAGAGTACGAGGATTAAAGGTGTGAGTGCCACCATTTTCTAGACTTTGTATCTAGTGGCTGTTCTGTCTCTGACCCTAGATAAGTTTATTAGGGTGCACAATATTTTGGGGAAAGTAATACCACCACAGTTCTGCCACAGGGCTAGACAGAAATCAAGGTGGAAGCCTGCTGTGAGAACGGGCTGTTGGGTTGCCTGGCACCTCCACTCTTTCCCTGGTAGCCACCTGCCCTGCAACACACTGCAGAGAGCCCACACGCTGCCTTACCCCTGGCTTGCCCATGCCCGGCTATTATTCTATCTCTCTGTGACTGTGCACCTGCACCAACACCTCTGCTCAGAATAGTGGTTCCTTCTCCCTAGAGTATGAAGCACATCTGGATCAAAGAAACAAGGAAGCTCTGGCTTGTAACGTCACAGTGCCCCCTTGTGGAAGAAATAGTATGATCTGGAAAGAGTGAAATGGGGAAGAGATAGAAGAAATTACCATCAGGAGTGTGTGTGCATAGAAAAAAGTAAAAGGAGCAGAGAGAGGGGAGTGACAGAGGAGATTTACATCCACTTTGACCCTTTTTTCTAGCTAACGGAGTCAATAATTCTGGAGCTCTTCAAAGCTGCTTTCCAGAAACATCCAGCTGAATTCACTGTCTTGATTAATTGCTTTCCAAGAAATTATTTGGATCCTGGCTATCCTTATCCTTGGCAATTTCTTGCAACCAAGGGTTAAGAAGAAAAACTTGCAATGTGATGAGTACAGTAAAGGAGACTCATTTCTTTGTGGAAGTATCTGGAAGAAGGGGGTGCAGTTGGGCATGGCTATGCAATAGATTTCTCACTAGGAAGGGCTTCCTTTCTCTACTTTCTCCAAGAGTTTCCCTGAGTCTTTAGTTATTCAGTCACAATGTGTAAACAGACTTGGAGCTTTTCTCTACCAATTGCCTGGTCCCAAATAAACACACAGAAGCTTATATTAATTACTAAATGCTCAGTCAGATGTTCATACTTATTATTAAGTAGTTCTTTCTTTTAAATTAACCCATATCTATTAATCTATGTATTGCCACATTGTCCTTGGCTTTACCATTCTCTGGCATCTTGCTTTTTGGGCAGCTGGCTCATGTCTCTCTGGACTCTGCCTTCCTTCATTGCAGTACCCAATTGATTATTCTGCCTAATTTTAACCTGCCTTGCTATTGGCCTAATAGCTTTATTATTAACTAATGAGAGTAGTATATATTCACAGCATACAGAAGGATCAATCCACAGCAACAATGTCCTTAGGATACAAAGGAGACAAGGTACATACCTCTGCCCTTACTGGAGGCCTGTGCTCCCAGGGTGATGCTGATGCTCTGTGGATGCTGATCATACTGGTACATCAAGCAGCTAAAGATACTCTCATCCGATATGGCTTCTACCTGCAATGTGTGCTTTAGAGAGTATGTCCCATCAGAGTTTCTGGTGGCCTGAGAGAGCTTAGGAGTCAGGATGTTGTGCCCATTCTTAGCCCAGGTGAGTTGCACGTTTTCGGGGTAGAAGTGGTTTACATGGCAAGTCAGGTTCACTCTTTGGTGACCATGATCCCGGATCTCCAGAGGCTCCGTGGTGATCTTCAGTGTGGGGATAACTAGTCAGGAACAATAAATGAACAGAGATGAAATCTTGGTACTGTCTGATTTCCCTGTCCCAAGGACTCTCAGTCATTTAGTTAAGATTCGACTAACTTGTGGCAGGGTCCCAAGAATTCCAAGATGACCTTGAACTCACTATGTGGCCAGGGATGACCTTGAGGTCCTGATCCGTCTGTCTCCACTAAGCCATCCCTTCAGCCCTCCTTTTCCTTTCTTATAATCCAGCCAGTTGAATTTGTGCTGCCTGTATACTCGTGGGTTTGGACAGCGGAGCATGCTTGGCCTACCACGGCCACACCCATAAAGAAACCACACTCTCATTCCTTCAGAGAGTACAAGCTGTCAGGAGGTCATAGCTAGAAGGCAGGGGTCCATGAGGACCTCCATTTCATACTGGAATGTCAAGTGGCTTGATCTTGTGCAATTCTTGTACAGGTGTTGTGAGTTCACAAGTGAAGAGAGTCACAAGTTCACTCTCTTTTTAAATAAACAACTTTGTATACATTATATATAAGACAAATAGGGACATGTATAAATGTTCATGAAACGTAGCTGGAAAAACATAGGTATCTAATCTGGTCAGAGTGAAATATTCCATATCGTGACATCGTGACATATAATTATAGGAGTTATTGAAGCTAATTGCAGCACAAGAACATGGACTCTATAATCACAACCCCTACAACAGTGCCTGGCACACAGTAGCTGTTCATTGTTTATTGGGCGAATAATATTTTACACAATGCTAGAGATTTCCCAGAACTCTGGATCCTATGCATAGAAGACAAGTACTCCAAGACTGAAGTACATCCTCAGCCCCATTTTTCACTTATTTTATTTGATTTCACTAAGTTGTCCAGCCTGGCCTTGATCTCAATCTTAACCCTGACGAGACTAGAACTAATTATATCCCTATCTGTTCCTCAAGGAGCTGAGGTTAGTTACATGCTGTATATCACAGGATCCAGATAATAATAATATTTAGAAAGTTTTAAACATTAGCAATAATATAAATAGGACAAATATGTTTAGAGAGATATGCTAGGTCCATACAATAGCAAGTCAAACATTCTTAAACAATTTACAGTGTGTTAGGCATGCTTCTTGGTGTTCTAGAAGAACCCTGGTTTAATTGTGAGAGGAAACTTAAAAAATAGGTGTTGGTTTTATTCCGAATTTTTAGAGAAACTGAGACACAGAATATTTAAGACACATGGCCAATATTAAGCCGCCTATCAAATGATTCAGTTAAGATCAAAGCCCAGCTGTCCAGCCAGGGGAACCTGTACTTTTATTCCATATTCATGTGTTCAAGGCTGGCAGTGATCAATTTCTATTCCCTATATGTAAAATGGGGCCTTTTGCAAAAACTCATGCTCCCAGTGTGGCCCCACCACATATATCAGTGATCACTCACCTAGGAGCACTTGAGAAAGATTGATGGTCATTTTTAGGGGCTCATCGAGGTCCCCATGGGTGACTTCACAGGTAATCTGAGAAAAGATATCTTGTTTGGCAAATGTCACTGATGACTTGCTTGTGACATAATAAACGTCTTTGCTGATAGGCACCACTTGTGGGGCCAAAGCTGGATGTCTGTTATTGTCCTTAAACCAGTTAACACTGAGGTTCCTGGAGCTGAAAAGGCCAGCGGTGCAGGTAAAAGTCACTGAATTTGAAGTGGCTGTCCTCTGTTCTGGGCCCTTTAGAGAGATGAAAGGCTTCCCAGCTTAAAAAAACAACAAACAAACAAACAAATAAAAACCAGTTGTTACTACCTTCTCAATATTGGACGAACCAATATACAACAGTATGTGAACCCTACAAAGACCTGTCCTCATGGGTGAGTAATGAAAATTGTCCTTTCTCCTGAGGTCACTCTTTCAGATATTTAGAGCAATGGCTCACTCAAGTCAAAATGCAGTCCCCTGCCCCTATGCTCAAGGGAGAAGATACTACCCATGATATCTGACTTTGAGGAGAATGCAAATGGGCCATAATGAACGAAAAGCAAATAAAATATGACTTGTATGGGAGAATGAATGTCCTCAGGAAACTCAACATGTGCAGAGATAGAAAAATGAGGAATCATTCTAAAAGCATGGTCACAAAAGACAGTTTGAGCTAAAACAAAGAATCTGTGTATAGTCATGGTGCATGAAGTTAATCCCTGCACCCAGGAAGCAGAGGCAGGCAGATCTCTGTGAGTTCAAGGCCAGCCTGGTCTACAGAGAGAGTTCCAGGACAGCCAGGACTGTTACACAGGAAAACCCCTGCCTCAAACAAACCAACAAAAGGAAACAAAAATAGCACAACTGAGGACTGAATAAAATCATCTGTGGAAGAGGACACAGTAATGTCATATGGACCTGAGTAGAGAGAGTGCGCATGCTGGGGCACATACCAAAGAAATCGACCATATGACCCAGCTGTAATGCTCTTTGTCTGCCTCAGGCAGCAAGACTTTAGGAGGCTTAAGAAAACAGGTCTACTACAAGCCTGCAACATTGCTATCCACATGTACAGGTCTAATTCTGTAGCTTGTGCAGTCTTTTACCCCTTTGTTTTCTCTGATTCACACTTACTCCTGCATTGTGCCCATTCTCACAGGCTTTGTTCTGGATATGCAGCCTGTGCATCACCTTTGCAGACTCAATTCCTCACACATGCCACACACTGAACACTAGCTTCAGGAATACATCTCACATACCCTTTTGTCTAGGGCATCCTCTGACCCCTACCTGCACCAGTATTATGTCTATACTCACAGGCATGTGTCTGGACACTTACCTCACATACAGCCACTGCATACTGAGTTCCCCTGACCCACACCGACCCTGCATCCTCTCCACATTCCCAAACCTAATTCTACATGAGCTGATCATACACCAGATATTCCCATCGTACCTCCATTTATTCAGTCCCTGCACTGAACCAATCTAATGCAACCTGGAATCTCACAACAGACACACAACCAAAGAAAGAAGTCCACATGCCCAGGATACATCGCAAAAACACGTAAAAATATGAAAGGACAAGAAAGTATGCCCCTCTCCAAACCCATCAGCCCCACATAAATGCTCTCCAGGGTGAATCACATAGTTGAATCCCAGAACACAGAACTTAAAAGAACAATCATAAACTTTATCAAATAAATCATGAAACTTAAGGAAGACCCAAAACCACAACTCAATGAATTTGAAGAGGAAAACAATAAATGCACAAGAAAATATCTGTAGCTGAATGAAATGAAGAAGAAACCCAGAATTCAGTAAAGAAATATTGAAGAGAACTCAGACTGTAACAAAGATAGAATTGAATAATCAATAACACAACTAGAAAACTCGGGGAAAGCCTTACAAAGAGGATGGATCCAGCTGGATCAACAACAGAGAGGGAGAACAAGGAATAGGAGACCATGGTAAATGAAGACCACATGAGAATAGGAAGAAGCAAAGTGCTAGAGAGGCCCACAGAAATCCACAAAGATACCCCCACAACAGACTGCTGGCAGTGGTCGAGAGACAGCCCGAACTGACCTACTCTGGTGATGGGATGGCCAAACACCCTAATTGTCGTGCTAGAAACCCCATCCAACGACTGAGGGATCTGGATGCAGAGATCCATGGTTAGGCCCCGGGTGGAGCTCTGGGAGTCCAATTATCGAGAATGAGGAGGGTTTATATGAGCGAGAATTGTTGAGACCAAGGCTGGATAAAGCACAGGGACAAATAGCCAAATGAATGGAAACACATGAACTATGAACCAATGGCTGAGGGGTCCCCACTGGATCAGGCCCTCTGAATGGGTGAGAGAGTTGATTGGCTTGATCTGTTTGGGAGGCACCCAGGCAGTGGGACTGGGTGCTGTGCTCATTGCATGAGTTGGCTGTTTGATACCTGGGGCCTATGCAGGGTCGCTTGGCTCGGCCTGGGAGGAGGGGACTGGACCTGCCTGGACTGAGTCTACTAGGTTTATCTCAGCCCTTGGGGGAGGCTTTGCCCTGGAGGAGGTGGGAATGGGGGGTGGGCTAGAGGGAAAGGTGAGGGGGGTGGGAAGGGGGAGAACAAGGGAATCTGTGGCTGATATGTAGAACTGAATTGTATTGCAAAATAAAAAAAAACAAAAAAACAAAAAGGATGGATCAAGTAGAAGATAAAATGGAGGTAAAGTAGAAAAATTAGAACACTCAATCAAATAATAATTATAAAAATTTAAAATACATAAAGGAACATTCAGAAACTAAGGAACAACATAAAAAAGACCAACTGTTCTAATTATGGAAACAGATGAAGAAGAATCCCAAGTCACTGGCAAAGACCACATCGTCAACAATATTATAGGAGAAAACTGCCCCAAACTAAGGAAAGGTTTAACCACATAGATACAAGAACACACAGTCCAGCAAATAGACAGGACCAGAAAAAAAACCTCTCCATATGTGTTATAGTTAAAGCATTAAATATACTGAACAAAGAGAGGGCCCAAAAGCAGAAAGAGAAACATTCCCGACTCACATATGAAGGAAGCCCCATCATATTAACTGCTCATTTCTCAGTGGAAAATTCAAAAGCCTGGAGCAATGCTCTTCAACTTCTAAAGGCCCACAAATGCCAATGTAGATTGGCATCTGTACTCATAAAATCTACTTGTCATTGGAAAAAAGCCTCTCTATTACGGAACAAGCCAAAATAATTCATGTCCATCAAAACAGCCCCGGAGAATACTGGGAGCAAGACTTCAACAGAAGAGGAAGAAGCACCATCACGTGACTATAGAGAGAGGACAATTGACCCCACAATTACCCCTTCCCCGGACCAGACAGCTAAGATCAGGAAAAGAACTGACAGCAAAGGCAGGTGAGGACATGGGGAAAGGGAAACCCTCAGTCACTGCTGATGGAATTGCAAACTGTTCCTGTCCCTCAAAATCAGTGGAGAAAAAAAAACCTTGTGGGGGAATTCTCAAGAAGCTAAAAATAAATCTGCTCTATGACCAGCTCTTTGGCATATACCCAAAGGATTCAACATCCTACCCCACAGATACGTGCTCAACTAGGTTCAGTTTTGCTCTAGTCCCATAGTTAGGAGCTGAGAACAACCTAAAGTTGGGAGCACATTCCATCCAAGGATGTTTCATTCAGCCTCATGCAGCCAGGTCTGTGACAAAACACTCACTACTCCTAACATAGGGTCTCTCCCCTGGAGTAAGAAAGGTTGCCTTTCTCCTGGGGACAGTTTTGGAGATTCTGAGCATTGGTTTTCTTGTCATGCTGTGTGCACGCCTACTGTGTTCAGACTGTGAGTTGTATTCTAGGGTCCCAGCGACAAGAACCCTCCTTTCAAAGTCAAGTTGTAAGAGGAAGACGAGTAGTCCTGCAGTGACACAGGAAGACAGATGGTAGAGAGCAGTCCCCGGGCTCTGATGCCTTCCCCATGGCGCCTGATGGGTTAGAAATCATGGCCAGGTTCAGGGGCTCATTTCACCCACAACCCAACTCTGTGAGGAGAGGATTGTTGCCTCTGCTTTCCGGGGGAGCAGAGACTCAGAGAGCTTTAGGAACTTGGTCCAAGTCACATAGTCTGTCAGTGACTGAGGAAGGTTTAGCAGGTTCACCTGACGTTGGATCCAGGATTCATTACTTGGGTTTATTCCTCTCTCTCTCTCTCTCTCCCTCTCTTTCTCTCTTTTTCTGTCTCTTTCTCTCCCCTATCTATCACTATCCCTCTGTCCTTGTCCTTCTCTCCTCCCTCCTTTTCCCTTCCCTCACCTCTCTCTCTCTCTCTCTCTCTCTCTCTCTCTCTCTCTCTCTCTCTCTCTCTCTCTCTCTCTCCAGGATTTCTCTGTGTAGTTTTGGTGCCTGTCCTGGATCTCACTCTGTAGACCAGGCTGGCCTCAAACTCACAGAGATCCACCTGGCTCTGCCTCCCAAGTGCTGGGATTAAAGTCATTGCTACCACTGCCCGGCTCTCTCTCTCTTCATATATATATATATATATATATATATATATATATATATATATATATATATATATATATATAATTTTCATACTTCTAGACCTTATAGCCATGAGGTCCAGAGCTGACATCACAGAACCCAGACTCCTTCCTTACCACCAGACCCCCAGCCCCCCACCTCTATGTCACATGTTCTTCCTCTGATCCCTGAATCCCACTACCTCCCTGTCCCTAAAAGAGTCTACAGTATGGAAAAGGTGCCACAGTCCAGAAAAGTTGCCTGGGACTCAGCTCCTGTCGAAAACAGGATCTTACCACCTCTGAGTGCTGCCCTGTGTGTTCTGAGGGTCTCCATGGCCAAGACTCACCTGTAAATGCCAACAGAAGTGTTGGCAGAAGAGGCCCCAGGACCAGAGCCTTCCCAAGTGTAGAAGCCATGGTAAGAATGTGCTGGGTGACAAGCCCGGATGAAGCTCTTCATGAGACCAGGAGCCTCTGGCTTGTATATTCCCCACCTAGGCTGTCCTATATATCTTTGTTGCCCACACTTAGCAGAACTTGGGCAGAAATTTGAGCCACAGTGAGGGAAGTGGTCATTGTGGCTAAGGTCTCTGTCCATCCCCCAAGACCACAGCCACAGAAAGTTTACCATGTTGCCTGGGTGCTGATTTTCTGGAACCCCATAAGCCAGACTAGGGAGGGACTGAGCTCACCCCCAGCATCTAGCCACAGGGCTGGTCTCTAATGTACTGAGCCTTAGACTCCCCCTTCCTGGAGGGACCAACACGTTCAACAGACATCACTGCCACTCAGAGTCTACTCTATTACAGCCCTAGGACAACTTCTGGAAATGTAGAATGGATGCTGAGTCCCAGAAAGGAAGGTACAGTGAACCTTGTGAGTACAGCCAGACACGAGGAAGACAGAACACATACTTTAAAACCCACCCCTTGGTCTCCACTCAACTGGGCTCATAAATGTTGCCTAGTCATTTTCTATCTAAAAGCTACAGAAAAATGAACCCAAGACATAGCAGTCTGTTTCTCTGACTGATGGGAAAACCTCTCCCCTGGATTTCTCACCATCCCTTACTCCGCTGTGTTTGACTTCTCAGTTGTTCACTTGGACATATGGTCTGGTTTGTTGTTTTGATGGCTTTGGTTTGGTTCGTTTGTTGTAGTAGGAACTGATGCAATGATTTTATGTGTATTAAGTAATTATCTATTACCAAGATGCAACACCAACATTAACTGATTTTATCTTCTTCCCCTATGAAAAATAATTTGACATGAAAGACACTGAATATCCTGGGTGCACAGAAGAAATGCCATAATGTTAAGGAGACCCTTGGTATCAGGTGTGTCCTCAGAGGTGATGGTGAAGCAGGCCTGCCTTCTGTCCCCTCTCATATCACATCCTACTCGCCCCCCCCCCCCTAGTGTCCACTCAGCTAATGTGGGAGGGGACTGAGTGGAATTATCAGCCTGAGAGGGAAACCTTTATGGAAGTTTCTCCCGTTCTTCCAACTACCACCACTCAACTAAGCAGGGCACTCCAAGAAAGAGAACTCCCAGAGACCCAGGTGCTCCCAGGAGGAAGAAGTGGGTTCTCTCTTCTGGTACAGGTTTACTGGACTATATCTTCCTGCCCTGTTGATCAGGGGGAGAAAGGAGGAAGTGAGAAGAGGCAACCTAGTGGGGAAATAAAATGGAAAGAAAACAGCCTGCTTCCTCAGGGCAGAGTGATGGGGAGTGAGGGGGAGGGATGTGGAGAAGCCTGTGTAAAGGAAAAACATATTCTGGGGTACTGGCTCCCCACAAGAGGTCCCAGAAGCAAAGATTCAGCTTGGACTCCAAGGTTGGAGCAGTTGAGCTGAGTCAGATAACCTAATCCAGGCAGAATGACAAAGGACACAGACCCTTTAGGGATGAGGGTATCAGTCACATCTCCAGGAAAAGAGCCAAGACTGGCTAAGGTGCTTGCTGGGAGTGGAGGAAATGCAGAATGAGTAGTAGAGAAAGGAAATTATAAATACAGGCTAAGACCACTTGATCAGTTGCATACATGAAGATTATAATTGACATGAGTGTTTCTGCCATATTTTGCTAGGAATGTATTTGTACAGTTATTTGTGTTTTCTTTCAATTTCTTTATCATGTAATGTAACATCAATTAAGAGAATATCAGTGGTTCTCATGTTTAAGTTTGAGATACTCAAAGAATGTCTCTCAAGAGACATTCCCCCATTCTAAAATTTATAGTGTTTGTGATTGTACGAGGGATAGTTATATTAGACATAATTATGACCCAGTAAAATGTATAATGCTTATCTTATTGTACATGGGATAGTTAAACCATATTAGTCATAATTATTGTCTGGTTATTGTTACCATTTAGAAATTAATCATGATATAAGGAGATAGATTGTGTGCCAATTTGACAAGGGGTGGACTTGTGATGGTTATTCTTGATTGTCAACTGGAATACATCTGGAATTTACTTAAACCCAAGTGACTGAATTCACCTGTGAGGGGTTTTCCTTAATTAAGTAATTGGAAGTGGGAAGACCATCTTTTAATCCAGATCTTTTGATGTGAGAAGATCCACCTTTGATCTTAGCCATACCCTCTGCTGGCGGCCTCTATAAAGATATGGAAGAAGGAAGCTTGCTCTCTTTGCCTCCTTGCTCTCACTAGTGTTTGGGTGGGAGCTCCATCTCAACCTCTAGCACCCTGGCATTCCTGTACCCCAAGAGTCTGGAATGTCTGGAACTATTCTGGTGGAAGACCCACCTCAACTCCTTCTCCATCTCTTTCCCTAAACCTGCCCCTTCAAAGCCTGCCAAACCCAGCTCCTCCCCAAACCCTCCATTTCAAAGCCGCCAAACAGAACTCCTCCCCTAGAGAGGCTCAAGACCACTTCCACAGGGCATATAAGTGTCATTGCATAAAATAGACACATGGTTCTTCCAGTCTCGTGTCCTTGTCTCCTCTCTGCAGGCTGGGGAATCGCCTGGGAGTGCTTCTTTAACCATTAAACCTGGTCTTTCCAATTTGGTCTGATTCAGTTTGCTGTGTCAGCAGAGAGGCCTTCAGGAAGCCTAAAACTTATCACCTGGCAAGTCCATTCCTTCACTGGCTTGGAGCCTACTTCTTCAGAATTCCAGCACAAAATGAAGACCAGTTGAGGCATCTAGCTCGTGGACTGAACAATTACTGGATTCGTGAACCTTCTCTTGGTAGATAGAATGTGTGTGTGTGTGTGTGTGTGTGTGTGTGTGTGTGTGTGTGTATCATATATCTATCCTTCCATCCATTCATATCTGTCAGTCTATCTATCTATCTATCTATCTATCTATCTGTCTGTCTGTCTGTCTGTCTATCTATCTATCTTTCTAAATGCCCATGTTGTGAACTAAGTTATAAACTTAAGGAGACAAATGCATTTGATTATCTTAATTCACCAGTTGTGAGAGGGACAGGTTTGGTGACTCTGTATATAAAACCTTTTACAATTTGTGGAAAAATAAGAAAAACAACAAATAAGGAGTAAAAACACCACTGAATACATTATAATTTCTGACGTCAAACTATAGCACATAGCTGTAGTGATAAAGATAGCCTAGTACTGGCATAAAAATAGAAGAGAGATCAATAGAAAGGAATAGAAGGCCCGGGAATAAAAAGTAAAAGCTGTGCCTACTTAATTTTTCACAAAGGAAGCAAAATTGTACATTGGAAAAAGGTAGCCTATTCAATAAATGATGCTGGCAAAACTTGATTTCTACCTGTAGAAGAATTAGATTCTTATCTTTTATCTTGTAGAAAGATCAAATCAAAATACACCAAATACCTTAATTTAAAACCTGAGACTGAAATTTCCAGAAGAAAACATATTGGAGATCCTGGAGAGACAAGAACTTGCTGAGTAGACTGCCAACCACACAAGAACCAACCCCAAGTGTCAACAGTTGGGACTGCACAAACATAGGGTTTTCTACAGCAAAGGCAACAGTCAGCAGGCAAACAGCCCAAAGAGTGGAAGAAAATCTTTACCAGCTGTACTTCAGACTCTGGACAAAGATCCAGATTTATAAAGAACTGCTTAATTTAAATACCAAGGAAACAAAACTGCCAATCAGCAAATGGGCAAAAGAACTATGTAGAAAGTTTTCAACAAAAGAGACACAAATAGCCAATATCTATTTATTAAAGTGTTACTGTTTCTAGGCATTAGTAAAATGTAAATTAAAACTACTTGGAGATACCGCCTCACTCCAATGAGAGTGGTTGACAACAAATGTTGGAGGGGATGTGAGAGAAAGGACCCTAGTCACTGTTGGCAGAGATACAAATTAATTTTGAGATTTCTCAAAAAAAAAATTACCAATAGAACTACCATATGACCTAGGTATTTCACTCCTGGGTATATACCAGACAACATCACACCCTCCCAAAGAGTTTTTTGCACCCATGGGTTATCGCTGATTTATTCACTATAGCAAAGAATGGAAATCAACCTAGATGTACATCAATAGTGAATGGATAATGAAAATTTGGGATACACACACACACACACACACACACACACACACACACACACACACACCCTATATGGATGCACTATTCATCTTTGAAGAAAAATGTATTCACAAAATTTTAAGGAAAATGAGTGGGCTTCTCATGTATAATCTTAAGTGAGATCACAAATCTCAGATAGAAAAAACTGCATATCTCTCTCATATGTGGAATCTAACAACAATATATGCATAGATGTAAAGAAAGTAGAAAAGAGAACAAGAAAGGCTAAATATAAGGAAGAGGAAGGACTGAATGCAGGTGGTGGATATGAGTTATGAAATAGGATATAAAGTTAATTGTTTTAGTTCCACCTCTGCCATGGATTTTTTTTATTTTGATGGTAGATAATTGTGTAAAATATATTCAGTAGTGAAACTGTAAAGTCCACTGAAGCTATACAACTTCCATTCCAAATTAATAGTCTAACTCTACACAAAAGTTCATTGAACTGTCTAGAGGTTGGGTCTGGACAACTTTGGTGTGTGTTTTTTTGTAAGTTTTATCATAAAGTTTACTTTAAAATTTTAGATATAAAGGAAGAAATAAATAAAATAGTACAAAGAATCAAAAACTCTGAGAGGTAGTTCTTTGAGAAGATAAAGATTGACAGACCCGAAGCCAATTAACTGAAAGAGTGGAGATAACTCAAAAGACCCATATATGAACGGAAAAACATTGTAATAGACACCAAAAAGATTTAAAAGATTGTAAAGGAATACCTTCAAAATTTATGCTCCATTATGTCAGAAAATAAGTAAACAAAATTTTGTATTCTCTCAAACCACCAAAGATAAACCAAGAAGAGAAAAACAGCTTAACTAGACCCATAACAAATAAGGAGATGGAAGTAGAAATAACAATAAAAAAAACTGACCAAAACAAAACAATCCAGGCCAAATACAGATTCACAACGGAATTGTACCAGACTGTCAAAGATCTACCACAAAACTTCCTCAATTATTTTTTAAAAATAGAAAGGGAAGTAACACTTCCAATCACTTTCCACAAAGCCAATGTTACTCTGTATACAAATCAGGCAAAGATACAATAATTAAGAAAACTATAGGCTAATATGCATGGTGAACATAGATGCAAAAATCCTCAAAAAACTAATTGCTAACTGAATATGGGTATGCAATTAAAAAACCATCCACCACTATAAAGTTGGCTTTCTCCTGAAGATGCAAGGATTGATAAGTAACTCAGTTCATTTAATAAATCATATGGACATCAAGACACAAATCATATGCTCATCTCTATAGATGACAAAAAGTTCTCTGGCAAAAATTCACTAAGTGTTCATAATAGAAGTTGCAGAAGGACATCAGCAGACTCACATCACCAAAACTAAAGGCCCCATGTGACACACCCACAGCAACGTCATCTTAAACGGAGAAGAACTTGAAGCCATCCTGTTACACTCAGGAGTGACAAGGCTGGTCACCCTCCCCACTCTTGCAATAGTGTGCTTGGAGCACTAGCTAGAGTAATAACAGAGGGGACACAAATTAAGTGGGGCTCGAGTCAGGAAAACAGCTGGACTATCCCTGTTTGCAGAAGTTATGTAATGATGAGGTCTTTCTATGACTAATAAAAGAGCATACTTAATTCTGTCAAAGGCCTTTTCTGTACATATTGGAATGAGAATACCAGTTTTGTCTTGAAGTCCATTTACATGATTTATACATTTATACATAACAGATTCCAAAGTTCCATCAGGAACCTTCTAGAACTTGTCAGCAATTTCAGCAAAATGACAGAATACAAGACTAACTTACAAAAAAAAACCCCTATGTACCCATAACAACAAAGAAAGCTGCCTCTACGTCTCTGATTTTCATATTGTCTTGCTTTCAGCCCAGCTCTGGGACAGGCACCATGTGAACTTGGAGTAAACCCTGCAGAAGCTCAACTGTGTCCCAGTTTTCAGATCCCATGCAGGAGTCAAGGAGCCCTGCATCTCTCATTGATCAATGAAACAAATTAAAAAGGGAACTGTTTACCTGGGGTCACACAGAGAGCCATTGCCCACACTGATCCTCAGTATGACACTGGTCCATTCAACTGCAAAGTTCACACATAAGCTCCAAGAGCTGGAGAGGGAACATGCAGAGAGGGATATACATGATAAAGTCACAGGCCTGGGCTCTCAGACATCACTGAAGTTTAAGTACTTGATTGTGGGAGCTGAATGGCATAGACAGATGTGACATTTCCAGAAAAGTAAATACATTCCAACAGGATTTGAGAAGTGTTCTGTGACTGACCTAAGGTCTGTATTCTCAGGTGACAAAGAAGAGAATCACAGAAACGCCACAGTTGGTTTGTGATGTGACAGCTGCATTGTAAGCCTAGAGCTCTGACTGTCACTCATGTCTTACTCTGTCTGCTGCCTTCCAGCTCTCAAGTGTGAGACAGGAGTCAGTGGGAACAGTGTTGTGCACGAAGTGCTCTGTGGGTGATGTTTGGTTAATGCTCTGTAGGTGACACATAGTGAGTGCTCTGAGGGCACTAACCACACAGAACAGGTGTGTGAGTAGATGTGCACAGGAGTCAGGGCTCTGAGGAAAGGGATCTGGGAAGGCTTGGGAAGGTACAGCTACAAAGATGTGCTAGCAACAAATAGAAGGATCCTCAGCATCTAGAGATGAAACTACCTCAGTAGACCTGTGCTGTCTGGAACTATCAATGTGATGCTGCCATGGTTTTATCCTTCAATGGGGGGTCAGATATAATAAACACAGGTTTAGGAGGAAAATAAGACAGAAAGAAAAACCTAGTATGATTTATTAACAGGTCGTTTTCATGTAAGTATACATACATACATACATACATATATGACAATAATAAAGAGATTGTGAAGCTGAGAGGGAGTGGGGGACTTGGGAGCAGTTTGAGCGAAAGTGTGGAGTGGAAATATCATAAATGCTGTAGTCCTGTATACAAATCTCAGAATAGTAATAAATTTTAAAAAAGTTTCAAGAAATGATACAACTTGCTTCCCATAAAAAGCATTATTTTGCAGTTTGTCCCCCAGATCTGGACATCCCACTAGGGGATATTTTTCTTATTTCTACTTGTCAACCAAATTAGGACCCAAGGATATTTGAAGGTTTGTGGGATGATTACCTTTGAGAATTCTTTCTTTTTCTTTTTACTAAGAGATTTTTTATTTGTTTTACATATCAACCAGGGATTCCCCTGTCCTCCCTCCTCACACCCCAGCCTTCCCCACAACCCACCCCCCCATTCCCACCACTTCCAGGCAAGGTCTCCCATGGTGAGTCAGCAGAGCCTGGTACATTCAGTTGAGGCAAGTACAATCCCCTCCTCCCTGCACTAAGGCTGAGCAAAGTGTCTCAGCATAGGCATTAGGTTCTAAAAAGCCAGCTTGTGCACCAAGGACAGGTCCTGGTCCCACTGCCTGGGGGCCCCCTAAACAGTTCAAGCTAAACAACTATCTCACTTATCCAGAGGGCCTAGTCCAGTTCCAATGGGGCTCCTCAGCTCTTGGTCCATAGTTCATGTGTTTCCACTAGTTTGGCTAGTTGTCTCTGTACTTTTTCCAATCATGGTCTCGATATCTCTTGATTATATAATCCCTCCTCTCTCTCGTCGATTGGACTCCTGGGGCTTGACCGTGGATCTCTGCATCTGCTTCCATCAGTCACTGGATGAGAGTTCTATCATGACAGGGTGTTCAGCTATCTGATCACCAGAGTAGGTCAGCTCAGGCACTCTCTCGACCATTGCCATTAGTCTATAGTGGAGTCATCTTTGTGGATTCCTGGGGGCCTCTCTAGCACTCTGCTTCTTCCTATTCCCATTGGTGTCTTCATTTATCATGGTATCTCTTTCCTTGTTCTCCCACTCTGTTTCTGATCCAGGTGGGACCACCTGCTTCCCTAAGCTCTCTTTACCTCGACCCTTGTCCTCCATTACCCAACCCTCAACCCCAGTTTGCTCATGTGGATCTCATCCATTTCTATGTTGCTTGGTGATCCTTGTGTCTTTCATAGCGTCCTCTTTACTAGCTAGCCTCACTGGAGCTGTGAGTTGCAGTCTGTTTATCCTTTGCTTTACATCTAGTATCTACTCATGAGTTAGTACAAACCATGTTTGTCTTTCTGAGTCTGAGTTACCTCACTCAGGATGATATTTTCTAGTTCCATCCATTTGCCTGCAAACCTCATGATGTCATTGTTTTTCTCTGCTGAGTAGTACTCCATTGTGTATATGTACCACATTTTCTTTATCCATTCTTCAGTTGAAGGGCATCTAGGTTGTTTCCAGCTTCTGGCTATTAAAAATAAGGCTGCTATGAACATAGCAGAGCATGTGTCCTTGTGGTATGATTGAGCATTCCTTGTGTATATGCCCAAGAGTGGTATAGCTGTGTCTTGAGAGAGATTGATTCCCAATTTCCTGAGAAAGCGCCATACTGATTTCCAAAGTGGCTGTACAAGTTTGCATTCCCACCAACAATGGATGAATGTTCCCCTTGCTCCACATCTTTTCCAACATAAGCTGTCTTCAGTGTTTTTGATCTTAGCCATTCTACTGGTGTAAGATGGTATCTCAGAGTTGTTTTGTTTTGCATTTCCCTGATGACTAAGGATGTTGAGCAATTCCTTAAATGTCTTTCAGCCATTTGAGCTTCTTCTGTTGAGAATTCTGTTTAGCTCTATAACCCATTTTTTAATTGGACTGTTAGGTATTTTGAAGTCTAGTTTCTTGAGTTCTTTATATATTCTGGGTATCAGCCCTCTGTCAGATGTGGGGTTGGTGAAGATTTTTTTCCACTGTATAGGCTGTCGTTTTGTCTTACTGACTGTGTTCTTTGCCCTACAAAAGCTTCTCAGTTTCAAGAGGTCCCATTTATTAATTGTTGCTCTCAGTGTCTGTGCTATTGGTGTTATATTTAGGAAGTGATCTATGGTGCCAATGCATTCAAGACTACTTCCTACTTTCTCTTCTATCAGGTTCAGAGTAACTGGATTTATGTTGAGGTCTTTGATCCACTTGGACTTAAGTTTTGTGCACAGTGACAGATAGGGATGTATTTGTAATCTTCTACATGTTGACATCCAGTTATGCCAGCACCATTTGTTGAAGATGCTTTCTTTTTTCTATTGTACAGTTTGGGATTCTTTGTCAAAAATTAGATGTTCATAAGTGTGCAGATTAATGTCAGGGTCTTCAATTCAATTCCATTAGTCCACATGTTGGTTTTTATGCCAGTACCAAGCTGTTTTTATTACTGTAGCTCTATAGTAGAGCTTGAAGTCAGGGATCATGATGTCTCCAGAGGTTGTTTTATGGTACAAGATTCTTTTGGTTATCCTGAGTTTTTTGTTTTTCCATATGAAGTTGAGTATTGTTCTTTCCAGGTCTGTGAAGAATTGTGTTGGGATTTTGTTGGGGGTTGCATTGAATCTGTAGATTGCTTTTGGTAAGATTGCCATTTTTACTATGTTAATCCTACCTATCCATGAGCATGGGAGATCTTTCCATTTTCTGATATCTTCAAGTTTTTTCTTCAGGCACTTAAAGTTCTTGTCTTACAGGTCTTTTTCTTTTGCTTAGTTAGTGTTACTCTAAGGTATTTTATATCATTTGTGGCTATTGTAAATGGTGATGTTTCTCTGATTTCTTTGTCAGCCCGTTTTTCATTTGTATATAGGAGAGCTACTAAGTTTTTTGAGTTAATCTTGTATCCTGCCACTTTACTGAAGGTGTTTATCAGCTGTACTGTTCCTTGGTTGAATTTTTGTGGTCACTTATGTATACTATCATGTCATCTGCAAATAGTGAAAGTTTGATTTCTTCCTTTCCAATTTGTATTCCCATGATCTTCTTTTGTTGTCTTATTTCTCTAGTTGGAACTTGGAGTACTATATTGAATAAATATGGGGAGAATGGACAGCCTTGTCTTGTTCCTGATTTTATTGAATTTCTTTGAGTTTCTCTCCATTTACTTTGATGCTGGCTCTTGGCTTGCTATAAATTGCGTTTATTATGTTTAGGTATGTTCTCTGTATTCCTGATCTCTCCAAGACCTTTATTATGAAGGGGTGTTGGATTTTTTTCAAAGGACTTTTCAGCATCTAATGAAATGTTCATGTGTTTTTTCTTCTTTCAGTTTTTTTTAATATGGTGTATTACATTAGCAAACTTTCATATTTTGAACCAACATTCCATTTCTGGGATGAAGCCTACTTGATCATGGTGGATAATTGTTTTGATGTGTTCTTGGAGTCTATGTGCCAATATTTTATTGAGAATTTTTGCATCAGTGTTCATGAGGGAGATTGTTCTGTAATTCTCTGTCTTTGTTGCATCTTTGTTTGACTTGGGAATCAGAGTAACTGTAGCCTCATAGAAGGAGTTTGGTAACATTCCTTCTGTTTCTATTGTGGGGAACAATTCAAAGAGTATTGGTATTAACTCTTCTTTGAAGATCTGGTAGAATACTACGTTGAAACCATTTGGTCCTGGGCTTTTTTTGGTTGGGAGACTTTTAATGAATGCTTCTATTTCCTTAGTGGTATAGGTCTATTTAAATAGTTCATCTGGTCTTAATTTAACTTAGGTATGTGGTAGCTATCCACAAAATTGTCCATTTCTTTGAGATTTTCCATTTTTGTGGAGTACAGGTTTTTGAAATACGACCTGATGATTCTCTGGATTTCCTCATTATTAGTTGTTATATCTCCCTTTCCATTTCTGATTTTGCTAATTTGGATGCTCTCTCTCTGCCTTTTGGTAAGTTTGGATACGGGCTTGTCTATCTTGTTGATTTTCTCAATGAACCAACTCTTTGTTTCATTGGTTCCTTGTATTGTTCTCTTTGTTTTTATTTTATTGATTTCAGCTCTCAATTTGATTATTTCCTGTTGTTGATTCCTCCTGTGTGACTTTGTTCTAGACCTTTCAGGTGTGCTGTTAAGTCACTAGTGTGAGATTTCTCCAACTTCTTTATGTGGGCATTTAGTGCTATGAACTTCCCTCTTAGCACTGCTTTCATAGTGTCACATAAGTTTGTGTATGTAGTATATTCATTTTCATTGATCTCTAGGAATTCTTTAATTTCTTTCTTTATTTCTTCCTTGACCCATTGGTGATTCAGTTGAGCATTATTCAGTCTCCATGAGATTGTAGGCTTCCTGTAATTTTTGTGGTTGTTGAAGTCTGACTTTAAACCATGGTGGTCTAGTAGAATACAGGAAGTTAATCCAATTTTTTTGTATCTTTGAGATTTGCTTTGTGACCGAGTATGTAGTCGATTTTAGAGAAGGTTCCATGGGGTGCTGAGAAGAAGGTATATTCTTTTTGGTTAGTGTGGAATGTTCTGTAGATAATCGATTAAGTCCATTTGAGTCATAACATCCTTATTTCTCTGCTAAGTTTTGATTTGGCAGATCTGTCCAGTGGTGAGAGTGAGATGTTGAAGTCTCCCACTATTAATGTGTAGGGTTTTCATGTGTGATTTAAGCTTTAGTAATGTTTCTTTTACATATGTGTGTGCCCTTGTGTTTGGGGCATAAATGTTCAGAATTGAGACTTCATCTTGGTGGATCTTTCCTGTGATGAGTGTATAATGTCCTTCTTGATCTCTTTTGATTGATTTTAGTTTGAAGTCTCTTTTGCTGGATATTAGGATGGCTACACCAGCTTGCTTCTTAAGACCATTTAATTGTAAAGACTTTTCCCAGCCTTTTATTCTGAGGTTGTCTACCTTTAAAATTGAGGTGTGTTTCTTGGATGCAGTAGAAAGATGTGTCCTGCTTTCATATCCATTCTGTTAGCCTGTGTCTTTTTATAGGTGAATTAAGTCCATTGATATTAATGGATATCAATGACCAGTGATTGTTAATTCCTGTTATCTTTTGGTGGTAGTGTGTGTGTATTTCTCTTCTTTGGGATTTACTGCTGTGGGGTTATCTATTGCCTGTGTTTTCGTAGGTGTATCTGACTTCCTTAGGTTGGAATTTTCCTTCTAGTGCTTTCTGTAGGGATGGATTTGTGGATAGGTATTCTTTAAATCTGGTTTTGTCTTGGAATGTCTTGTTCACTCCATCTATGGTAATTGAAAGTTTTGCTGGGTATATTAGTCAAGGCTGGCATCCATGGTCTCTTAGTGTCTGCATTACATCTGTTTAGATCCTTCTGGCTTTCAAAGTCTCCATTGAGAAATTGGGTGTTATTCTGATGGGTTTTTCTTTATAAGTCACTTGGCTTTTTCCTTTGCTGCTCTTAATATTCTTTCTTTATGCTGTAGGTTTAGTTGTTTAATTATTATGTGGCAAGGGAACTTTTTTGGGGGGTCTAGTCTGTTTGGTGTTCTATAGGCTTCTTGTTTCTTTATAGTTATTTCATTCTTTTTGTTGGGAAAGTTTTCTTCTATGATCTTGTTGAATATATTTTCTGTGCCTTTGAGTTGGTATTCTTCTCCTTCTTCTATCTCTATTATTCTTAGGTTTGGCCTTTTCATGGTGTCCTAGATTTCCTGGACATTTTGTGTTATGACATTTTGGCTTTGGTATTTTCTTTGACTGATGAATCTATTTCCTCTATTGTATCCTCTACACCAGAGATTCTCTCTTCCATCTCTTGTATTCTGTTGGTTATGCTTGCACCGGTGTTTCTTGCTCATTTACTCAGATTTTCCAATTCCAGCATTTCCTCTGTGTCTTCTTCATTGTTTCTATTTCCATTTTCAGGTCCTGAACTATTTCCCTCACATGTTTAATTGCTTTTTCATGGTTTTCTTTAAGGGATTTATTGATTTACTCCAATTTTTTATTTGTCTTTTCCTCTATTTCTTTATTGATTTCTTCCAATTTTATGTTTGTCTTTTTCTCAATTTTTTTATTGATTTCTTCCAGTTTTTTGTTTGTCTTTTCCTCAATTTCATTTTTCAATTTTTCTTGAAAGGCCTCTAGCATCTTCATGATGTTATTTTTTTTCTTTATTAAGAAATTTTCTACTCACTTTACATACCACCCGCAGATCCACCCTCCTCCATCCTCCAACCCTCTATTCCATCCTCCCTAGCTACCTCACATCCCCACATCCCCCAAATTAAGGTCTCCCATGGGGAGTCATCAGAGCCCAGCACACTGAGCCTAGGCAGGTCCAAGGCCCTCCCCACTGCAACAAGGTACACCACAGTCACTGGGGTCCCAAAAGCCTGCCCATGTACCAGGGACAGATCCCCATCCCCTGCCTGGGTGGCCCTCCAAACAGTTTGAGCCAAACAACTGTCTTCCATATCCAGAGGGCCTAGTCCAGTCCCATGGGGCCTCCACAGCCACTAGTCTACAGTTCATGGGCTTCCACTGGTGTGGCCGGTCACATGATGCTATTCTTAAGGTTGCTTTCTTCTGCTTCTTCTACATTGTGATATTCAGGTCTTGCTATTGGAGGAGGGCTAGGTTCTGGTGATGCTGTATTGCTCTTTATGTTGTTGTACGTATTTTTGCCTTGATGTCTGCCCATCTCCTCCTCTAATAGGTATAAGAGGTGTTTGTGTCTGAGCTAGTTGCTATTGGTCCACTCTGAGCTTGTTATGTCTGTGACTCAGGGGGCCCCTCTGGGTCCAATCTTAGCTCTTGGTCTAATTGGAGCAGGCAGATTCTGTGTCTCAGGGAGCTGCTCTTGGGTTAACCCAAGCTAGTTGATTCTGTGACTCATGGAGTCGCTCTTAGTCTTAGCAGGGCTCTTGGTCTAGTCAGAGCTGAGATTCTGTGTTTCAAGAAGCCGTTCTTGGTCCAATGAGAGGTGGCAGATTCTACATCTCAGAAAGCCACTCTTGGTCTAATGAGGGCTGGCGAATTCCCTGTCTCAGGAGGTCACTCTTGGTCCACTGACAGCTCTTTGTCCAATGAGAGCTGGCAGTTTGGTTTCCATGCCTCAGATACTCTTGGTCCAATGAGAGCTGGCAGTTTGGTTTTTGTGCCTCAGGAAGTGGCTGGGGTCTCAGGCAGATGGGTATGGGGGTAGTGTGTGTAGATTTCAGGGTCCGGTGAGGGATCTTGGTGAAAGGGAGCCTTCCCCCAGGAGCACTGCCTACTGGCCAGCAACTGGGACAGAGTTCCCTTTGAGAATTCTTACAGCACCCAGAAAAGGGCTGGTTCTGCCACAGGACTAGACAGAAATCAAGGTGGAAGAGTGCTGTGAGAACGGGCTGTTGGGTTGCCTGGCACCTCCACTCTTTCCCTGGTAGCCACCTGCCCTGCAACACACTGCAGAGAGCCCACACGCTGCCTTACCCCTGGCTTGCCCATGCCCGGCTATTATTCTATCTCTCTGTGACTGTGCACCTGCACCAACACCTCTGCTCAGAACAGTGGTTCCTCCTCCCAAGAGTATGAAGCATTTCTGGATCAAAGAAACAAGGAAGCTCTGGCTTGTAACTTCACAGTGCCCCCTTGTGGGAGAAATAGTATGATCTGGAAAGAGTGAAATGGGGAAGAAATGGAAGAAATTACCATCAGGATCGTGTGTGCATAGAAAAAAGTAAAAGGAGCAGAGAGAAGGGAATAACAGGGGGAAGAAATTTACAACCACTTTGTGTGACCCTTTTGTCTAGCTAAGGGAGTCAATAGTTCTGGAGCTCTTCAAAGCTGCTTTCCAGAAACATCCAGCTGAATTCACTGTCTTGATTAATTTCCTTCCCAGAAATTATTTGGAGCCCAGCTCTCCTTAACCTTGGCAATTTCTTGCAACTAAGGGTTAAGAACAAAAACTCACAATATGATGTGTTGTGACATTTTGCTTGTGTCCTGACAAATAAAGCTTGCCTGAAGATCAGTGGATGGAGCTATCTACTAGTTAGCCATAGAGGTTTGGATGTCTGTACAGACAAGAAACAGGAAGTGATGAGGCTGGATGGAGAGAGGAAGTATTAAGGTGGGGCAGAGACAGGTGCTCACCCCTTTCAGTCTGAGGAGTTGGAGAGGTAAGAGGTGACTGTGGCTGCTCCTTTACTTCTCTGATCTTCCAGGTTTTGCCCCGATACCTAACTCTGTTTTTTTTATTATTATTATTATTATTAAGACTAATTAGGCACATCATGTGGCATCCAGCTTTTGGAGCAGAAATTCACAAAAAAGCCACTGGCATAGGCTGGAGCTGACCATGGCCAGAGTCACTGCTCCTCCAGCTACGTTTCCCTTTTATTCCCCCAAGCCCTCTGAGCGAGTCTGATATTTTTTTCTGTTTTAGCCTCTGCAGCAAATTCCACATGCGCTTGGGCTCCATGCTACCAGAGTTAGCACTTAACCACCAGCCAGCTCTGCCTTTAGGCATCTCCTGCTGTATGTGCTTTTCCCTCACAATCTCATGTGCATTTTGCAGATAGTGGGCTGCCTTTCCCTTTGGGTTGTGGGTTTTCCCTGGACCCCCTCCTTGGCCTGCTGCCAAACTATGTAGCTGCCTTGAAAACCCACTTGAGCTTCTACTGTTCTATATAGCAACTGTCAGCTTTGCATCTTCACCATAATCATCATCAGATTTATTGAGACAATAATTGGTATTTCTTAAAGGGGGGAATTAGCTAAAAAAAAAAGACGGGGAGTGTTTTCCCACATTAAAAAATGGGAATCACTGTTATGATGGAGGGTGTTAAGTCTCTGTATGATTACACAATGGATGGTTTAAAAATGGAACAATTAAATGAGAGGATAATTAACTTAGATGGGATTTACATAATGTCAATTATAAACAGCATCAGTTTGATCATTCTTGTGTTATCCCTAAAAAAGTTGGTTAATGTGAGTGCCAAGATACAAATTTTAGAAAAACTTATTAAAACAGATCATAGAGATATTGAGACCCAGACAGAGGAATTTAAAGGAGAACCAATCTCAGCACTGCATTATAAGTTTAGAGAGGAACAGCCTAAGGTTTTCAAACAACAAACCTTAATTTGTCTAGTTATCTTACAGGAACTGCCAAATGACAGGTATTCCCAAGGCTATGCAAGAGCTGAATCAACTCCTGTGGAAATGTTAGACTTAAGATTTAAGGAAGTGATAGTCTCATATGGTATGTATTCACCTTTTGTGAGGCAGATGTTAAATTCATGGTCAACTAGTAATAGAATTATCTCACAAGACTGGAGAGACTTTAACAGCAGTATTGGAGCCTGGCCTTCAATTACAGTGGAGGACCTGGTGAAAAGAAGAGACTAAGACCATTGAACAATGAAGTAGGGCTAGAGGTATTGAAATCTCCCAAGACTAACTTCTTGTAGAGGGTAATTATGATGATGTACAAAGACAGTCTCTATATGATGATCACACCCTGGCTCTATGCTGTGCAGCAGCTTTGAATGCTTGAGACAGAATTGAAGAAGTTGGAAAGAGAACTGAGTCATTTACTAAAGTTATACAAGGCCCAAAAGAAACCTTCACTGTTTTATTTTTATTTTTTTAATAACAAAGATTGACTTCAGCAGTAAATAGAATGATATCAAATTCAGATGCTAGACAAATAATAATTGAATCTCTGACTTTTGAAAATGCTAATTTACAATGCAAAAGGGCCTTTTAAAGGTAAGATCAATACCCATTGAGGTATGGATCTGAGATACAGTCAATATTGATCTCATAACAATGATGATGCTTGGATAGGAGAGGTGATTTCCAGAGACTTGAAAAATCAAAATGTCAGGTATTTTAATTGTAGTAAACAAGGTCACCTGAAAAGGGATTGTAGGCAGGGCATTCCTAGAAACAGTGTTTTTTCTAAGAATAATCCAAACAGAATGCTTCTCACTTCTGGAGTATGCACAAGGTATAGTAAAGTATGACATTGTGCCAGTGAATGGAGATCAACCATCAGGAAACACTTTGGGGTCCTCTTGAAGGTCCCCGTATCAAATTTGGTTCAGTCATTTACTGTGACTGTGGGGAAATGTCTTCCCAGAGCAATTAAAGAACCTAATGCCTATTGTAAAAAAAAAAAAAGCCATTCTGCTCTGGATGCTAGAACAGCTATTGAAGATAAAACAAAAATTTCAGGAGAAACTGTAAAGCAAATATTTTGGCAAACTTCTATAAATGATCAAAGACCAAAGTTAAAAATATGAATAAATGACATTATTGTTGAAAGTCTTATAGACAAAGGTGAGGATGTAATGATAATTGCACCAGAACCATGGCATCAAAATTGGCATCTTCAGGAGGTATATGTTCGGCTTTTAGGGACTGGAACATTATCTCAGGTAAAACAAAGCATGAGATGGTTCTAATGTATAGGGATAGAAGGACAGAGAGGAAAATTAAAGCTATGTGTGGCTAACATAGCAATGAATTTATAGGTATGTGATTTGATAAGGAATGGAATACACAAATTAATATTTTTCCAGTCTCAGAAACAAACTGTAAACTAACATATGTTTCTGGGGAAAATATTAAAAGGTATTATAAACAATAGTCATGGACCATTCAGGTTGTACAAGAACAGGGCACAACGACTCCTGATCTTTCAAAAGCACCAACAGTCCTACCTTCAAAATGTTGATGGACAAACCTGTATGGGTTGAGCAATGGCCCTTGACATCATAGAATTTACAGGCCTTGGAAGAGCTGGTACAAGAGCAGCTAAATGCTCAGCATATTAAAGAATCAACCTGCCCTTTGAATGCTCCTGTACTTGTTATTAAAAATAAATCTGGAAAAAGGAGAATCGTAACAGATTTAAGAGCTGTTAATATGGTGATTCAGCCAATGAGTTCTCTACCGCCTGGAATTCCTTTGCCTTCTCTATTACTTCAAGGATGGCCTCTTATAGTTGTTGATTTAAAGACTGTTCATTCACTATACCTTTACAAGAGAAGGATAGAAAAAATTTACCTTCACGGTGTGTACTTATAATAATTCCCAGCCTGTTAAGAGATATCAATAGAAGGTTCTCCCAAAGGGAATGTTAAATAGCCTGATTCCATGCCAATATTTTGTACAACAGCCATTGGAAATGATATGTAAGCAGTTTCTTGAATTTATAGTTTACCATTATATGAATGATATTTTTCTAGCTGGTTCAAATGTAGATACCTTAGAGAGAATGTTTGAAGGAGTAAAGAAAATTTTGCCTTGTTGGGGATTACAAATTGTTCCTGAAAAAAATACAAAAAGAGATTCTATTAATTACCTAGGATATAAAATAGGCTTACAAAAATTCAACCCCAAAAGGTACAAATAAGGAGAGATCAATTGTGGACTCTTAATGACTTTTGAAACTTGCTGGAGACATTATCTATCTACAGTCCACTATTGGAGTAACAACTCAAGAGCTGAGTAATTTGTTTCAAACCTTGAAAGGTGACAAGGACTTAAATAGTCCAAGAGAATTATCAGCAGAAGCTGTGAGAGCATTTGTTTTGGTCGAAAAGAAATTATAGGATGCACATGTGGATCTGAAATGTGCATGCACGTTTGGTTGTATTCTGGTCATTTTATCCTCTACATACTCCTCTACAGGGATTTTAATGCAGATGGAAAATATTATCTTAGAATGGATATTTTTACCACATAAACAGAGTAAAATATTTAAAATTTACATAGAAAAAGTTTCTGAGTTGATTCAAAAAGGAAAATTGAGACTTCATCAGTTAGCAGGAATAGACCTAGCACAAATTGTAGTACCTTTCACTAATGGTGAAATTGACTCATTATGGCTAGAAAATGAACATTGGCAAAGAGCTTGTAGTAATTTTTTTGAAGAGATTAACACAAAATATCCCCCAAAGCAAGAAAATTCAATTTATATAGAGAACTAACTAGATCCTTCCTCACATTGTATGGGGAACACCAATTTCTGGAGCCCTTATATTCTATAGTGATGGAAACAAAACAGGAAAGGCAGGTTATAAATCAGGAAATTTGAATAAAGTGGCTTAAAGCCCTTATGACTCTGTTTGAAAGTCAGAATTGTATGCTCTTCTCATGGTATTATTAGATTTTCCAGAACCTCATAATATAGTTACTGGTTCTCAATATGGAGAAAGAGTTGTTTTACATATTGAAACTGCTGAATTTATACCAGATGTCACAGAACTGACATTATTATTTATTCAGTTACAAGAAATAATCAGAAATAGAATCATTCCTTATATATATAGCACATATTGTATCCCATACGGGTCTACCAGGCCCTCTAGCACAAGGTAATAATGAAATTGATCAACTATTAGTAGGAAATGTGATGCAGGCCTCAGAATTTCATAAAAAAACATGTCAAATTCAAAAGTTTGAAAAAAGATTTTTCCATCACTTGGCAACAAGCCAAGGAAATTATGAGAAAATGTCCTACTTGTTCTTTATATAACCAAACTCCTTTACCTTCAGGAAGTAACCCAAAGGGTACTCAAAGAAATGAATTCTGGCCGATGGATGTGTTTCATTTTGTAGAATTTGGAAAATTAAAATATGTACACCATACCATAGATACACATTCAGGATTTCATTGGGCAACTGCTTTGACTGTCTGTTGTTAGCTCAGTTGGAAGAAGGTTATCCAAATATTCCAATAGTAGTGGGGAAATTGTACCCAATGAATGATCAAACATACTGTTCTTAGAAAAAGAATTGAATAGAAAAGCTATGATAACATGGAAGAAATTTGTTGCAGGAAAACTGCTAATATTCAAGAGCCAATATCATCAACACTCCTTGAGCCTTGGCTTTATCCCCTTGAAGGCCCTTGGCTTCTTCCAGATATTAGCTTGTCATAATCAGCTGAAATCCTGCTTCATATTTCTGTGACTCCCAGCATATTCCCAAGAGGTGGGCTGGGTGGTTTCTGGCTGTTCAGTGGATTATAGATATTTGTCATTGTTTAGAGTGATTGGTTACAAGTTGTAATTGGAAATGGTCAGGAAAAAAAAGCTGAAGAAAAGAGATTAGTTTCAGTGTTCTTGTTTTGAAAAGAAAAAAGTGGATTATAGAAATGATAAAATAAAAGGGTAGATTATTGAATCTACTCTGAAAAGAAAAAGGGAGAAATAGATATGATAGAATAAAAGGATTGAGCCAGGTGGTGGTGGTGCAAACCTTTAATCCCAGCACTTGGGAGGCAGAGGAAGGCCAATCTCTGTGAGTTCAAGGCCAGCCTGGGCTACAGCGTGAGTTCCAGGAAAGGCACAAAGCTACACAGTGAAACCCTCTCTTGAAAAAAACCAAAAAAAAAGAATAAAAGGATTGATTATTGAATTTAATTTTAAACCAAAAAAGTAACTACTAGTTTTAAATATTTTACATTGGCTTTGATTTTTTATATTGATACAAAATTAAGATTATTTTTGTTATACTGTGTGTATGTTAGAGAAATGATAGGATAAAAAGACAGATTACTAAATATACTTTTAAACCAAAAAAGCAACAACTAGTTTTAAATATTTTCATTTATATTGAATTTGAATATTTATACAAATTTGGGGTTATTTATATTAGAACATACTGTACATATATTCCTACTCTTGTTCAAGGTATTGTACCTATACAGCTCATTTAACAATGTAATACAAATTTCTAGACCTTAAAAGTTATTATTACAAACTATTTAGGGTAATAAAGAAAAGCAGGTTAGTAGTTAGTAACCTATTGCAATTAAACTTATAGCCACATTAGGTATGATTTCAAGGTCAAACAGATACATTTCATGTAGATAGGTGGTTTTCAAACACTTCAGAGATCTACAGAATATGACATTTAATATGTTTTAATAACATAGGTTCTTTCTTATGGCAATGAGACTTGTCTGCTCCTGGCAGCACCAATCTACATCAGAAAAGATGATGAACACTGAAAAAACTCCATATGAAATTTACTCTTTTTGTGGCAAAAGTCAGCCACTGAGGAAGAATGTGCCCTTGCCTCAACTGCTGACATATGCTGTCCAAATTGGACAAGCAGGACACAAAAGAAAGGACTTCTGCACCTTGCCAAGACAAGGTAGGAAAGCCCTTCTGAATATCCTGCTTCACAAAAAAGTCTGGCAGATATTCTAGGCCTGTAGGCCAAATATGGATGCCCCAAAGTTACAGAGGAACCTTGGGTGACTGTCCAGACAGCCAGCTGTTTCTATCATTTCTCAAATTCTTTGGAAGTCTCTTGCTTGCATTTCCTGCTTATTCAGGTATTGCTATTTACTTCTTATGTCTCTGATGGGGTTGAAGACTAGATAGTTATAGTTTTCCTTGTTAACAAATTCAGAAAAAAAACCTCACTAAAGAGGTGTAAAGTGTATAGAGTTGAGAGACATCAGGAGATAGTTTTGGGTTGGCAAAAAAAAATTAGGATAGAAGGTGAATTAGGTACAAACCTTTGGACTCACCAAGATAGGATAGATAATAGATTATTTTCTCTGAATTTGTCAAATATTAATGAACTAGACATTGTTGATATAATTATTGTCTGCAAATATTTGTATATAGTTATTATATTTATTATATAGTTTTTCTATGTTAGTTATTTTATTTTAGACAAAAAGGGGGAAACATTGTTATACTTTGTTTGTGTTCTGACAAATAAAGCTTGCCTGAAGATCAGAGGGTAAAGTTAGCCACTAGTTAACCATAGAGATCTGGAGGTCTGTACAGGCAGGAAACAGGAAGTAACATGGCTGGGCAGAGAGAGGAAATGATTAGATGGGTTGGACACAGGAGCTTGCCCCTTTTCTGTTTGAGTAATTGGAGAGGTAAGAATGACTGTGGCTGCTCCTTTGCTTCTCTAATCTTTCAGCTTTTACCCTGATCTCTGACTCTGGGTTATTATTATTAAGACTAATTAGGATCACACTACAATGATGAGTACATCAAAGGAGACTCATTTCTTAGTGGAAGTATCTGGAAAAAAGGGGGCTGAGTTGCAGGTCCAATAGTATTCGCTAAAGGGAGGGCTTCCTTTCTACATTTCCCCCAGGGGTTTCCATGAATCTCTAGCCATACAGCCACAATCTGTAAACGGAGGAAAAACTTTTCTGTCCTGACCACCTGGTCCCAAATAAACATACAGAAGCTTATATTAATTACAAAATACTTGGCCAGTAGCTCAGATTTATTATTAACTAGCTCTTACTTTTAAAATAACCCATTTCTATTTATGTATTGTCACATAGTCCGTGGCTTTACTGGTCCTCTAGCATCTTGTTTCTTGGGCTGCTGGCTTTGAACTCTGCCCTCCTTCATCCCAGTCCCCAGTTGGATTGTCCTGCCTTGCTATTGAACAAACAACTTTATATTATTACCCAATGGGTGTAATACAGAGTCACAGCATACAGAAGGATCATCCCACAGCAACAATGCCTTGAGGATACAAAGGAGACAAGAAACACACCATTTCCCTTATGGGAGGCCTGTGTGCCCAGGGTGATGTTGACCCACAGTGGAGGCTGGTCATACTGGAACACCCAGCAACTAAAGATGCTTTCATCCGATTTGTCATCTTCCTGCAATGTGTGCTTTAGAGAGTATGTCCCATCAGAGTTTCTGGTGGCTTGAGGAAGCTCAGGAGTCAGGATCTTGTTCTTATTTTTAGTCCAGGTGAGTTGCAAGTTTTGGGGATAGAAGTGGTTTACATGGCAAGTCAGGATCACTCTTTGATGAGCCTTATCACGAATCATGGTGATCTTCAGTGTGGGGATAACTAGACAGGAATAATAATTGAACAGAGGTGAAATCTTGGCACTGTCTTATTTCCCTGTCCCAAGGTCTCTCAGTAATTTTGTTAAGATTCAACTGAGTGGTTGATTGGCAGGGTCCCAAAAATTCCAAGATGACCTTGAACTCACTATGTGGCCAAGGATGACCTTGAGTTCCTGATCCTTCTGCCTCCACTAAGCCATCCCATGTGTCCCTCTTTTTTTTCTTATAATCCAGCCAGTCAAATTTGTGCTGCCTATATACTCATGGGTTAGGGACAGTGGAGCATGCTTGACCTACCAGGGTCATGCCCATAAAGAAACCTCACTGTTATTCCTTCAGAGACTACAAGCTGTCAGAAGGTTCACAAGTTCACTCTCTTTTTAAATAAACAACTTTGTATATGTTTCATGTAAGACAAATAGGGACATTAAACACACCTGGAAACACATGGGTGTCTAATCTGGTCAGAGTTAAATATTCCATATCATGACATCATGACATCATGACATATAATTATAGGAATTATTAAAATGAATTTCTCCACAAGAACAGGAAATTTATAATTAAAACACCTACAACAGTGCCTGGCACACAGTAACTCTTCATTGTTTATTGAGTGAATAATATTTTACACAATGTTGGAGATTTCCCAGAACTCAGGATTTTATGCAGAGAAGACAAGCACTCCACCACTGAAGTACATCCTCAGCTCCATTTTTCACTTATTTTATTTGATTTCACTAAGTATTCCAGGCCGGTCTTGAACTCAGTCTTAAACCTGACAGGACTGGAACTTGTTATATCTCTGCCTGTTCCCTCAAGGAGCTGACATTACATGTTATATATCACAAGCTCCAGCTAATAATAAATATTTAGAAATTTTAAACATTAGTTATGCTATCAATAGGACAAATATGTTTAGAGAGGTATGCTAGGTCTATACAATAGCAAGACAAACATTCGTAAACAACATAAAGTTTGTTAGGCATGGTTCTTGTTGTTCTAGAAGAACAGCTGGTTTAGTCTTGAGAGGAAGCTTACAAATTAGGGGTTGGTTTTATTCCTAATTTTTAGGGAAACTTAAGCAAAGAATTTTTAAGACACGTGACCAATATTCTGTAGCCTATGAAATGATACAGTTAAGATCAAAGTCCAGCTGTCTAGCACCTGGAACCTATACTTTTAATCCATATTCATGTGTTCAACCTGGCAGTGATCAATTTCTATTCCCCATTTGGAAAATGGGGCATTCTGCAAAAACTCCATGCTATCAGTGTTTCCCCACCACATGTATCAGTGATCACTCACCTAGGAGCACTTGAGAAAGACTGATGGTCATTTTTAGGGGCTCATTGAGGTCCACATGGTTGACTTCACAGGTGATCTGAGAAAAGATATCTTGTTTGGCCAATGCCACCCATGCCTTGCTTGTGACATAGTAAACATCTTTGCTGATAGGCACCAGTTGTGAGGCTGAAGCTGGATGTTTATCATTGTCTTTCAACCAGTTAGCAGTGAAGTACCCAAAGCTGAAAAGGCCAGCGGTGCAGTTAAAAGGCACTGAATTTGAAATGGCTGTCCTCTGATCTGGGCCCTTCAAAGAGATAAAAGGCTTCCCAGCTTAAAAAAAAACATGCAAACAAATAAAAACCATTTGTGAGTATCTTCTCAGTGTTGGAGGAACCAGTATAGAACACTATGTGAACCCTACCAAGGCCTGTCCCATGAGTAATGAAAATTGTCCTTTCTCCTGAGGTCACTCTTTCAGAGATACAGAGCAATGGCTCACTTAAGTCAAAATGCATTCCCTGTCCCTATGCTCGAGTGAGAAGATACTACCCATGATATCTGACTTTGAGGAGAATGCAAATGGGCCATAATGAACAAAAAACAAATAAAATAAGACTAGTGTGGGCAAATGAATGTCCTCAGGAAACTCAACATGTGCAGAGATAGAAAAATGAAGAATCATTCTAAAAGCATGGTCACAAAGCATATTTTGAGCTAAAACAAAGAATCTGTGTATAGTCATGGTACATGAAGTTAATCCCTGCACCCAGGAAGCAGAGGCAGGCAGATCTCTGTGAGTTCAAGGCAGGCAGATCTCTGTGAGTTCAAGGCCAGCCTGGTCTACAGAGAGAGTTCCAGGACAGCCAGAACTGTTACACAGGAAAACCCCTGCCTCAAACAAACCAACAAAAGGAAACAAAAGTAGCACAACTGAGGAATGAATAAAATCATCTGTGGAAGAGGACACAGTAATGTCATATGGGCCTGAGGAGAGAGAGTGCACATGCTGGGGCACATGCCAGAGAAATCGACCATATGACCCAGCTGTAATGCTCTTTGTCTGCCTCAGGCAGCAAGACTTTAGGAGGCTTAAGAAAACAGGTCTACTACAAGACTACAAAATGTTTTCTACATGCTCAGACCTAATTCTGTAGATTGCACAGTCTTTTCCTGCTGGGTTTCAACAGTGAATAGATATTGCAAATTTGAGGTACAGACACATACATAGACACACACACACACACAAACACAAACACACACACACACACACACACATCCTACATGGGCACACTATTCAGCTTTGAAGAAAAATGTATTTACAAAATTAAAAGGATTATGAATGGACTTCTCATGTATAATCTTAAGTGAGATCATAAATCTCAGATAGAAAAAAACTGCATATCCCCTCTCATATTTGGAATCTAACCACAATATATACATAGATGTAAACAAAGTAGAAAAGAAAACAAGAATGACTAAATATAAGGAAGAGGAAGGACTGAATGCAGGTGATGGATATGAGTTATGAAATAGGATATGAAGTTAAATGTTTAGTTACACCTCTGTCATGCATTTTTATATTTTGATGGTAGATAAGTGTATTAAATATATTCAGCAGTGAAAGTTTAAAGTCCAATGAAGGTATACAACTTCCATTCCAAAGGATAGACTAACTATGGAAAAGTTCATTGAGCTGTCTAGATGTTGGGTCTGGTTAACTTTAGTGTGTAGCTGTTTTGTAAGATTTTTATAATTTAGTTTACTTAAAATTTTAGATATGAGAGAAGAAATAAATAAAACCATACAAAGAATCAAGAAATCTGAGAGGTAGTGCTCTAAGAAGAAAAATATTGACAGATTTCTAGCCCAATGGAATGAAAGAAGGGAGATAACTCAACAGAACCAGATATGAAAGGGAAAACATTACAACAGACACCAAAGAGATTTAGAAGATCATAAAGGAATACCTTCAAAATTTATACACCATTATGTAAGAAAATAAATAAACAAATTTCTAGATTCCCTCAAACAATTAACCATAAATCAAGAAAAGATAAAAAACTAAACTAGATCCATAACAAATAAGGAGATGGAAACAGCAATAACAATCATATACAAATAAAAAACTGACCAAAACAAAATAATCCAGGCCACGACAGAATCACAGCAGAACTGCACCAGACTGTCAAAGATCTACCACAACACTTCCTAAATTTTTGTTAAAATCGAAACCGAAGTAACACTTCTAATATCTTTCTACAAAGCCAGTGTTACTCTATATACAAACCAGGCAAAGATATAACAATAAAGAAAACTACAGGCCAGTTTCCACAGTGAACATAGATGCAAAAATCCTCAACAAACTAATGGCAAACTGAATATGGGTATGCATTTAAAAGACCATCCACCGCTATTAAGTTGACTTTCTCCTGGAGATGCAAGGATTGATAAGTAACTCAGTTCATTTAATAAATCATACAGATGTCAAGACACAAATCATATGCTCATCTCTATAGATGACAAAAAGTTCTTTGGCAAAAATTCACTAAGTGTTCATAATATAAGTTGTAGAAGGACATCAGCAGACTCACATCACCAAAACTAAATGCCCCATGTGACACACCCTCAGCAACGTCATCTTAAATGGAGAAGAACTTGAAGCCATCCTGTTACACTCAGGAGTGACAAGGCTGGTCACGTTCCCCACTCTCGCAATAGTGTGCTTGGAGCACTAGCTAGAGTAATAACAGAGGGGGCACAAATTAAGTGGGGCTTGAGTCAGGAAAACAGTTGGACTACCCCTATTTGCAGAAGATATGTAATGATGAAGTCCTTCTATCACTCATACGAAGGTATGTTGCCTTTTGTCAAAGGCCTTTTATGCACATATTGGAATGAGCATACAAGTTTTCTCTTGAAGTCCATTTATATCATTTATTACATTTATACATAACAGATCGCAGAGTTCCATCAGGAAGCTTCTAGACATTGTCAGCAATTTCAACAAAGTGACAGAATACAAAATCAACTTACAAAAAAATCTATATATGTCTTTCTATATACCCATAACAACATAGAAAGCTGCCTCTCCATCTCTGATTTTAATATTGTCTCGTTTTCTGCCCAGCTCTGTGACAGGCACCATGTAAAATTGGAGTAATCACTACAGAAGCTCAACTAAATCCTAGTGTTGAGATGCCACGCAGGAGCTAAGAAGAGAAGCCTTGCACCGCTCATTGATCGATGAAACAAATTAAACAGGGAACTGTTTACCTGGGGTCACACAGAGAGGCACTGCCCACACTGATCCTCAGTATGACACTGGTCCATTCAACTGCAAAGTTCACACATAAGCTCCAAGAGCTGAGGAGGGGACATGCAGAGGAGGGACATACATGATAAAGTAACAGGCCTGGTCTCTCAGACATCACTGAAGTTTAAGTACTTGATTGTGGGAGCTGAATGGCATAGACAGATGTGACATTTCCAGAAAAGTAAATACCTTCCAACAGGATTTGAGAAGTGTTCTGTAACTAACCTAAGGTCTGTATTCTCAGGTGACAAAGAAGAGAAACACAGAAACACCACAGTTATTTTGTGAGGTGACAGCTGTATTGTGAGCCTAGAGCTCTGACTGTCACTCATGTCTTACTCTGTCTGCTGCCTTCCAGCTCTCAAGTGTGAGACAGGAGGCAGTGGGAACAGTGCTGTGCAGGAAGTGCTCTGTGGGTGATATGTGGTTAGTGCTCTGTAGGTGACACAGAGTGAGTGCTCTGAGGGCACTAACCACACAGAACAGGTGTGTGAGTAGATGTGCACAGGAGTCAGGGATCTGAGGAAAGGGATCTGGGAAGGCTTGGGAAGGTACAGCTACAAAGATGTGCTAGTAGAAAATATAAGGGGCCTCAGTGTCAAGAGAGGAAACTACTACAGTAGTTTCTGTGTTGTCTGGAACTATCAAAGTGATGCTGCCATGGGTTCATCCTTCAGTGGGGGGTCAGATATACAAAATGTAGGTGCAGGAGGAAAATAAGACAGAAAAGAAGTATGAATTATTAGCAGAACATATTTATGTAACAATACATACATACACACATACATATAAACATACATAAATATATGACAATAATAAAGAAATTGTGAAGTTGAAATGGAATGCATGACATGGGAGGAGTTGGGAGGAAAGTGTGGAAAGAAAATGATGTAAACATTAGTCATGTGTACAATTCTCCCAATAGTATTATAATAGAAAAACTTTAATAAAAATGATGCAACTTCGGAGACATAAGCCCACCCTGCACTGATCGGGAACAGGTAAGACCCCATCTCCAGACGGGGCTGACCAGATCCCTAGCCCCTATGCCCCAGGGGGCATATCCTGTGCCCTTCCTCCAAGCCATTGGAGCACCAGGGACTGGCCAGCTGCCCCTTTTTCTGCCTCCTCACCAAGAAAACAGCCCACTGTGACACCAGTCAAAACCAGAGACATAAGCACACCCTGCGCCCATTGGGAACATATTGGACCAAGAGCTCCCATTAGACCAATAGCTCCCATTAGACCAAGAGTATCAACTGGACCAAAAGAGGCTCTCTCAGACACAGACAGCACTTTTATGGAGTGGGGGGTAGAGATGGGTAGATGCCAGTGCAAAAATACAGTCAACCACAAAAAGACCAATATGGCACCACCAGAACCTAGTGGCGCTACATCATAAAGACCTGAACATCCTAAAGCAGAAGAAGCAGAAGAAATAGATCTTAAACATGACTTAAAGAAGATGATAGAAGCTTTTAAAGAGGAAATGAAAACTACCCTTAAAGAATTCAAAGACAAACAAAAAATTGGAAGAAATCAATAAATCCCTTAAAGAAAGTCAAGAAAAAGCAATTAAACAGATGAATGAAAAAGTCCAAGATTTGAAAACTGAAATAGAGGCAATAAAGAACATACAAACTGAGGGAAGGCTGGAAATGGAAAATCTGAGTAAATGAACAGGAACTACAGATGCAAGCATAACGAACAGAATGCAAGAGATGGAAGAGAGAATCTCTGGTGTTGTAGATACAATAGAAAAAATAGATTCATCAGTCAAAGAAAACACTAAAGCCAAAAATTCATAACATAAGATGTTCAGGGAATTTGGGACACCATGAAAAAACCAAACCTAAGAATAATAGGGATAGAAGAAAGAGAAGAATACCAACTCAAAGGCACAGAAAATATATTCAACAAAATCATAGAAGAAAACTTTAACAATTTAAGGAAGGAAATGCCTATGAAAGTACAAGAAGCTTACAGAACACCAAATAGAATGGATCCAAAAAAAAGACCCCTCACCAAAGATAATAATCAAATCATTAAACATACAGAATAAAAAAATATTAAGAGCTGCAAAGGAAAAAGACCAAGTAATATATAAAGGCAGACACATCAGAATAACACCAGACTTCTCAATGGAGACTCTGAAAGACAGAAGGTCCTGGACAGATATTATACAGACACTAAGAGACCATGGATGCCAACCCATACTATTATATCCAGCAAAACTCTCAATCACCATGGATGGAATAAACAAAATATTCCTTGATAAAACCAGATTTAAACAATACCTGTCCACAAATCCAGCCCTACAGAAAGCACGAGAAGGAAAAAGCCAACCTAAGGAAGTTAGATACAACCATGAAAATAGGGCAATAGATAACCCCACATCAACAAATACCAAAGAAGAGAAACACACAACACTACCAACAAAAAATAACAGGAATTAACAATCACTGGTCATTAATATCCATTAATATCAATGGTCTCAACTCGCTTAGAAAAAGATACAGGCTGACAGAATGGATACGAAAACAGGATCCATCCTTCTGCTGCATACAAGAAACACACTTCAACTTTAAAGACAGACACTACCTCAGAGTAAAAGGCTGGGAAAAGACTTTCCAATAAAATGGACTTAAGAAGCAAGCTGGTGTAACTATCCTAATATCTAATAAAATAGACTTCAAACTAAAATCATTTGACAGAGATCAGGAAGGACATTATATACTTATCACAGGGAAAATCCACCAAGATGAAGTCTCAATTCTGAACATTTATGCCCCAAATACAAGGGCACCCACATTTGTAAAAGAAACATTATCGAAACTTAAATCGCACATCACACCCCACACACTAGTAGTGGGGAATTTCAACACCCCACTCTCACTACTGGATAGATCTGCCAGACTGAAACTTAATAGAGAAATAAGGGATCTAACAGAAGTTATGACTCAAATGGACTTAATAGATATCTACAGAACACTTCACCCTAACACAAAAGAATATACCTTCTTCTCAGCACTTCATGGAACCTTCTCTAAAACTGACCACATGCTGGGAAACAAAGCAAATCTCAACAGATACCAAAAAATTGGAATAACCTCCTGTATTTTATCAGACCACCATAGCTTAAAGTTAGATTTCAACAACAACAAAATCTACAGAAATATAAAATCTCATGGAAACTGAACAATGCCCAAATGAATCACCAATGGGTCAAGGAAGAAATAAAGAAAGAAATTAAAGATTTCCTAGAGATCAATGAAAATGGAAGTACAACATACCTAAACTTATGTGACACTATGAAAGCAGTGCTAAGAGGAAAGTTCATAGCACTAAATGCCCACATAAAGAAGTTGGAGAGCCGGGCGGTGGTGGCGCACGCCTTTAATCCCAGCACTCGGGAGGCAGAGCCAGGCGGATCTCTGTGAGTTCGAGGCCAGCCTGGACTACCAAGTGAGTCCCAGGAAAGGCGCAAAGCTACACAGAGAAACCCTGTCTCAAAAAAACAATAAAAAAAAAAAACCAAAAAAAAAAAAAAAAAAGAAGTTGGAGAAATCTCACACTAGTGACTTAACAGCACACCTGAAAGGTCTAGAACAAAAAGAAGCAAACTCACCCAGGAAGAATCAACAACAGGAAATAATCAAATTGAGGGCTGAAATCAATGAAATACAAACAAAGAGAACGATACAAAGGATCAATAAAACAAAGAGTTGGTTCTTTGAGAAAATCAACAAGATAGACAAGCCCTTATCCAAATTAACCAAAAGGCAGACAGAGCATCCAAATTAGCAAATTCAGAAATGAAAAGGGAGACATAACAGCAGACAATGAGGAAATCCAGAGAGTCATCAGGTCACACTTAAAAAACCTGTACTCCACAAAATTGGAAAATCTGAAACAAATGGATAATTTTCATGATAAGTACCACACAACAAATATAATAAAGAACAGATAAACTATTTAAACAGGCCAATAACCCCTAAGGAACTAGAAACAGTAATTAAAAGTCTCCCAATCAAAAAAAGTCCAGGACCAGATGGATGGTTTCAGCGCAGAATTCTATGAGAATTTCAAGGAAGAGCTAATTTCAATACTCTTCAAATTGTTCCACACAATAGAAACAGAAGGAACACTACCAAACTCTTCTTATGAGGCTACAGTTACCCTGATACCCAAACCACACAAGGATGCAATAAAGAAAGAGAATTACAGACCAATCTCCCTCATGAACACTGATGCAAAAATACTCAATAAAATATTGTTAAACCAAATCAAAGAACACAGCAAAAAATTACCCACTATGATCAAGTAGGCTTCATCCCAGGGATGCAAGGTTGGTTTAATGTACGAAAGTCTGTATGTAATACACCATACAAACAAACTGAAAGAAAAAAAATATGTTCATTTCATTAGATGCTGAAAAGGCCTTTGACAAAATCCAAAAACCCTTCACGATAAAGGTCTTGGAGAGATCAGGAATACAGAGAACATACCTAAATATAACAAAGGCAATTTACAGCAACCAACAGCCTTCATCAAAGTAAATGGAGAGAAACTCAAAGCGATTCTATAAAATCAAGAACAAGACAAGGCTGTCCAGTCTCCTCATATTTATTCACTATAGTACTCAAAGTTCCAACTAGAGCCATAAGACAACAAAAGGAGATCATGGGAATACAAATTGGAAAGAAAGAAATCAAACTTTCACTATTCGCAGATTACATGATAGTATACATAAGTGACCCCAAAAATTTGACCAACTAACACTTACAGCTGATAAATACCTTCAGTAATGTGGCAGGATACAAGATTAACAAAAAAATCAGTATCCCTCCTATATGCAAATGAAAAATGGGCTGAGAAAGAAATAAGAGAAACATCACCTTTTATATTAGACACAAATAATATAAAATACATTGGGGTAACACTAACTAGGCAAAAGAAAAAGACCTGTATGACAAGAATTTTAGGTCCCTGAGGAAAAAAATTGAAGAAGATATCAGTAAATGGAAAGATCTCCCATGCTCATGGATAGGTAGGATGAACATAGTAAAAATGGCAATCTTACCAAAAACAATCTACAGATTCAATGCAATCCCCATCAAAATCCCAACACAATTCTTCACAGACCTGGAAAGAACAATACTCAACTTCATATGGAAAAACAAAAAACCCAGGATAGCCAAAAGAATCCTGTACAAAAAAACAACCTCTGGAGGCATCACGATCCCTGACTTCAAGCTCTACTATAGAGCTACAGTAATAAAAACAGCTTGGTACTGGCATAAAAACCAACATGTGGACAAATGGAATTGAATTGAAGATCCTGACATTAATCTGCACACTTATGAACATCTAATTTTTGACAAAGAAGCCCAAACTGTACAATAAAAAAAGAAAGCATCTTCAACAAATGGTGCTGGCATAACTGGATATCAGCATGTAGAAGATGGCAAATAGATCGATATCTGTCACCATGCACAAAACTTAAGTCCAAGTGGATCAAAGACCTCAACATAAATCCAGTTACTCTGAACCTGATAGAAGAGAAAGTAGGAAGTAGTCTTGAATGCATTGGCACCAGAGGTATAAATATATCTACATATAACACGAGTAGCACAGACAGTGAGAACAACAATTAATAAATGGGACCTCTTGAAACTGAGAAGCCTTTGTAGGGCAAAGGACATGGTCAGTAAGACAAAACGACAGTCTACAGAAAGGGAAAAGATCTTCACCAACCCACATCTGACAGAGGGCTGATATCCAGAATATATAAACAACACAAGAAACTAGACTTCAAAACATCTAAGAGTCCAATTTAAAAAAAGGGGCAAAGAGCTAAACAGAGAATTCTCAACAGAAGAAGCTCAAATGGCTGAAAGACATTTAAGGAATTGCTCAATATCCTTAGTCATCAGGGAAATGCAAATCAAAACAAATCTGAGATACCATCTTACACCTGTCAGAATAGCTAAGATAAAATCACTGAAGACAGTTTATGTTGGAGAGGATGGGGAGTAAGGGGAACACTCATTCATTGTTGGTGGGAGGGCAAACTTGTACAGCCACTTTGGAAATCAGTATGGCGCTTTCTCAGAAAATTAGGAATCAATCTTCCTCAAGACGCAGCTACACCACTCTTGGGCATATACCCAAGGATGCTCAATCATACCACAAGGACACATGTTCAACTATGTTGATAACAGCCTTATTTTTAATAGCCAGAAACTTTAAACAACCTAGATGCCCTTCAACTGAAGAATGGATAAAGAAAATGTGGTACATATACACAATGGAGTACTACTCAACAGAGAAAAATGATGATATCATGAGGTTTGCAGGCAAATGGATGGAACTAGAAAAATCATCCTGAGTGAGGTATCCCATACTCAGAAGGACAAACATGGTATGTACTCACTCATAAGTGGATACCAGATATAAAGTAAAGGATAACCAGACTGCAACCTACAGCTTCAGGGAGGCCAGCTAGTAAGGAGGACCCTAGGAAGGATGCATGGATCGTCCAGAGATGGAGAAATGGATGACATCCACATGAGCAAAATGGTGGTGAGGGGTAATGGAGGGCAAGGGACAAGGGTTGAGAGCTTAGAGGAGGGGGAGGTTCGAGCTGGAACGGGAACAGAGTGGGAGAGCAAGGAAAGAGATACCATGATAAATGAAGACACCATGGGAATAGGAGAAGCAGAATACTAGGGAGGTTCCCAGGAATCCACAAGGATGACTCCACCTTAGGCTACTGACAATAGTCAAGAGGGTGTCTGAGCTGACCTACTCTGGTGATCAGATGGCTGAATACCCTAACTGTCAACATAGAACCCTCATCAGTGACTGATGGAAGCAGATGCAGAGATCCATGGCTGCATCCCATGCAGAGTTCCAGGAGTCCAATCAATGAGAGAGCAAGGGATTCCATGAGCAAGGGATATTGAGACCATGACTGGAAAAAGTACAGAGACAACTGGGCAAACTAGTAGAAACACATGAACTGTGGACCAATAGCTCAGGAGCCCCCATGGTACTGGACTAGGCCCTCTGGTAAGTGAGACAGTTGTTGAGCTTGATCTGTATAGGGGTTCCCCAGGGAGTCAGATCAGGACCTGCCCCTAGTGCATGAGCTGGCTTTTTGGAACCTAGTGTCTATGGTGAGACACTTTGCACAGCCTTGGTGCAGGGAGGAGGGGCTTGGACCTGCCTCAACTGAATGTACCAGGCTCTGCTGACTCTCCATGGGAGACCTTGCCTTGGAGGAGGTGGGAATGGGGGGTGGGTTGGGGAGAAAGGCTGGGGGGCAGGAGGAGGGAGGACAGAGGAATCTGTGGTTGGTATGTAATGTAAAATGAATAGAAAATCTCTTAAAAATGATGCAACTTGCTTCCCATGAAAAAATATTATTTTGGAGTTTGCCACCAATTTCTGTACATCCCGTGGGTGAATATTGTTCTTATTTCTACGGGGCAATGAAAATAGGACCCAAAGAAATTTGAAGGTTTGTGGGATTATTGCCTTTGAGAAGTCTTACAGCACCCAGAAAAGGGCTGGTTCTGCCACAGGGTTAGACAGAAATCAAGGTGGAAGCCTGCTGTGAGAACGGGCTGTTGGGTTGCCTGGCACCTCCACTCTTTCCCTGGTAGCCACCTGCCCTGCAACACACTGCAGAGAGCCCACACGCTGCCTTACCCCTGGCTTGCCCATGCCCGGCTATTATTCCATCTCTCTGTGACTGTGCACCTGCACCAACACCTCTGCTCAGAACAGTGGTTCCTTCTCCCAAGAGTAAGAAGCACATCTGGATCAAACAAGAAAAATCAGGCTTCTTACGACACAGTGCCCTCTTGTGGTATGTGTCTGGGAAGCGTGAAATGGGGAAGAAATAGAAGAAATTACCATCAGGAGTGTGTATGCATAGAAAAAAGTAAAAAGAACAGAGAGAAGGGAGTGACAGAGGGGATTTACACCCTCTTTGTCTGACCCTTTTTTCTAGCTAAGGGAGTCAATAATTCTGGAGCTCTTCAAAGCTGATTTTCAGAAACATTCAGCTGAATTCACTGTCTTGATTAATTGCCTTCCCAGAAATTATTTGGAGCCCAGCTATCTTTATCCTTGGCAATTTCTTGCAACCAAGGGTTAAGAAGAAAAACTCGCAATATGATGAGTGCAGCAAAGGATACTCATTTCTTTGTGGAAGTACCTGTAGGAAATGGGGTACAGTTGGGCTTGGGTATGCAACAGCATTCTCACTAGGGAGGGTTTCCTTTCTCCACTTTCACCCAGGGTTTCCCTGGGTCTCTAGCCATTCAGCCACAATGCCCTGAGGATATGAAGGAGACAAGGCACATACCTCTGTCCTTATGGGAGGCCTGAGCTCCCAAGGTGATGTTGACCCACAGTGGAGGCTGGTCATACTGGAACACCCAGCAGCTAAAGATGCTCTCATCTGATTTGTCATCTTCCTGCAATGTGTGCTTTAGAGAGTATGTCCCGTCAGAGTTTCTGGTAGCTTGAGGGAGTTCAGGAGTCAGGATCTTGTTCTTATTCTTAGTCCAGATTAGTTGCACGTTTTTGGGGTAGAAGTGGTTTACATGGCAAGTCAGGTTCACTCTTTGATGAGCCTTACCACGGATCATGGTGATCTTCAGTGTGGGGATAACTAGACAGGCACAATAAGTGAACAGAGATGAAATCTTGGCACTGTCTTATTTCCCTGTCCCAAGGTCTCTCAGTCATTTTGATAAAATTTAATTGAGTAGTTGATTGGCAGGTTTCCAAAAATTCCAAGGAGACCTTGAACTCACTATGTAACCAGGGATGACCTTGAGTTCCTGATCCTTCTGCCTCCACTAAGCCATCCCATCTGTCTCTCTTTCTTTTCTTGTAATCCAGACAGTCAAATTTGTGCTGCCTATATACTCATGGGTTTAAGACACTGGAACATGCCTGATCTACCATGGCCACGCCCTTGGGGAAAACTCACTCTCATTCCTTCAGAGACTACAATCTGTCAGGAGGTCATAGAGGGAGGGAAGGGGTCCATGAGGGTCCCCATTTCATGTTGGAGTATCAAGTGGCTTGATCTTGTGCAATTCTTGTACAGGCGCTGTGAGTTCACAAGTGAAGAGAGTTCACAAGTTCACTCTCTTTTTAAATAAACAACTTTGTATATGTTTCATGTAAGACAAATAGGGACAAGTATAAATATTCATTAAACACAGCTGGAAACACATGGGTGTCTAATCTGGTCAGAGTTAAATATTCCATATCATGACATCATGACATATAATTATAGGAATTATTAAAATGAATTGCCCCACAAGAACAGGAAATTTATAATTAAAACACCTACAACAGTGCCTGGCACACAGTAACTGTTCATTGTTTATTGAGTGAATAATATTTTACACAATGTTGGAGATTTCCCAGAACTCAGGATTTTATACACAGAAGACAAGCACTCCACCACTGAAGTGCATCCTCAGTTTCGTTTTTCACTTATTTATTTTTTATTTCACTAAGTTGTCCAGGCTGTCCTTGAACTCAATCTTAACCCTTACAGGAGTGGAACTTGTTATATCCTTGCCTATTCCTGAAGGAGCTGACATTACATGTCTTATGCCACAAGTTTCAGCTAATAATAATTAGAAAGTTTTAAACATTTGCAATGATATAAATAGGACAAATATGTTTAGAGAGGGATGCTGGGAAAGGTACAGTGCCCTTTTCTTCTAAGGCAGCTGAACAGGCAGTGGGCCGATGGCTTCTGATGTACAATGGAACAGCAGCTGAAAAAGTTATTCTTGAAGAGTAAGCTCATGCCTCTCAATAGTAGACTGGCATTTAATAGAGGGATGTGGAGACGAATGGGATGCTGAGATGAAGCCATATATACACAGCCAAGAAGAATGGACAGCTGAATTAAAAAACCATCAACAATTTCCAGAATTTAAAATTCTGAATCATGACATGACACTAGTGGAATTCAGGTATTTCTGGTACATGGACTGCTCTCACCCAATGTGAGGTTGAACTGTTGACCTTGTGTACATCCTACTTCACAAATGAGTCTGTCAGATACGCTGAGCTTATAGGCTGAAGATGATGCCCCAACACTGCGGAGAAACCTCAGGTGACTGTCCAGGCAACTGACTGTTTCTGTCAACTCACAAATTTTTTGGAAGTTGCTTGCATGCACTTCTGTTTTTATTTTTGTTAGGTAATATTATTTCCTTCTTGAGTCTCTGAGGGAATTGAAGATTAGCTAGTTATAGTTGAAGATTAGTTAGTTATATTTGAAGACTAGTTAGGATAGAAAGTGAATTAGGTACATTTTGGACTTACCAAAATAGGATAGATAATGGAATTATTTTCTCTGAATTTGTCAAATGCAAATGGACTAGACATTGTTTGGGTATTTTTTACTTGTATATATTGTATATAGTTATTGTACTTTTATGTATAGTTTTTCTTATGTTAGTTATAACTTTTTCCTTTTTTATTTTTATTAAAATAGAAAAGGGGAAATACGGTGGTATTTTATTTGTACTGAAATGTGATTTTAATTGTATGTTAATAAATAAAGATGCCCAGGGTCAGAGCTAATAGCAAGTCATAGCAGAGCTGGGTGTTTGTGGCACACGCCTTTAATCCCAGCACTTGGTAGGCAGAGCTAGGTAGATTTCTGTGTGTTCAAGGATACAGCCAGCATTGGAGACACACGCTCCAATGTGTATCTGGAGGTCTGTACAGACAGGCAGTGATGAGGCAGTCACGTGGTTGGGTTTACAACCAATGAGAAGGCAGAACAGAAAGTCTATATAAAGACAAACAGAAAGTAGGGCTCTTTCGGAGAGGTCTCTTGGTTGAAGAGGATAGTTGCACCAGGCGGGTAAGGCTCTTAGCTCCGATCTCTTGGCTTTCTCCTTTGCATTGGTTCTGTGTTTCTTATTTAATAAGATGGTGGGTTACATCTACATTTGGTGCCCAATGTGGCAAGTCAACATTGTTAACTTACAGTGTGTTAGGCATGCTTTTTGGTGTTCCAGAAGAACAGCTGGTTTAATCGTGAGAGGAAACCTACAAAGTAGGGGTTGGTTTTATTCCATTTTTAGGGAAACTGGGGCACAGAATATTTAAGACACACGGCCAATATTCTGCAGCCTATAAAATGTTACAGTTAAGATCAAAGACCAGCTGTCATGCCAGGGGAACCTTTACTTTTAACCCATATTCATGTGTTCAAGGCTGGCAGTGATCAATTTCTATTCCCCATTTGGAAAATGGGATATTTGGCAAAACCTGCATGTTACCAGTGTGTCCCCACCACATATATCAGTGATCACTCACCTAGGAGCACTTGAGAAAGATTGATGGTCATTTTTAGGGGCTCATCGAGGTCCCCATGGGTGACTTCACAGGTGATCTGAGAAAAGATATCTTGTTTGGCCAATGCCACCCATGCCTTGCTTGTGACATAGTAAACATCTTTGCTGATAGGCAGCCGCTGTGGGGCTAAGGCTGGAAATTCATTATTGTCCTTCAACCAGTTAACACTGAGGTTCTTGGAGCTGAAAGGGCCAGCGGTGCAGTTAAAAGCCACAGAATTTGAAGTGGCTGTCCTCTGTTCTGGGCCCTTCAGAAAGATGAAAGGTTTTCTAGCTAAAAAAAAAAATAAATAAAATAAACAAACAAATAAAAACCAGTTGTGAGTACCTTCTCAGTGTTGGAGGAACCAGTATAGAACACTATGTGAACCCTACCAAGGCCTGTCCCATGAGTAATGAAAATTGTCCTTTCTCCTGAGGTCACTCTTTCAGAGATATAGAGCAATGGCTTACTCAAGTCAAAATGCATTCCCTTGTCCCTATGCTCAAGGGAGAAGATACCACCCATGATATCTGGCTTTGAGGAGAATGCAAATGGGTCATAATGAGCAAATAGCAAATAAAATATGACTACTATGGGGGAATGAATGACCTCAGGAAACTCAACATGTACAGAGATAGAAAAATGGGGAATCATTCTAAAAGGGTGGTCAAAAAGGACATTTTGAGCTAAAACAAAAAATCTGTGTATAGTCATGGTGCATGAAGTTAACCCAGGAGACAGAGGCAGGCAGATCTCTGTGAGTTCAAGGCCAGCCTGGTCTACAGAGAGAGTTCCAGGACAGCCAGGACTATTACACAGAGAAACCCTGTCTCAAACAAACCAACAAAAGGAAACAAAAATAGCACAACTGAGGAATGAATAAAATCCATCTGTGGAAGAGGACACAGTAATGTCATATGGGCCTGAGGAGAGAGAGTGCCCATGCATGGTTGACCATATGACTCAGTTATACAGCACTTTGGCTGCCTCAGGCAGCAAGATTTTAGGAGGCTTAAGAAAACAGGTCTACTACAAGACAACAAAATGTTTTCTACATGTTCAGACCTAATTCTGTAGATTGCACAGTCTTTTCCTGCTGGGTTTCAACAGTGAATAGATATTGCAAATTTGAGGTACAGACACATACATAGACACACACACACACACACACACACACACACACACACACACACACACACACACACACACACTCTACATGGGCACACTATTCAGCTTTGAAGGAAAATGTATTCACAAAATTAAAAGGATAATGAATGGACTTCTCATGTATAATCTTAAGTGAGATCACAAATCTCAGATAGAAAAAAACCTGCATATCCCCTCTCATATTTGGAATCTAACAACAATATATACATAGATGTAAACAAAGTAGAAAAGAAAACAAGAATGACTAAATATAAGGAAGAGGAAGGACTGAATGCAGGTGATGGATATGAGTTATGAAATACAATATGAATTTAAATGTTTAGTTACACCTCTGTCATGGGTAGATATATATAATATATTCAGTAGTGAAACTTTAAAGTCCAATGAAGGTATACAACTTCCATTCCAAATGGATAGACTAACTATGGAAAAGTTCATTGAGCTGTCTAGATGTTGGGTCTGGTTAACTTTAGTGTGTAGCTGTTTTGTAAGATTTTTATAATTGAGTTAACTTAAAATTTTAGATATGAGAGAAGAAATAAATAAAACAGTACAAAGATTCAAGAAATCTGAGAGGTAGTGCTCTGAGAAGAGAAAGATTGACGGACACCTAGCCCAATGGACTGAAAGAAGGGAGATAACTCAACAGAACCAGATATGAAAGGGAAAACATTATAACAGACACGAAAGAGATTTAGAAGGTCATAAAGTAATACCTTCAAACATCTATACACCATTATGTAAGAAAATAAATAAACAAATTTCTAGATTCTCCCAAACCATTAACCATAAACCAAGAAGAGATAAACAACTAAACTAGACCCATAACAATTAAGGAGATGGAAACAGCAATAACAATACATATACAAATAAAAAACTGACCAAAACAAAATAATCCAGGCCACAACAGAATCACAGCAGAACTGCACCAGACTGTCAAACATCTACCACAACACTTCCTAAATTTTTGTTAAAATCGAAACTGAAGTAACATTTCTAACATCTTTCTACAAAGCCAGTGTTACTCTATATACAAACCAGGCAAAGATATAACAATAAAAAAAATTACAGGCCAGTTTCCAGAGTGAACATAGATGCAAAAATCCTCAACAAACTAAATGCAAACTGAATATGTGTATGCATTTAAAAGACCATCCACCGCTATTAAGTTGACTTTCTCCTGGAGATGCAAGGATTGATAAGTAACTCAGTTCATTTAATAAATCATTTGGACATCAAGACACAAATCATATGCTCATCTCTATAGATGACAAAAAGTTCTTTGACAAAAATTCACTAAGTGTTCATAATAGAAGTTGTAGAAGGACATCAGCAGACTCACATCACCAAAACTAAAGGCCCCATGTGACACACCCACAGCAACATCATCTTAAATGGAGAAGAACTTGAAGCCATCCTGTTACACTCAGGAGTGACAAGGCTGGTCACCTTCCCCACTCTTGCAATAGTGTGCTTGGAGCACTAGCTAGAGTAATAAAAGAGGGGACACAAATTAAGTGGGGCTCAAGTCAGGAAAATAATTGGACTATCCCTATTTACAGAAGATATGTAATGATGAAGTCCTTCTATGACTGATACGAAGGTACGTTGACTTTTGTCAAAGGCCTTTTATGCACATATTGGAATGAGCATACAAGTTTTCTCTTGAAGTCCATTTATATGATTTATTACATTTATACAAAATAGATCGCAAAGTTCCATCAGGAAGCTTCTAGAAATTGTCAGCAATTTCAGCAGAGTAACAGAATACAAAATCAACTTACAAAAATCTATATACGCCTTTCTATATATCCATAACAACATAGAAAGCTGCCTCTACATTTATGATTTTAATATTGTCTTGCTTTCAGCCCAGCTCTGGGACAGGCACCATGTAAACTTGGAGTAATCACTGTAGAAACTCAACAGTGTCCCAGTGTTCAGATGCCACGCAGGAGCCAAGGAAGGGAAGCTGGGCATCTCTCATTGATCAATGAAACAAATTAAACAGGGAACTGTTTACCTGGGGTCACACAGAGAGGCACTGGCCACACTGATCCTCAGTATGACACTGCTCCATTCAACTGCAAAGTTCACACATAAGCTCCAAGAGCTGGAGAGGGGACATACAGAGAGGGACATACATGATAAAGTAACAGGCCTGGGCTCTCAGACATCACTGAAGTTTAAGTACTTGATTGTGGGAGCTGAATGGCATAGACAGATGTGACATTTCCAGAAAAGTAAATACCTTCCAACAGGATTTGAGAAGTGTTCTGTGACAAACTTTAGGTCTGTATTCTCAGGTGACAAAGAAGAGAATCACAGAAATGCCACAGTTAGTTTGTGATGTGACAGCTGCATTGTAAGCCTAGAGCTCTGACTGTCACTCATGTCTTACTCTGTCTACTGCCTTCCAGCTCTCAAGTGTGAGAGAGGAGGCAGTGGGAACAGTGCTGTGCACGAAGTGCTCTGTGGGTGATGTTTGGTTAGTGCTCTGTAGGTGACACACAGTGAGTTCTCTGAGGGCACTAACCACACAGAACAGGTGTGTGAGAGGATGTGCACAGGAGTCAGGGCTCTGAGGAAAGGGATCTGGGAAGGCTTGGGAAGGTACAGCTACAAAGATGTGCTAGAACCAAATAGAAGGAGCCTCAGCATCTAGAGAGGAAACTACCACAGTAGACCCTGTGGTGTCTGGAACTATCAATGTGATGCTGCCATGGGTTCATCCTTCAATGGGGTGTCAGATATTCTAAATGCAGGTGTAAGACAAAAATAAGATGGAAAAGAAAAACCTAGTATGAATTGTTAGCAGGTCATAGTTATGTAAGTATACACACATACATACATGACAATAATAAAGAGATTATGAAGTTGAGAGGGAATGGATGACATGGGAGGAGTTGGGGGGAAAGTGTGGAGTAGAATTGATGTAAACACTAGTCGTGTATACAATTCTTACAATAGTATTCTAATAGAAAAACTTTAATAAAAGTGATGTAACTTGCTTCCCATAGAAAGCATTATTTTGGAGTTTGTCACCAAGATGTTCACATCCCGCTAGGTTAATATTATTCTTATTTCTAGTGGGCAATGAAAATAGGACCTCAAAATTTGAATATTTGTGAGATCATTTCCATTGAGAATTCTTACGGCACCCAGAAAAGGGCTGGTTCTGCCACAGGGCTAGACAGAAATCAAGGTGGAAGCCTGCTGTGAGAACGGGCTGTTGGGTTGCCTGGCACCTCCACTCTTTCCCTGGTAGCCACCTGCCCTGCAACACACTGCAGAGAGCCCAACGCTGCCTTACCCCTGGCTTGCCCATGCCCGGCTATTATTCTGTCTCTCTGTGACTGTAAACCTGCACCAACACCTCTGCTCAGAACAGTGGTTCCTTCTCCCTAGAGTATGAAGCACATCTGGATCAAAGAAACAAGGAAGCTCTGGCTTGTAACGTCACAGTGCCCCCTTGTGGAAGAAATAGTATGTATCTGGGGAAAAAATGGAAGAAATTAGCACCAGCAGCATGTGTGCATAGAAAAAAACAAAAGGGAGCAGAGAGAAGGGAGGACAGAGGAGATTTACACCCACTTTGTGTGGTCCTTTTTCCTAGCTAAGGGAGTCAATAATTCTGGAGCTCTTCAAAGCTGATTTCCAGAAACATCCAGCTGAATTCACTGAGTGATTAATTATGTTCCTGGAAATTATTTGGATCCTGGCTATCCTTAACCTTGGCAATTTCTTGCAACCAAGGGTTAAGAAGAAATCCTTGCAATATGATGAGTGCAGCAAAGGAGACTCACTTCTTTTTGCATGTATCTGGAAGAAATGCGGTGCAGTTGGGCATGGCTATGCAACAGCATTCTCACTAGGGAGGGCTTCCTTTCTCCACTTTCACCCAGGGTTTCCTGAGTCTCTAGCCAATCAATGACAATGTTTAAATGGAGGCAGAGCTTTTCTGTCCTGACTGTCTGGTCCCAAATAAACACACAGAAGCTTGTATTAATCACTAAATGCTCAGTCAGATGTTCATGCTTAGTATTAAGTAGTTCTTGCTTTTAAATTAACCCATTTCTACTAATTTATGTGTTGCCACATGGTCCATAGCTTTACCATTCTCTAGCATCTTGCTCCTTGGGCAGCAGGCTCATGTCTCTCTGGACTCTGCCCTCCTTCATCCCTGTACCCAGTTTGATTGTCCTACCTAATTTTATCCTGCCTTGTTATTGGCCTAATACGTTTATTTTAACCAATGAGAGTAATACACACACACACAGACACACACACACACACACACACACACACACACACACACACACACACACATATATATATATATTAAGCATACAGAAGAATCAACCCATAGTAGCAATGCCCTTAGGATACAAAGGAGACAAGGCACACACCCACCTCTGCGCTTATGGGAGGCCTGTGCTCCCAGGGTGATGCTAATGCTCTGTGGATGCTGATCATACTGGTACAACAGGCAGCTATAGATGCTCTCATCCAATATGGCTTCTACCTGCAAGGTGTGCTTTAGAGAGTATGTCCCATCAGAGTTTCTGGTGGCCTGAGAGAGCTCAGGAGTCAGGATGTTGTACCCATTCTTAGCCCAGGTGAGTTGCACATTTTGAGGATAGAAGTGGTTTACATGGCAAGTCAGGTTCACTCTTTGATGCACATGATCACGGATCTCCGGGGGCTCCGTGGTGATCTTCAGTGTGGGGATAACTAGACAGGAACAATAAGTGAACCGGGGTGAAATCTTGGTACTGTCTATTTCCCTGTCCCAGGGTTAAAATTTTGTTCTAGTTCGATTGGTCCATTGGTGGGTCCCAAGAATTCCAAGATGACCTTGAACTCACTATGTGGCCAGGGATGACCTTGAGGTCCTGATCCATCTGCCTCCACTAAGCCATCCCTTCAGCCCTTCTTTGGTTTTCTTATAATCCAGCCAGTTGAATTTGTGCTGCCTGTATACTCATGGGTTTGGACAGCGGAGCATGCTTGACCTACCACCGCCACACCCATGAAGAAACCTCACTCTCATTTCTTCAGAAACTATAACCTGTCAGGAGGTCACAGCTAGAAGGCAGGGGTCCATGAGGACCTCCATTTCATGCTGGAATCTCAAGTGGCTTGTTCTCGTCCAATTCTTATACGGGTGCTGTGAGTTCACAAGAGAAGAGAGTTCACAAGTTCACTCTCTTTTTAAATAAACACCTTTTTATATGTTTCATGTATGACAAATCAGAGAAGTATAAATATTCATGAAACACAGCTGGAAACACATGGGTATCTAATCTGGTCAGAGTTAAATATTCCACATTTTGACATTGTGACATATACTTATAAGAATTATTAAAATGAATTGCCCCACAAGAACAGGCAATCTATAATCACAACACCTACAAGAGTGCTTGACACACAGTAGCTGTTCATTGTTTATTGAGTGAATAATATTTTACACAATGATAGAGATTTTCCAGAACTAGGATCCTATGCATAGAAGACAAGTACTCCAAGACAGAAGTACATCCTCAGGCCTGTTTTTCACTTATTTTATTCTATTTCATTAAGTTGCCCAGGCTGGCCTTGAACTCAATCTTAACCCTGAATGGACTGGAACTTGTTATATCCCTGCCTACTCCCCAAGGAGCTTAGGTTACATGCTATATATCACAATCTCCAGCTAATAATAAATATTTAGAATTTTTAAACATTAGTTATGCTATAAATAGGACACATATGTTTAGAGAGGGATGCTAGGTCCATACAATAGCAAGTCAAACATTCGTAAACAAATTACAGTGTGTTAGGTATGATTCTTGGTTTTCTAGAAGAACAACTGGTTTAAGTTTCAGAGGAGACTTACAAAGTAGGTGTTGGTTTTATTCCTAATTTTTAAGGAAACTGGGGCACAGAATATTTAAGACACATGAGCAATATTCTGCAGCCTATGAAATGATACAGTTAAGATCAAAGCCCAGCTGTCTAGTACCTGGAACCTGTACTTTTAATCCCTATTCATGTAGTTAATTTTGTCAGTGATCAATTTCTAATCCCCATTTGTAAAATGGGGCATTAGTTAAAACCTCCATGCTACCAGTGTGGCCCCACCACATGTATCAGTGATCTCTCACCTAGGAGTGCTTGAGAGAGATGGATGGTCATTTTTAGGGGCTCATCGAGGTCCCCATGGGTGACTTCACATGTGATCTGAGAAAAGATATCTTGTTTGGCCAATGTCACTGATGACTTGCTTGTGACATAGTACACGTCTCTGCTGATAGGCACCACTTGTGGAGCCGAAGCTGGATGTCTATTATTGTCCTTAAACCAGTTAACACTGAGGTTCCCAGAGGGGAAAAGGCCAGCGGTGCAGGTAAAAGGCACTGAATTTAAAATGCCTGTCCTCTGCTCTGGGCCCTTCAGAGAGATGAAAGGCTTCGCACCTATAAAAACAAAAACAAACAAACAAATAAAAACCAGTTGTGAGTACCTTCTCAGTGTTGGAGGAACCAGTATAGAACACTATGTGAACCCTACCAAGGCCTGTCCCATGAGTAATGAAAATTGTCCTTTCTCCTGAGGTCACTCTTTCAGAGATATAGAGCAATATATATAGGGCTCACCAAGTCAAAATGCATTCCCCTGGCCCCATGCTCAAGGGAGAATATACTACCTGTAAAATCTGACTTTGAGGAGAATGCAAATGCACCATAATGAACAATCAGTAAATAAAATATGACTACTATAGTGGAATGAACATCCTCAGGAAACTCACCATGTGCAGAGATAGAAAAATGAGGAGTCTTTCTAAAAGGGTGGTCAAAAAGGACATTTTGTGCTAAAACAAACAAACAAACAAAATGTGGATATTAATGACCCATGACGTTATTCCCAGAACTCAGGAGGCAGAGGCAGGCAGATCTCTGTGAGTCCAAAGCCAGCCTGGTCTACAGGGAGAGTTCCAGGGCAGCCAGGACTGTTACACAGAGAAACCCTGTCTCAAAAACCCAACAAGACAAAACTAACAACAACAACAACAACAACAACAACTGAGGAATGAATAAAAATAATCTATGGAAGAGGACACAGTAATGTCTTTTTGGGCCTGAGGAGAGAGAGTGCACATATTTCGGTCATGCCAAAGAAATGAACCACATGAAGCAGCTGTACAGCTCTTTGGCTTATCCAAACTTACCAAAAGGCAGAGAGAGAGCATCCAAATTAGCAAAATCAGAAATGGAAAGGGAGATATAACAACTAATAATGAGGAAATCCAGAGAATCATCAGGTCATATTTAAAAAACCTGTATGCCACAAAAATGGAAAATCTCAAAGAAATGGACAATTTTGTGGATAGGTACCACATACCTAAGTTAAATTAAGACCAGATGAACTATTTAAATAGACCTATAACCCCTAAGAAAATAGAAGCAGTCAGTAAAAGTCTCCCAACCAAAAAAAGCCCAGAACCACATGGTTTCAACGCAGTATTCTACCAGATCTTCAAAGAAGAGTTAATACCAATACTCTTTGAATTGTTCCACACAAATAGAAACAGAAGGAATGCTACCAAACTCCTTCTATCAGGCAACAAAGAAAGAAAATTACAGACCAATCTCCCTCATGAACATTGATGCAAAATTACTCAATGAAATATTTGCACATAGACTCCAAGAACACATCAAAACAATTATCCACCATAATCAAGTAGGCTTCATCCCAGATATGAAAGGTTGGATTAATGTATGAAAGTCTGTCAATGTAATACACCATACAAACAAACTGAAAGAAAAAAATATATGTTCATTTCATTAGATGCTGAAAAGACCTTTGAAAAAAATCCAACACCCCTTCATGATAAAGGTCTTGGAGAGATCAGGAATACAGAGAACATACCTAAACATAATAAAGGCAATTTACAGCAAGCCAACAGCCTTCATCAAAGTAAATGGAGAGAAACTCAAAGAGATTCCATAAAATCAGGAACAAGACAAGGCTGTCTGCTCTCCCCATATTTATTCAATATAGTACTCGAAGTTTCAACTAGAGCAATAAGACAACTAAAGGAGATCATAGGAATACAAATTGGAAAGGAAGAAATCAAACTTTCACTATTTGCAGATGACATGATTGGATACATAAGTGACCCCAAAAATTCGACCAAGGAACACTTACATCTGATAAACGCCTTCAGTAAAGTGGCAGGATACAAGATTAACTAAAAAAAATCAGTAGCCCTCCTATATACAAATGAAAAATGGGCTGAGAAAGAAATAAGAGAAACATCACCCTTTGCAATAGCCACAAATTATATAAAATACATTAGGGTAACACTAACTAAGCAAGCGAAGGACCTGCATGACAAGAACTTTAAGTCCCTGAAGAAAAAAATTAAAGATATCAGAAAATGGAAAGATCTCCCATGTTCATGGTAGGTAGGATTAATATAGTTAAAATGGCAATCTTACCAAAAACAATCTACAGATTCAATGCAACCCCCATCAAAATCCCAACACAATTCTTCACAGACCTGGAAAGAACAATACTCAACTTCATGTGGAAAAACAAAAAACCCAGGATAGCCAAAAGAATCCTATACAATAAAACAACCTCTGGAGGCATCACGATCCCTGACTTCAAGCTCTACTATAGAGCTACAGTAATAAAAACAGCTTGGTACTGGCATAAACACCAACATGTGGACTAATGGAATTGAATTGAAGACCCTGACATTAATCTGCACACTTACAAACATATAATTTTTGACAAAGAAGCCCAAACTGTACAATAGAAAAAAGAAAGCATCTTCAAAATGTGGTGCTGGCATAACTGGATGTCAACATGTAGAAGATTACAAATACATCCCTATCTGTTACTTTGCACAAAACTTATGTGCAAGTGCATCAAAGACCTCAACATAAATCCAGTTACACTGAACCTGATAGAAGAGAAAGTAGGAAGCAGTCTTGAATGCATTTGGCAGTGGAGATCACTTCCTAAATATAACACCAGTAGCACAGACACTGAGAACAACAATTAATAAATGGGACCTCTTGAAACTGAGAAGCTTTTGTAGGGCAAAGAACACGGTCAGTAAGACAAAATGACAGCCTACAGAATGGGAAAAGATCTTCACAAACCCACATCTGGCGGAGGGCTGTTACCCAGAATATATAAAGAACTCAAGAAACTAGACTTCAAAATACCTAACAGTCCAATTAAAAAAGGGTTATAGAGCTAAGCAGAGAATTCTCAACAGAAGAAGCTCAAATGGCTGAAAGACATTTAAGGAATTGCTCAACATCCTTAGTCATCAGGGAAATGCAAATCAAAACAACTCTGAGATATCATCTTAAACCTGTCAGAATGACTAAGATCAAAAACACTGAAGACAGCTTATGTTGGAGAGGATGTGGAGTAAGGGGAACACTCCTCCACTATTGGTGGGAGGGCAAACTTGTACAGCCACTTTGGAAATCAGTATGGCACTTTCTCAGAAAATTAGGAATCAGTCTTCCTCAAGACCCAGCTATACCACTCTTGGGCATATACCCAAGGAATGCTCAATCATACCACAAGGACACATGTTCAACTATGTTGATAGCAGCCTTATTTTTAATAGCCAGAACTTTGAAACAACCTAGATAACCCTCAACTGAAGAATGAATAAAGAAAATGTGGTACATATACACAATGGAGTACTACTCAGCAGAGAAAAATGATGATATCATGAGGTTTGCAGGCAAATGGATGGAACTAGAAAAATCGTCCTGAGTGAGGTATCCCATTCTCAGAAGGACAAACATAGTATGTACTCACTCATAAGTGGATACCAGAAATAAAGTAGGGATAACCAGACTGCAACCTACAGCTTCAAGGAGGCTAGCTAGTAAGGAAGACCCTAGGAAGGGTGCATGGATCATCCAGAGATGGAGAAATGAATGAGATCTACATGAGCAAAATGGGGGTCGAGGGGTAATCGAGGGCAAGGGACAAGGGTTGAGAGCTTAGAGGAGGGGGAGGTTCGAGCTGGAACGGGAATGGAGTAGGAGAGCAAGGAAAGAGATACCAAGATAAATGAAGACACCATGGGAATAGGGAGAAGTCGAATACTAGGGAGGTTCCCAGGAATCCACAAGAATGACTCCACCATATGCTACTGGCTATAGTGGAGAGGGTGCCTGAGCTGGCCTACTCTGGTGATCAGATGGCTGAATACCCTAACTGTCAACATAGAACCCTCATCAGTGAATGTTGGAAGCAGATGCAGAGATCCACGGCCGCATCCCATGTGAAGCTCCAGGAGTTCAATCAATGAGAGAGCAAGGGATTCCATGAGCAAGGGATATTGAGACCATGACTGGAAAAAGTACAGAGACAACTGGGCAAAGTAGTGTAACACATGAACTATGGACCAATAGCTTAGGAGCCCCATGGTACTGGACTAGGCCCTCTGGTAAGTGAGACAGTTGTTGAGCTTGAAATGTATAGGGGTTCCCCAGGGAGTCAGATCAGGATCTGTCCCTAGTGCATGAGCTGGCTTTTTGGAACCTAGTGCCTATGGTGAGACATTTTGCACAGCCTTGGTGCAGGGAGGAGGGGCTTGGACCTGCCTCAACTGAATGTACCAGGATCTGCTGACTCCCCATGGGAGACCTTGCCTTGAAGGAGGTGGGAATGGGGGGTGGGTTGAGGAGAAAGGCTGGGGGGCAGGAGGAGGGAGGACAGAGGAATCTGTGGTTGGTATGTAATGTAAAACGAATAGAAAATCTCTTAAAAAATGATGCAACTTGCTTCCCATGAAAAAATATTATTTTGGAGTTTGCCACCAATTTCTGTACATCCCATGGGTGAATATTGTTCTTATTTCTACGGGGCAATGAAAATAGGACCCAAAGAAATCTGAAGGTTTGTGGGATCATTACCTTTGAGAATTCTTACAGCACCCAGAAAAGGGCTGGTTCTGCCACAGGGCTAGACAGAAATCAAGGTGGTAGCCTTGCCTGGCACCTCCACTATTCCCTGGTAGCCACCTGCCCTGCTACACACTGCAGAGAGCCCAACGCTGCCTTACCCCTGTCTTGCCCATGCCCGGCTATTATTCTGTCTCTCTGTGACTGTGCACCTGCACCAACACCTCTGCTCAGAACAGTGGTTCCTTCTCCCAAGAGTATGAAGCACATCTGGATCAAAGAAACAAGGAAGCTCTGGCTTGTTATGTCACAGTGCCCCCTTGTGGTATTTGTCTGGAAAGAGTGAAATGGGGAAGAAATAGAAGAAATTACCAGCAGGAGTGTGTGTGCATAGAAAAAAGTAAAAGGAGCAGAGAGAAGGGAGTGACAGAGGGGATTTACATCCATGATGTGTGACCCTTTTCCTAGCTAAGGGAGTCAATAATTCTGGAGCTCTTCAAAGTTGATTTCCAGAAACATCCAGCTGAATTCACTGTCTTGATTAATTGCCTTCCCAGAAATTATTTGGAGCCCAGCTATCTTTATCCTTGGCAATTTCTTGCAACCAAGGGTTAAGAAGAAAAACTTGCAATATGATGAGTGCAGCAAAGGAGACTCATTTCTTTGTGGAAGTATCTGAAGGAAATTGGGTGCAGTTGGGCATGGCTATGCAACAGCGTTCTCACTATGGAGGGCTTCTTTTCTCCACTTTAACCCAGAGTTTCTTTGGGTCTCTAGCCATTCTGCCACAATGCCCTGAGGATATGAAGGAGACAAGGCACATACCTCTGTCCTTATAGGAGGCCTGAGCTCCCAAGGTGATGTTGACCCACAGTGGAGGCTGGTCATACTGGAACACCCAGCAGCTAAAGATGCTCTCATCCGATTTGTCATCTTCCTGCAATGTGTGCTTTAGAGAATATGTCCCATCAGAGTTTCTGGTAGCTTGAGGGAGTTCAGGAGTCAGGATCTTGTTCTTATTCTTAGTCCAGATTAATTGCACGTTTTGGGGGTAGAAATGGCTTACATGGCAAGTCAGGTTCACTCTTTGATGAGCATGATCATGGATCATGGTGATCTTCAGTGTGGGGATAACTAGACAGGCACAATAAGTGAACAGAGATGAAATCTTGGTTCTGTCTTATTTCCCTGTCCCAAGGTCTGTCAGTCATTTTGATAAAATTTAATTGAGTTGTTGATTGGCAGGGTCCCTAAAATTCCAAGAAGACCTTGAACTCACTACCTAGCTAGGGATGACCTTGAGTTCCTGATCCTTTTGCCTCCACTAAGCCATCTCTTCAGCCCCTCTTTTTTTTCATATAATCCAGCCAGTCAAATTTGTGCTGCCTATATACTCATGGGTTTGGGACACTTGAGCATGCTTGACCTACCAGGGCCATGCCCATAAAGAAACCTCACTCTCATTCTCTCAGAAACTACAAGCTGTCAGGAGGTCACAGCTAGAGGGCAGGGGTCCATGAGGACCTCCATTTCCTGCTGGAATCTCCAGTGGCTTGATCTTGTGAAATTCTTGTACAGGTGCTGTGAGTTCACAAGTGAATAGAGTTAGCGAGTGAAGAGTTCACAAGTTTACTCTCTTTTAAAATAAACAACTTTGTATATGTTTCATGTAAGACAAATAGGGACAAGTATATTCATGAAACGTAGCTGGAAACACATGTGTATCTAATGTGGTCAGAGTTAAATATTTCATATCATGACATCATGACATATTATTATAGGGTTTATTAAAATGAATTGCTCTACAAGAACAGGGACTCGATAATGACAACACCTACATCAGTGCCTGGCACACATTAGCTGTTCATTGTTTATTGAGTAAATAATATTTTACACAATGCCGGAGATTTCCCAGAACTCAGGGTTTTATTCATAGAAGCCAGGATTTTATTCCTCTGAAGTATACTTTCAGTTCTGTTTTTCACTTATTTTGTTTTATTTCACTAATTGTCCAGTCTGGCCTTGAACTCAGTCTTAACCCTTACAGGACTGGAACTTTTTATGTCCCTGCCTGTTCCCTAAGGAGCTGAAATTACAAGTCTTATGCCACAAGCTTCAGCTAATAATACTTAGAAACTTTTAAACATTAGCAATGATATAAATAGGACAAATATGTTTAGAGAATGATGCTAGGTCCATACAATAGCAAGTCAAACATTCATAAACAACTTACAGTGTTTTAGGCATGCTTCTTGGTGTTCTAGAAGAACAATGGGTTTAATCGTGAGAGGAAACTCAAAACATAGGTGCTGGTTTTATTCCATTTTTAGGGAAATTGGGGCACAGAATATTTAAGACACATGGCCAATTTTCTGCAGCCTATGAAATGATACAGCTTAGATCAAAGCCCAGCTGGTAAGCCCCTAGAAACTGTACTTTTAATTCATATTCATGTGTTCAAGGCTGGCAGTGATGAATTTCTATTCCCCATTTGTAAAATGGGGCATTCTGTAAAACCTCATGCTCCCAGTGTGGCCCCACCACAAATATCCGTGATCACTCACCTAGGAGCGCTTGAGAGAGATTGATGGTCATTTTTAGGGGCTCATCGAGGTCCCCATGGGTGACTTCACAGGTGATCTGAGAAAAGATATCTTGTTTGGCCAGTGCCACCCATGCCTTGCTTGTGACATAGTAAACATTTCTGCTGATAGGCAGGCGCTGTGGGGCTAAGGCTGGAAGTTCATTATTGTCCTTCAACCAGTTAACACTGAGGTTCTTGGAGCTGAAAGGGCCAGCGGTGCAGTTAAAAGCCACGGAATTGGAAGTGGCTGTCCTCTCTTCTGGACCCTTCAGAGAGATGAAAGGCTTTCCAGCTTAAAAACAAAAACAAACAAACAAATAAAAACCAGTTGTGAGTACCTTCTCAGTGTTGGAGGAACCAGTATAGAACACTATGTGAACCCTACCAAGGCCTGTCCCATGAGTAATGAAAATTGTCCTTTCTCCTGAGGTCACTCTTTCAGAGATATAGAGCAATAGCTCACTCAAGTCAAAATGCATTCCCGTGTCCCTATGCTCAAGGGAGAAGATACTACCTATGATATCTGACTTTGAGGAGAATGCAAATGAGCCATAATGAATGAAAAGCAAATAAAATATGACTAGTGTGGGAAAATGAATGTCCTCAGGAAACTCACCATGTGCAGAGATAGAAAAATGAGGAATCATTCTAAAAGTATGGTCACAAAACACATTTTGAGCTAAAACAAAGAATCTGTGTATAGTCATGGTGCATGAAGTTAATCCCTGCACCCAGGAAGCAGAGGCAGGCAGATCTCTGTGAGTTCAAGGCCAGCCTGGTCTACAGAGAGAGTCCCGGGACAGCCAGGACTGTTACACAGGAAAACCCCTGCCTCAAACAAACCAACAAAAGGAAACTAAAATAGCACAACTGAGGACTGATTAAAATCATCTGTGGAAGAGGTCACAGTAATGTCATATGGGCCTGAGGAGAGAGAGTGCGCATGCTGGGGCACATACCAAAGAAATCGACCATATGACCCAGCTGTAATGCTCTTTGGCTGCCTCAGGCAGTAAGAATTTAGGAGGCTTAAGAAAACAGGTCTACTACAAGACTACAAAATGTTTTCCACATGTACAGGTCTAATTCTGTAGTTTGCACAGTCTTTTCCTGCTGTGTTTCAACAGTGAATAGATAATGCAAATTTGAGGTACAGACACATACATACACACATACATACACACATACACACACACAAAAAAAAACATACACACACACAAACACACACACACACACACACAGACACCCTACATGGACACACTATTCAGCTTTGAAGAATAATGTATTCACAAAATTAAAAGGATAATGAATGGACTTCTCATGTATAATCTTAAGTGAGATCACAAATCTCAGATAGAAAAAAAACTGCATATCCCCTCTCATATTTCGAATCTAACAACAATATATACATAGATGTAAACAAAGTAGAAAAGAAAACAAGAATGACTAAATATAAGGAAGAGGAAGGACTGAATGCAGGTGATGGATATGAGTTATGAAATAGGATATGAAGTTAAATGTTTAGTTACACCTCTGAAATGGTAGATAGTGTATAAAATATATTCAGTAGTGAAAGTTTAAAGTCCAATGAAGGTATACAACTTCCATTCCAAATGGATAGACTAACTATGGAAAAGTTCATTGAGCTGTCTAGATGCTGGGTCTGGTTAACTTTAGTGTGTAGCTGTTTTGTAAGATTTTTATATTTTAGTTTACTTAAAGTTTTAGATATGAGAGAAGAAATAAATAAAACAGTACAAAGATTCAAGAAATCTGAGAGGTAGTGCTCTGAGAAGAAAAAGATTGACAGACCCCTAGCCCAATGGACTGAAAGAAGGGAGATAACTCAACAGAAACAGATATGAAAGGGAAAACATTATAACAGACACCAAAGAGATTTAGAAGGTCATAAAGGAATACCTTCAAAAATCTATACACCATTATGTAAGAAAATAAATAAACAAATTTCTAGATTCTCCCAAACCATTAACCATAAACCAAGAAGAGATAAGCAACTAAACTAGACCCATAACAATTAAGGAGATGGAAGCAGCAATAACAATACATATACAAATAAAAAACTGACCAAAACAAAATAATTCAGGCCAAGACAGAATCACAGCAGAATTGCACCAGACTGTCAAAGGTCTACCACAACACTTCCTAAATTTTTGTCAAAATAGAAACCAAAGTAACACTTTTAACATCTTTCGACAAAGCCAATGTTACTCTATATACAAACCAGGCAAAGATATAACAATAAAGAAAACTACAGGCCAGTTCCACAGTGAACATAGATGCAAAAATCCTCAACAAACTAAATGCAAACTGAATATGGGTATGCATTTAAAAGACCATCCACCACTATTAAGTTGACTTTTTCCTGGAGATGCAAGGATTGATAAGTAACTCAGTTCATTTAATAAATCATATGGACATCAAGACAAAAATCATATGCTCATCTCTACAAATGCCAAAACGTTCTTTGACAAAAATTCACTAAGTGTTCATAATAGAAGTTGTAGAAGGACATCAGCAGACTCACATCACCAAAACTAAAGGCCCCATGTGACAAACCCACAGCAACATCATCTTAAATAGAGAAGAACTTGAAGCCATCCTGTTACACTCAGGAGTGACAAGGCTGGTCACCCTCCCCACTCTTGCAATAGTGTGCTTGGAGCACTAGCTAGAGTAATAAAAGAGGGGGCACAAATTAAGTGTGGCTCGAGTCAGGAAAACAGCTGGACTATCCCTATTTGCAGAAGATATGTAATGATGAAGTCCTTCTGTCACTCATACGAAGGTACATTGAATTTAGTCAAAGGCCTTTAATGCACATATTGGAATGAGCATACAAGTTTTTTCTTGAAGTCCATTAATATCATTTATTACATTTATACACAACAGATCCCAAAGTTCCATCAGGAAATTTCTAGACATTGTCAGCAATTTTAGCAGAGTAACAGAATAAAAAATCAACTTACAAAAATTTATATACGCCTTTTTATATACCCACAACAACAAAGAAAGCTGCCTCTACATCTATGATTTTAATATTGTCTTGCTTTCAGCCCAGCTCTGGGACAGGTACCATGTAAACTTTGAGTAATCACTGTAGAAACTCAACAGTGTCCCAGTGTTCAGATGCCACATAAGAGCCAAGGAAGGGAAGCTGGGCATCTCTCATTGATCAATGAAACAAATTAAACAGGGAACTGTTTACCTGGGGTCACACAGAGAGCCATTGCCCACACTGATCCTCAGTATGACACTGGTCCATTCAACTGCAAAGTTCACACATAAGCTTGAAGAGCTGGGGAGGGGACATGCAGAGAGGGACATACATGATAAAGTCACACGCCTGGGCTCTCAGACATCACTGAAGTTTAAGTACTTGATGTGAGAGCTGAATGGCATAGACAGATGAGACATTCCAGAAAAGTAAATACATTCCAACAGGATTTGAGAAGTGTTCTGTGACTAACCTAAGGTCCGTATTCTCAGGTGACAAAGAAGAGAAACACAGAAACGCCACAGTTAGTTTGTGATGTGACAGCTGCATTGAGGCCTAGTGCTCTGACTGTCTTACTCTGTCTGCTGCCATCCAGCTCTCAAGTGTGAGACAGGAGTCAGTGGCATCAGTGCTGTGCACGAAGTGCTCTGTGGGTGATATGTGGTTAGTGCTCTGTAGGTGACACATAGTGAGTGCTCTGAGGGCACTAACCACACAGAACAGGTGTGTGAGTAGGTGTGCACGGGAGTCAGGGCTCTGAGGAAAGGGATCTGGGAAGGCTTGGGAAGGTACAGCTACAAAGATGTGCTAGAACCAAAAAGAAGGAGCCTCAGTGTCAAGAGAGGAAACTACCGCAGTAGACCCTGTGGTGTCTGGAACTATCAATGTGATGCTGCCATGGGTTTATCCTTCAATGGGGGTTCAGATATACTAAATGCAGGTGTAGGAGGAAAATAAGACAGAAAAGAAAAACTTTAGTATGAATTGTTAGCAGGTCATATTTATGTAAGTATACATACATATATATGACAATAATAAAGAGATTGGGAAGTTGAGAGGGAATGGGGGACATTGGAGGAGTTGGGGGGGAAAGTGTGGAGTAGAATTGATGTAAACACTAGTCACGTATACAATTCTCACAACAGTATTACAATAAAAAACACTTTAATAAAAATGATGCAACTTGCTTCTCATGAAAAAGCATTACTTTGGAGTTGGTCACCCAGATCTGGACATCCCACTGGGTGAACATTATTCTCATTCCTACTGGGCAACGAAAATAGGACCCAAAGAAATTTGAAGGTTTGTGGGATCATTACCTTTGAGAATTCTTACAGCACTCAGAAAAGGGCTGGTTCTGCCTCAGGACTAGACAGAAATCAAGGTGGAAGCCTGCTGTGAGAACGGGCTGTTGGGTTGCCTGGCACCTCCACTCTTTCCCTGGTAGCCACCTGCCCTGCAACACACTGCAGAGAGCCCACACGCTGCCTTACCCCTGGCTTGCCCATGCCCGGCTATTATTCTATCTCTCTGTGACTGTGCACCTGCACCAACACCTCTGCTCAGAACAGTGGTTCCTTCTCCCTAGAGTATGAAGCACATCTGGATCAAAGAAACAAGGAAGCTCTGGCTTGTAACGTCACAGTGTCCCCTTGTGGAAGAAATAGTATGTGTCTGGGGAAGAAATAGAAGAAATTACCACCAGGAGCATGTGTGCATAGAAAAAAACAAAAGGGAGCAGAGAGGAGGGAGTACAGAGGAGATTTACACCCACTTTGTGTGGTCCTTTTTCCTAGCTAAGGGAGTCAATAATTCTGGAACTCTTCAAAGTTGATTTCCAGAAACATCAAGCTGAATTCACTGTGAGATTAATTATGTTCCTGGAAATTATTTGGAGCCCGGCTATCCTTATCCTTGGCAATTTCTTGCAACCAAGGGTTAAGAAGAAAACCTTGCAATATGATGAGTGCAGCAAAGCAGACTCATTTCTTTGTGGAAGTATCTGGAAGAAATGGGGTGCAGTTGGGCATGGCTATGCAACAGCATTCTCACTGGGGAGGGCTTCCTTTTCCACTTTCACCCAGGGTATCCCTGAGTCTCAGGCCAATCAATGACAATGTATAAATGGAGGCAGAGCGCCTCTTCCCACACATCTGGTCCCAAATAAACACACCAAAGCTTATATTAATCACTAAATACTCAGTCAGATGTTCATGCTTATTATTAAGTAGCTCTTACTTTTAAATTAACCCGTTTCTATTAATCTATGTATTGCCACATTGCCATGGCTTTACCATTCTCTGGCATCTTGCTCCTTGGGCAGCTGGCTCATGTCTCTCTTGACTCTGCCCTCCTTCATCCCAGTACCCAGTTTGATTGTCCTGCCTATTTTATCCTGCCTCGCTATTGGCCTAATAGCTTTATTATTAACCAATGAGAGTAATATATATATTAACAACATACAGAAGAATCAACCCATAGCAGCAATGCCCTTATGATACAAAGGAGACAAGGCACACACCTCTGCGTTTATGGGAGGCCTGTGCTCCCAGGGTGATGCTAACGCTCTGTGGATGCTGATCATACTGGTACAACAGGCAGCTATACATGCTTTCATCCAATATGGAATCTTCCTGCAAGGTGTGCTTTAGAGAGTATGTCCCATCAGAGTTTCTGGTGGCCTGAGAGAGCTCAGGAGTCAGGATGTTGTGCCCATTCTTAGCCCAGGTGAGTTGCACGTTTTGGGGGTAGAAGTGGTTTACATGGCAAGTCAGGTTCACTCTTTGATGCACATGATCACGGATCTCCGGGGGCTCAGTAGTGATCTTCAGTGTGGGGATAACTAGACAGAAACAATAAGTGAATCGGGGTGAAATCTTGGTACTGTCTATTTCCCTGTCCCAGGGTTAAAATTTTGTTCTAGTTCGATTGGTCCATTGGTGGGGTCCCAAGAATTCCAAGATGACCTTGAACTCACTATGTGGCCAGGGATGACCTTGAGGTCCTAATCCGTCGGCCTCCACTAAGCCATCCCTTCAGCCCTTCTTTTCTTTTCTTATAATCCAGCCAGTTGAATTTGTGCTGCCTGTATACTCATGGGTTTGGACAGCGGAGCATGCTTGACCTACCACGGCCACACCCATAAAGAAACCTCACTCTCATTCCTTCAGAGAGTACAAGCTGTCAGGAGGTCACAGCTAGAAGGCAGGGGTCCATGAGGACCTCCATTTCATGCTGGAATGTCAAGTGGCTTGTTCTCGTCCAATTCTTATACAGGTGCTGTGAGTTCACAAGAGAAGAGAGTTCACACGTTCACTCTCTTTTTAAATAAACAACTTTGCATATGTTTCATGTAAGACAAATAGGGACAAGTATATATATTCATGAAACACAGCTGGAAACACATGGGTATCTAATCTGGTCAGAGTTAAATATTCCATATTTTGACATTGTGACATATAATTATAAGAATTATTAAAATGAATTGCCCCACAAGAACAGGCAATCTATAATTACAACACCTATAACAGTGCCTGACACACAGTAGCTGTTCATTGTTTATTGAGTGAATAATATTTTACACAATGCCAGAGATTTTTGGGACTCAGGATCCTGTGAATAGAAGACAAGTACTCCAAGACGGAAGTACATCCTCAGGCCTGTTTTTCACTTATTTTATTCTATTTCATTAAGTTGCCCAGGCTGGCCTTGAACTCAATCTTAACCCTGAATGGACTGGAACTTGTTATATCCCTGCCTCTTCCCCAATGAGCTTAGGTTACATGCTGTATATCACAATCTCCAGCTAATAATAAATATTTAGAAATTTTAAACATTAGCTATGCTATAAATAGGACACATATGTTTAGAGAGCGATGCTAGGTCCATACAACAGCAAGTCAAACATTCGTAAACAAATTACAGTGTGTTAGGTGTTGTTCTTGGTATTCTAGAAGAACAACTGGTTTAAGTTTCAGAGGAGACTTACAAAGTAGGTGTTGGTTTTATTCCTAATTTTTAAGGAAACTGGGGCACAGAATATTTAAGACACATGAGCAATATTCTGCAGCCTATGAAATGATACAGTTAAGATCAAAACCAGCTGTCTAGTACCTGGAAGCTGTACTTTTAATCCCTATTCATGTGCTTAATATTGTCAGTGGTCAATTTCTAATCCCCATTTGTAAAATGGGGCATTGGTTAAAACCTCCATGCTACCAGTGTGGCCCCACCACATATATCAGTGATCTCTCACCTAGGAGCACTTGAGAGAGATGGATGGTCATTTTTAGGGGCTCATTGAGGTCCCCATGGGTGACTTCACATGTGATCTGAGAAAAGATATCTTGTTTGGCCAATGTCACTGATGACTTGCTTGTGACATAGTAAACGTCTCTGCTGATAGGCACCACTTGTGGGGCCGAAGCTGGATGTCTATTATTGTTCTTAAACCAGTTAACACTGAGGTTCCTGGAATGGAAAAGGCCAGCGGTGCAGGTAAAAGGCACTGAATTTAAAATGGCTGTCCTCTGCTCTGGGCCTTTCAGAGAGATGAAAGGCTTCCCACCTATAAAAACAAAAACAAACAAACAAATAAAAACCAGTTGTGAGTACCTTCTCAGTGTTGGAGGAACCAGTATAGAACACTATGTGAACTCTACCAAGTCCTGTCCCGTGAGTAATGAAAATTGTCCTTTCTCCTGAGGTCACTCTTTCAGAGATATAGAGCAATATATACAGGGCTCACCAAGTCAAAATGCATTGCCCTGGCCCCATGCCCAAGGGAGAATATACTACCTGTGATATCTGACTTTGAGGAGAATGCAAATGCCCCATAATGAACAATCAGTAAATAAAATATGACTACTTTGGGAGAATAAACATCCTCAGGAAACTCAACATGTACAGGGATAGAGAAATGAATAGTCAATTTAAAAGGGTGGTCACACAGGACATTTTGAGCTAAAACAAACAAACAAAAAATGTGGGTTTGAATGGTCCATGATGTTATTCCCAGCAGTCAGGAGGCAGAGGCAGGCAGATCTCTGTGAGTCCAAGGCCAGCCTGGTCTACAGAGAGTGTTCCAGGGCAGCCAGGACTGTTACACAGAGAAACCCTGTCTCAAAAAACCAACAAGACAAAACAAACAACAACAACAACTGAGGAATGAATAAAAATAATCTATGGAAGAGGACACAGTAATGTCGTTTTGGGCCTGAGGAGAGAGAGTGCACATGCTTGGGTCATAACAAAGAAATGAGCCATATGACTCGGCTGTACAGCTCTTCGGCTGCAAGTCAGGCAGGAAGACTTTGGAGGCTTAAGAAAACAGGTCTACTACAAGACTGCACCATTGATTTCTACATGTGCAGACCTAATGCTGTAGCTTGCACAGTCTTTTCCTGCTGGATTTCTATGACTTACACCTACCCCTGCCCTGTGCCCATTCTCACAGGCTTAGTTCTGGATATGCAGCCTGTGCACCACCTTTGCAGACTCAAAAATTCCTCACACATGCCACACACCAAATACTAGCTTCAGGCACATAACTCACATAACATTTTGTCTAGGGCATCCTCTGACCCTCACCTGTCCAGTATTATGTCTACACTCACAGGCATGTCTCTGGACACTTACCTCACATACAGCCATTGCATACTGGGTTCCCCTGACCCACACTGACCCTGCATCCTCTCCACATTCCCAAACCTAATTCTAAATGAGCTGATCATACACCAGATATTAAAATCCTGTCTCCATTTATTCAGTTCCCGCACTGACCCAATCTAGTGCAACCTAGAATCTCACAACAGACATACAACCAAAGGAAGAAGTCCACATGCCCAAGAAACCTCACAAAAAACACACAAAAAAATGAAAGAACAAGAAAGTATGTCCCTCTCTCTCCAAACCCATCAGCCCCACATAAATGCTCTCCAGGGTGAATCACATAGTTGAATCCCAGAACACAGAACTTAAAAGAACAATCACAAACTTCATCAAATAAATCATGAAACTTAAGGAAGACCCAAAACCACAGCTCAATGAATTTGAAGAGGAAAACAATAAATGCACAAGAAAATATCTGTAGCTGAATGAAATAAGGAACAAAATCCAGAATTCAGTAAAGAAAGAAATATTGAAGAGAACTCAGACTGTAACAAAGATAAATTTGAATAATCAATAACACAACTAGAAAACTCAGGGAAAGCCTTACAAAGAGGATGGATCAAGTAGAAGATAAAATAGCATGTCTTGGAGGTAAAGTAGAGGAATTAGAACACTCAATCAAATAATAATTATAAAAATTTAAAGCACAGAAAAGGAACATTCAGAAACTAAGGAACAACATAAAAAGATCAACTCTTCTAATTATGGAAATAGATGAAAAAGAATCCCAAGTCACTGGCAAAGACCATATCGTCAACAATATCATAGGAGTAAACTGTCCCTAACTAAGGAAAGGTTTAACCACATAGATACAAGAGCACACAGTCCAGTAAGTAGACAAGACCAGAAACAAAACTCCCCATGCGTGTTATAGTTAAAACATCAAATATACTGAACAAAGAAAGGGTACAAAAAGCAGAAAGAGAAACATTCCCGACTCACATATGAAGGAAACCATATCATATTAACTGCTCATTTCTCAGTGGAAAATTCAAAAGCCTGGAGCAATGCTCTTCAACTTCTAAAGGACCACAAATGCCAATCTAGATTGGCATCTGTACCCAGAAAATCTACCTGTAATGGAAAGAAAGCCTTTCCATCATGAAACAAGCTAAAATAATTCGTGTCCATCAAAACAGCCCCTGAGAACACTGGGAGCAAGACTTCAACAGAAGAGAGGAATAAGCACCACCATGCAACTCAAGAGAGAGGACAATTGACCCCACAATTACCCCTTACCCCAACCAGAACGGCTAAGATCAGGAAAAGAACTGACAACAAAGGCAGGTGAGGACATGGGGAAAGGGAAACCCTCAGTCACTGCTGATGGAATTGCAAACTGTTCCTGTCCCTCAAAATCAGTGGAGAAAAGAGCCTTGTGGGGGAATTCCCAAGAAGTTAAAAATAAATCTGCTCTATGACCAGCTCTACCGCTCTTTGGCATATGCCTAAAGGATTCAACATCCTACCCCACAGATACGTGCTCAACTAGGTTCAGTTTTACTCTAATCCCATAGTTAGGAGCTGAGAACAACCTAAAGTTGGGAGCACATTCCATCCAAGGATGTTTCATTCAGCCTCATGCAGCCAGGCCTGTGACAAAGCACTCACTACTCCTAACATAGGGTCTCTCCCCTGGAGTAAGAAAGGTTGCCCTTCTCCTGGGGACAGTTTTTGGAGATTCTGAGCAGTGGTTTTCTTGTCATGCTGTGTGCACGCCTACTGTGTTCAGACTGTGAGTTGTATTCTAGGGTCCCAGTGACAAGAACCCTCCTTTCAAAGTCAAGTTGCAAGAGGAAGACGAGTAGTCCTGCAGTGACACAGGAAGACAGATGGTAGAGAGCAGTCCCTGGGCTCTGATGCCTTCCCCATGGCGCCTGATGGGTTAGAAATCATGTCCAGGTTTAGGGGCTCATTTCACCCACAACCCAACTCTGGGAGGAGAGGATTGTTGCCTCTGCTTTCCGGGGGAGCAGAGACTCAGAGAGCTTTAGGACCTTGGTCCATGTCACATAGTCTGTCAGTGACTGAGGAAGGTTTAGCAGGTTCACCTGACGTTGGATCCAGGATTCATTACTTGGATTTATTCCTCTCTCTCTCTCTCTCTCTCTCTCTCTCTCTCTCTCTCTCTCTCTCTCTCTCTCTCTCAGGATTTCTCTGCGTAGTTTTGGTGCCTGTCCTGGATCTCACTCTGTAGACCAGGCTGGCCTCAAACTCACAGAGATCCACCTGGCTCTGCCTCCCGAGTGCTGGGATTAAAGTCATTGCCACCACTGCCCGGCTCTCTCTCTTTATATATATATATATTTCATACTTCTAGACCTTATAGCCATGAGGTCCAGAGATGACATCACAGAACCCAGACTCCTTCCTTACCACCAGGCACCCAGCCCCCCACCTCTATGTCACATGTTCTTCCTCTGATCCCTGAATCCCACTACCTCCCTGTCCCTAAAAGGGTCTACAGTATGGAAAAGGTGCCACAGCCCAGGAAAGTTCCCTGGGACTCATCTCCTGTCTAGAACAGGATCTTGCCACCTCTGAGTGCTGCCCTGTGTGTTCTGAGGGTCTCCATGGCCAAGACTCACCTGTAAATGCCAGCAGAAGTGTTGGCAGAAGAGGCCCCAGGACCAGAGCCTTCCCAAGTGTAGAAGCCATGGTAAGAATGTGCTGGGTGACAAGCCCAGATGAAGCTCTTCATGAGACCAGGAGCCTCTGGCTGGTCTCTTCCCAATCTCGGCTGTCTTGTATATCTTTGTTGCCCACACTTAGCAGAACTTGGGCAGAAATTTGAGCCACAGTGAGGGAAGTGGTCATTGTGGCTAAGGTCTCTGTCCATCCCCCAAGACCACAGCCACCGAAAGTTTACCATGTTGCCTGGGTGCTGATTTTCTGAAACCCAATAAACCAGACTAGGGAGGGATTGAGCTCACCCCCAGCATCTAGCCACAGGGCTGGTCTCTAATGCACTGAGCCTTAGACTCCCCCTTCCTGGAGGGACCAACACGTTCAACAGACATCACTGCCACTCAGAGTCTACTCTTTTACAGCCCTAGGACAACTTCTGGAAATGTAAAATGGATGCTGAGTCCCAGAAAGGAAGGTACAGTGAACCTTGTGAGTACAGCCAGACACGAGGAAGACAGAACACATACTTTAAAACCCACCCCTTGGTCTCCACTCAACTGGGCTCATAAATGTTGCCTGGGCATTTCCTGTCACAAAGCTACAGAAACATGAACCCAAGACATAGCAGCCTATTTCTCTGACTGATGGGAAAACCTCTCCCCTGGATTTCTCACCATCCCTACTCTGCTGTGTTTGACTTCTCAGTTGTTCACTTGGACATATGGTCTGGTTTGTTGTTTTGATGGCTTTGGTTTGGTTCGTTTGTCGTAGTAGGAACTGATGTAATGATTTTATGCATATTAAGTAATTATGCTATTACTGAGATACAACACCAACGTTAACTGATTTTATCTTCTTCCCCTATGAAAAATAATTTGACATGAAAGACACTGCATATCCTGGGTGCACAGAAGAAATGCCATAATGTTAAGGAGACCCTTGGTGTCAGGTGTGTCCTCAGAGGTGATGGTGAAGCAGGCCTGCCTTCTGTCCCCTCTCGTACCACATCCCACTCGCTCTCCCTAGTGTCCACTCAGCTAATGTGGGAGGGGACTGAGTGGAATTATCAGCCTGAGAGGGAAACCTTTATGGAAGTTTCTCCCGTTCTTCCAACTGCCACCACTCAACTAAGCAGGGCACTCCAAGAAAGAGAACTCCCAGAGACCCAGGTGCTCCCAGGAGGAAGAAGTGGGTTCTCTCTTCTGGTACAGGTTTACTGGACTGTATCTTCCTGCCCTGTTGATCAGGGGGAGAAAGGAGGAAGTGAGAAGAGGCAACCAAGTGGGGAAATAAAATGGAAAGAGAACAGCCTGCTTCCTCAGGGCAGAGTGATGGGGAGTGAGGGGGAGGGATGTGGAGAAGCCTGTGTAAAGGAAGAACATATTCTGGGGTACTGGCTCCCCACAAGAGGTCCCAGAAGCAAAGATTCAGCTTGGACTCCAAGGTTGGAGCGGTTGAGCTGAGTCAGATAACCTAATCCAGGCAGGATGACAAAGGACACAGACCCTTTAGGGATGAGGGTATCAGTCACATCTCCAGGAAAAGAGCCAAGACTGGCTAAGGTGCTTGCTGGGGGTGGAGGAAATTCAGAATGGGTAGTAGAGAAAGGAAATTATAAATACAGGCTAAGACCACTTGATCAGTTGCATACATGAAGATTATAATTGACATGAGTGTTTCTGCCATATTTTGCTAGGAATGTATTTGTACAGTTATTTGTGTTTTCTTTCAATTTCTTTATCATGTAATGTAACATCAATTAAGAGAATATCAGTGGTTCTCATGTTTAAGTTTGAGATACTCAAAGAATGTCTCTCAAGAGACATTCCCCCATTCTAAAATTTATAGTGTTTGTGATTGTACGAGGGATAGTTATATTAGACATAATTATGACCCAGTAAAATGTATAATGCTTATCTTATTATACATGGGATAGTTAAACCATATTAGTCATAATTATTGTCTGGTTATTGTTATCATTTAGAAATTAATCATGACATAAGGAGATAGATTGTGTGCCAACTTGACAAGGGGTGGACTTGTGATGGTTATTCTTGATTGTCAACTTGAATACATCTGTTACTTACTTAAACCCAAGTGACTGAATTCACCTGTGAGGGGTTTTCCTTAATTAAGTAATTGGAAGTGGGAAGACCATCTTTTAATCCAGATCTTTTGATGTGAGAAGATCCACCTTTGATCTTGGCCATACCTTCTGCTGGCAGCCTCTATAAAGATATGGAAGAAGGAAGCTTGCTCTCTTTGCCTCCTTGCTCTCACTAGTGTTTGGGTGGGAGCTCCACCTCAACCCCTAACACCCTGGCATCCCTGTACCCCAAGAGTCTGGAATGTCTGGAACTATTCTGGTGGAAGACCCACCTCAACTCCCTCTCCATCTCTTTCCCTAAACCTGCCCCTTCAAAGCCTGCCAAACCCAGTTCCTCCCAAACCCTCCATTTCAAAGCCGCCAAACAGAACTCCCCTAGAGAGGCTCAAGACCACTTCCACAGGGCATATAAGCGTCATCGCATAAAATAGACACATGGTTCTTCCAGTCCCGTGTCCTTGTCCTCTCTGCAGGCCGGGGAATCACCTGGGAGTGCTTCTTTACCCATTAAACCTGGTCTTTCCAATTTGGTCTGATTCAGTTTGCTGTGTCAACAGAGAGGCCTTCAGGAAGCCTAAAACTTATCACCTGGCAAGTCCATTCCTTCACTGGCTTGGAGCCTACTTCTTCAGAATTCCAGCACAAAATGAAGACCAGCTGAGGCATCTAGCTCGTGGACTGAACAATTACTGGATTCTTGAACCTTCTGTTGGTAGATAGAATGTGTGTGTGTGTGTGTGTGTGTGTGTGTGTGTGTGTGTGTGTGTGTGTATGTATCATATATCTATCCATCCATTCATATCTGTCACTCTATCTATCCATCCATCCATCCATCCATCCATCCATCTATCTATCTAATCGATCGATCGATTGATCGATCTATCATTCTGTCTGTCTGTCTATCTATCTATCTATCTATCTTTCTAAATGCCCATGTTGTGAACTAAGTTATAAACTTAAGGAGACAAATGCATTTGATTATCTTAATTCACCAGTTATGAGAGGGACAGGTTTGGTGAATCTGTATATAAAACCTTTTACAATTTGTGGAAAAATAAGGAAAACAACAAATAAGGAGTAAAAACACCACTGAATACATTATAATTTCTGATGTCAAACTATAGCACATAGCTGTAGTGATAAAGATAGCCTAGTACTGGCATAAAAATAGAAAAGAGATCAATAGAAAGGAATAGAAGGCCCGGGAATAAAAAGTAAAAGCTGTGCCTACTTAATTTTTCACAAAGGAAGCAAAATTGTACATTGGAAAAAGGTAGCCTATTCAATAAATGATGCTGGCAAAACTTGATTTCTACCTGTAGAAGAATTAGATTCTTATCTTTTATCTTGTAGAAAGATCAAATCAAAATACACCAAACACTTTAATTTAAAACCTGAGACTGAAATTTCCAGAAGAAAACATATTGGAGATCCTGGAGAGACAAGAACTTGTTGAGTAGACTGCCAACCACACAAGAACCAACCCCAAGTGTCAACAGTTGGGACTGCACAAACATAGGGTTTTCTACAGCAAAGGCAACAGTCAGCAGGCAAACAGTCCAAAGAGTGGAAGAAAATCTTTACCAGCTGTACTTCAGACTCTGGACAAAGATCCAGATTTATAAAGAACTGCAAAATTTATGTACCAAGGAAACAAAACTGCCAATCAACAAATGGGCAAAAGAACTAAGTAGAAAGTTTTCAACAAGAGACACAAATGGCCAATATCTATTTATTAAAGTGTTACTATTTCTAGGCATTAGTAAAATGTAAATTAAAACTACTTGGAGACACCGCCTCACTCCAATGAGAGTGGTTGTCATCAACAAATCTGACAACAAATGTTGGAGGGGATGTGAGAGAAAGGACCCTAGTCACTGTTGGCAGAGATACAAATTAATTTTAAGATTTCTCAAAAGAAATTACCAATAGAACTACCATATGACCTAGGTATTTCACTCCTGGGTATATACCAGACAACATCACACCCTCCCAAAGAGTTTTTTGCACCCATGGGTTATTGCTGATTTATTCACTATAGCAAAGAATGGAAATCAACCTAGTTGTACATCAATAGTAAATGAATAATGAAAATTTGGGATAACCACACACACACACACACACACACACACACACACACACACACACACACACACACACCCTATATGGATGCACTATTCAGCTTTGAAGAAAAATATATTCACAAAATTTGAAGGAAAATGAGTGGACTTCTCATGTATAATCTTAAGTGAGATCACAAATCTCAGATAGAAAAAACTGCATATCTCTCTCATATGTGGAATCTAACAACAATATATGCATAGATGTAAACAAAGTAGAAAAGAGAACAAGAAAGGCTAAATATAAGGAAGAGAAAGTTCTGAATGCAGGTGGTGGATATGAGTTATGAAATAGGATATAAAGTTAATTGTTTTAGTTTCACCTCTGCCATGGATTTTTTTTTATTTTGATGGTAGATAATTGTGTAAAATATATTCAGTAGTGAAATTGTAAAGTCCACTGAAGCTATACAACTTCCATTCCAAATTAATAGTCTAACTCTATACAAAAGTTCATTGAACTGTCTAGAGGTTGGGTCTGGACAACTTTGGTGTGTGTTTTTTTGTAAGTTTTATAATAAAGTTTACTTTAAAATTTTAGATATAAAGGAAGAAATAAATAAAACAGTAGAAAGAATCAAAAAATCTGAGAGGTAGTTCTTTGAGAAGATAAAGATTGACAGACCCGAAGCCAATTAACTGAAAGAGTGGAGATAACTCAAAAGACCCATATATGAACGGAAAAACATTGTAATAGACACCAAAAAGATTTAAAAGATTATAAAGGAATACCTGCAAAATTTATGCTCCATTATGTCAGAAAACAAGTAAACAAAATTTTGTATTCTCTCAAACCACCAAAGATAAACCAAGAGACCAACAGCTTAACTAGACCCATAACAAATAAGAGATGGAAGTAGAAATAACAATAAAAAAAACTGACCAAAACAAAACAATCCAGGCCAAATACAGATTCACAACGGAATTGTACCAGACTGTCAAAGATCTACCACAACACTTCCTCAATTATTTTTTAAAAATAGAAAGGGAAGTAACACTTCCAATCTCTTTCCACAAAGCCAATGTTACTCTGTATACAAATCACGCAAAGATACAATAATAAAAAAAAAAACTATAGGCTAATATGCGTGGTGAACATAGATGAAAAAATCCTCAAAAAACTAATTGCTAACTGAATATGGGTATGCAATTAAAAAACCATCCACCACTATCAAGTAGGCTTTCTCCTGGAGACGCAAGGATTGATAAGTAACTCAGTTCATTTAATAAATCATACAGATGTCAAGACACAAATCATATGCTCATCTCTATAGATGACAAAAGGTTCTTTGACAAAAATTCACTAAGTGTTCATAATAGAAGTTGTAGAAGGACATCAGCAGACTCACATCACCAAAACTAAAGGCCACATGTGACACACCCACAGCAACATCATCTTAAATGGAGAAGAACTTGAAGCCATCCTGTTACACTCAGGAGTGACAAGGCTGGTCACCCTCCCCACTCCTGCAATAGTGTGCTTGGAGCACTAGCTAGAGTAATAACAGAGGGGGCACGAATTAAGTGGGGCTCGAGTCAGGAAAACATCTGGACTATCCCTATTTGCAGAAGATATGTAATGATGAAGTCCTTCTATCACTGATATGAAGGTACGTTGAATTTTGTCAAAGGCCTTTTCTGTACATATAGGAATGAGCATACAAGTTTTCTCTTGAAGTCCATTTATATCATTTATTACATTTATACATAACAGATCCCAAAGTTCCATCAGGAAGCTTCTAGACATTGTCAGCAATTTCAACAAAGTGACGGAATACAAGATCAACTTACAAAAAAAACCCCTATATACCCATAACAACAAAGAAAGCTGCCTCTATGTCTCTGATTTTCATATTGTCTTGCTTTTAGCCCAGCTCTGGGACAGGCACCATGTAAACTTGGAGTAATCATTACAGAAGCTCAACTGTGTCCCAGTGTTCAGATCCCACGCAGGAGCCAACTTGCATCTCTCATTCATCAATGAAACAAATTAAAAAGGGATTTGTTTACCTGGGGTCACACAGAGAGCCATTGGCCACATTGAACCTCAGTATGACACTGGTCCATTCAACTGCAAAGTTCACACATAAGCTCCAAGAGCTGGAGAGGAGACATGCAGAGAGGGACATACATTATAAAGTCACAGGCCTGGGCTCTCAGACATCACTGAAGTTTAAATACTTGATTGAGGGAGCTGAATGGCATAGACAGATATGACATTTCCAGAAAAGTAAATACATTCCAACAGGATTTGAGAAGTGTTCTGTGACTAACTTAAGGTCTGTATTCTCAGGTGACAAAGAAGAGAAACACAGAAACACCACAGTTAATTTGTGATGTGACAGCTGCATTGAAGGCTAGTGCTCTGACTGTCACTCATGTCTTACTCTGTCTGCTGCCTTCCAGCTCTCAAGTGTGAGACAGGAGGCAGTGGGAACAGTGCTGTGCACGAAGTGCTCTGTGGGTGATGTCCGGTTAGTACTCTGTAGGTGACACATAGTGAGTGCTCTGAGGGCACTAACCACACAGAACAGGTGTGTGAGTAGATGTGCACAGGAGTCAGGGCTCTGAGGAAAGGGATCTGGGAAGGCTTGGGAAGGTACAGCTACAAAGATGTGCTAGTAGAAAATAGAAGGGGCCTCAGTGTCATGAGAGTAAACTACCACAGTAGACCCTGTGGTGTCTGGAACTATCAATGTGATGCTGCCATGGGTTCATCCTTCAATGGGGGGTCAGATATACTAAATGCAGGTTTAGGAGGAAAATAAGACAGAAAGAAAAACCTAGTATGATTTATTAACAGGTCGTATTTATGTAAGTATACATACATACATCATACATATATGACAATAATAAAGAGATTGTGAAGCTGAGAGGGAATGGGGGTCTTGGGAGCAGTTTGGGGGAAAGTGTGGAGTGGAAATAATGTAAATGCAGTAGTCCTGTATACAAATCTCAGAATAGTAATAAATTTTTAAAAAGTTTCAAGAAATGATACAACTTGCTTCCCATAAAAAGCATTATTTTGCAGTTTGTCCCCCAGATCTGGACATCCCACTAGGGGATATTTTTCTTATTTCTACTTGTCAACCAAATTAGGACCCAAGGATATTTGAAGGTTTGTGGGATGTATACCTTTGAGAATTCTTTCTTTTTCTTTTTATTAGGAGATTTTTCTATTTGTTTTACATATCAACCAGGGATTCCCTGTCCTCCCTCCTCACACCCCAAGCCTTCCCCACAACCCACACCCCCATTCCACCTCCTCCAGGCAAGGTCTCCCATGGTGAGTCAGCAGAGCCTGGTACATTCAGTTGAGGCTGGTACAATCCCCTCCTCCCTGCACTAAGGCTGAACAAAGTGTCTCAGCATAGGCATTAGGTTCCAAAAAGCCAGCTTGTGCACCAAGGACAGGTCCTGGTCCCACTGCCTGGGGGACTGTAGCTAGAGTTTTTCTGCCTGGCCCACAGTCAGGACAAATCTCTCTCACCCGCCAGTCCCACAGCCACTCAAACCCGACCAAGTAAACACAGAGACTTATATTGCTTACAAACTGTATGGCCGTGGCAGGCTTCTTGCTAACTGTTCTTACAGTTTAAATTAATCCATTTCCATTAATCTATACCTTGCCACATGGCTCGTGGCTTACCGGTATCTTCACATTCTGTTTCTCATCGTGGTGGCTGGCAGTGTCTCTCTGACTCAGCCTTCCACTTCCCAGCTTTATTCTCCTCCTTGTCCCGCCTACACTTCCTGCCTAGCCAATGACCAATCAGTGTTTTATTTATTAACTAATTAGCAACACATTTGCCATACAGAACATTCCACAGCACTTCCCCCCCTTTTTTTTTTCCAAAAGGAAGGTTTTAACCTTAACAAAGTAAAATTACATACAATTTGGGAATTTGGGCGTAGCTTCTCTTACTACTTCCTGCTGGAGGGGGGCGCTGTATCTTATGGGGAAACAAAGAAAATTTTAGGATTATGGAATAGTCCATGAGGGTGTATCGTCTGAGCCAGTTGCCTTCAAACCATTCTGGATGTTGGATCATCTGGGCCATGGTGTCATCGGAGACCTTTCAGGGGGCCTTGGCTGGTCAAACCTGATGTGTCTTAATCTGGAACAAATCCATAGCCTCTGGCTTTCTGTGGAAACAAAAGCAGAGTCTCCTTTCCAAAGTAACATATCCTTATATCCAAATTTTGAAGTCAAGTTACCTTTAAAATATACATTTTGGCATAACTCAACAGCTTTTACAATCAAATGTTTTTCTGCAGTTAAAAGTCCCAAAGACAACACAATGCAGATTCTCTGTGTAATATCCATTTTTACGTGGCTTATTTTTTATACTACCTTTACTGTCTCTTTAAAGACTTTATTTTTTAAAACTATGTATTTGTTTCTATAACTCTATATATCATCTTTTTGTCTCTTTCAAGCCTAAGTATCTTTTACACACATTGTAAACTATTACATCTGAATCTGTCTTATTGTGAATCTATTGCCTTAAACTGCAGCAGCTATGGCTGCTGGCTCTGCCCACCTCAGCTTCCCAACATGGCTACGTTTACCACCAGCTCTGGGAGCTATCAGCGTGTAGTCCAGAAACCTCTTTTTTTGTTTTGTACCTGCAAAGGCTAAATCCACTATGCAGCTTAATGTGCCACTTGCAGAGGCCTCATTCCCACCAAACTGCAGGTCGAGCGAGCACACCAGAAACCCACAAGGAGCTCAAACCAGCAGCTGCCGCTCATTTGAGAGACAATTAGGAACTGTTTTTAGCTCCATTTTAGAATCTTTTTTTCTCAGTTTTTAGGTGGAAACTCTTGCCACCACGATGGACGCCATTTGTAGCTAGAGTTTTTCTGCCTGGCCCACAGTCAGGACAAATCTCTCTCACCCACCAGTCCCACAGCCACTCAGACCCGACCAAGTAAACACAGAGACTTATATTGCTTACAAACTGTATGGCCGTGGCAGGCTTCTTGCTAAGTGTTCTTACAGTTTAAATTAATCCATTTCCATTAATCTATACCTTGCCACATGGCTCGTGGCTTACCGGTATCTTCACATTCTGTTTCTCATCGTGGTGGCTGGCAGCGTCTCTCTGACTCAGCCTTCCACTTCCCAGCTTTATTCTCCTCCTTGTCCCGCCTACACTTCCTGCCTAGTCAATGGCCAATCAGTGTTTTATTTATTAACTAATTAGCAACACATTTGCCATACAGAACATTCCACAGCAGGGGACCCCTAAACAGTTCAAGCTAAACAACTATCTCACTTATCCAGAGGGCCTAGTTCAGTTCCAATGGGGCTCCTCAGCTCTTGGTCCACAGTTCATGTGTTTCCACTAGTTTGGCTAGTTGTCTCTGTACTTTTTCCAATCATGGTCTCAATACCTCTTGATTATATAATCCCTCCTCTCTCTCGTCGATTGGACTCCTGGGGCTTGACCGTGGATCTCTGCATCTGCTTCCATCAGTCACTGGATGAGAGTTCTATCATGACAGTTAGGGTGTTCAGCTATCTGATCACCAGAGTAGGTCAGCTCAGGCACTCTCTCGAACATTGCCAGTAGTCTATAGTGGAGTCATCTTTGTGGATTCCTGGGGGCCTCTCTAGCACTCTGCTTCTTCCTATTCCCATGGTGTCTTCATTTATCATGGTATCTCTTCCCTTGTTCTCCCACTCTGTTTCTGATCCAGCTAGGACCTCCTGCTCCCCTAAGCTCTCTTTACCTTGACCCTTGTCCTCCATTACCCATCCCTCACCCTCAGTTTGCTCATGTGGATCTCATCCATTTCTCTGTTGCTTGGTGATCCTTGTGTCTTTCATAGGGTCCTCTTTACTAGCTAGCCTCCCTGGAGCTCTGAGTTGCAGTCTGTTTATCCTTTGCTTTACATCTAGAATCTACTTATGAGTTAGTACAAACCATGTTTGTCTTTCTGAGTCTGGGTTACCTCACTCAGGATGATATTTCCTAGTTCCATCCATTTGCCTGCAAACCTCATGATGTCATTGTTTTTCTCTGCTGAGTAGTACTCCATTGTGTATATGTACCACATTTTCTTTATCCATTCTTCAGTTGAAGGGCATCTAGGTTGTTTCCAGGTTCTGGCTATTAAAAATAAGGCTGCTATGAACATAGCAGAGCATGTGTCCTTGTGGTATGATTGAGCATTCCTTGTGTATATGCCAAAGAGTGGTATAGCTGTGTCTTGAGAGAGATTGAATCCCAATTTCCTGAGAAAGCGCCATACTGATTTCCAAAGTGGCTGTACAAGTTTGCATTCCCACCAACAATGGAGGAGTGTTCCCCTTGCTCCACATCCTTTCCAACATAAGCTGTCTTCAGTGTTTTGATCTTAGCCATTCTACTGGTGTAAGATGGTATCTCAGAGTTGTTTTGATTTGCATTTCCCTGATGTCTAAGGATGTTGAGCAATTCCTTAAATGTCTTTCAGCCATTTGAGCTTCTTCTGTTGAGAATTCTGTTTATTTCTATAACCCCTTTTTTTAATTGGACTGTTAGGTATTTTGAAGTCTAATTTCTTGAGTTCTTTATATATTCTGGGTATCAGCCCTCTGTCAGATGTGGGGTTGGTGAAGATCTTTTCCCACTGTATAGGCTGTCGTTTTGTCTTACTGACCGTATTCTTTGCCCTACAAAAGCTTCTCAGTTTCAAGAGGTCCCATTTATTAATTGTTGCTCTCAGTGTCTGTGCTACTGGTGTTATATTTAGGAAGTGATCTCTGGTGCCAATGCATTCAAGACTACTTCCTACTTTCTTTTCTCTCAGGTTCAGAGTAACTGGATTTATGTTGAGGTCTTTGATCCACTTGGACTTAAGTTTTGTGCACAGTGACAGATAAGGATGTATTTGTAATCTTCTACATGTTGACATCCAGTTATGCCAGCACCACATTTTGAAGATGCTTTCTTTTTTCTGTTGTACAGTTTGGGCTTCTTTGTCAAAAATTATATGTTCATAAGTGTGCAGATTAATGTCAGGGTCTTCAATTCAATTCCATTAGTCCACATGTTGGTTTTTATGCCAGTACCAAGGTGTTTTTATTACTGTAGCTCTATAGTAGAGCTTGAAGTCAGGGATTGTGATGCCTCCAAAGGTTGTTTTATTGTACAAGATTCTTTTGGCTATCCTGGGTTTTTTGTTTTTCTACATGAAGTTGAGTATTGTTCTTTCCAGGTCTGTGAAGAATTGTGTTGGGATTTTGTTGGGGGTTGCATTGAATCTGTAGATTGCTTTTGGTTAGATTGTCATTTTTACTATGTTAATCTTACCTATCCATGAGCATGGGAGATCTTTCCATTTTCTGATATCTTCAAGTTTTTTCTTCAGGGACTTAAATTTCTTGTCTTACAGGTCTTTTTCTTTTGCTTAGTTAGTGTTACTCTAAGGTATTTTATATTATTTGTGGCTATTGTAAATGGTGATGTTTCTCTGATTTCTTTGTCAGCCCGTTTTTCATTTGTATATAGGAGAGCTACTGATTTTTTTTAGTTAATCTTGTATCCTGCCACTTTACTGAAGATGTTTATCAGCTGTAACTGTTCCTTGGTCGAATTTTTGTGGTCACTTATGTATATTATCATGTCATCTGCAAATAGTGAAAGTTTGATTTCTTCCTTTCCAATTTTTATTCCCATGATCTCCTTTTGTTGTCTTATTGCTCTAGTTGGAACTTGGAGTACTATATTGAATAAACATTTGGAGAATGGACAGCCTTGTCTTGTTCCTGATTTTATGGAATCTCTTTGAGTTTCTCTCCATTTACTTTGATGTTGGCTGTTGGCTTGCTGTAAATTGCCTTTATTATGTTTAGGTATGTTTTCTGTATTCCTGATCTCTCCAAGACCTTTATTATGAAGGGGTGTTGGATTATTTTCAAAGGACTTTTCAGTATCTAATGAAATGTTCATGTGTTTTTTCTTCTTTCAGTTTTTTTTAATATGATGTGTTACATTAGCAAACTTTCATATTTTGAACCAACCTTCCATTTCTGGGATGAAGCCTACTTGATCATGGTGGATAATTGTTTTGATGTGTTCTTGGAGTCTATGTGCCAATATTTTATTGAGTATTTTTGCATCAATGTTCATGAGGGAGATTGGTCTGTAATTATCTTTCTTTGTTGCATCTTTGTTTGACATGGGAATCAGAGTAACTGTAGCCTGATAGAAGGAGTTTGGTAACATTCCTTCTGTTTCTATTGTGTGGAACAATTCAAAGAGTATTGGTATTAACTCTTCTTTGAAGATCTGGTAGAATACTACGTTGAAACCAGCTGGTCCTGGGCTTTTTTTGGTTGGGAGACTTTTAATGACTGCTTCTATTTCCTTAGGGGTTATAAGTATATTTAAATAGTTTATCTGGTCTTAATTTAACTTAGGTATGTGGTACCTATCCAGAAAATTGTCCATTTCTTTTAGATTTTCCATTTTTGTGGCATACAGGTTTTTTAAATATGACCTGATGATTCTCTGGATTTCCTCATTGTTAGTTGTTATATCTCCCTTTTCATTTCTGATTTTGCTAATTTGGATGCTCTCTCTCTGCCTTTTGGTTAGTTTGAATACGGGCTTGTCTATCTTGTTGATTTTCTCAAAGAACCAACTCTTTGTTTCATTGGTTCCTTGTATTGTTCTCTTTGTTTCTATTTTATTGATTTCAGCTCTCAATTTGATTATTTCCTGTTGTCATTCCTCCTGGGTGACTTTGCTTCTTCTTGTTCTAGACCTTTCAGGTGTGCTGTTAAGTCACTAGTGTGAGATTTCTCCAACTTCTTTATGTGGTCATTTAGTGCTATGAACTTTCCTCTTAGCACTGCTTTCATAGTGTCTCATAAGTTTGTGTATGTAGTATATTCATTTTCATTGATCTCTAGGAATTCTTTAATTTCTTTCTTTATTTCTTCCTTGACCCATTGGTGATTCAGTGGAGCATTATTCAGTCTCCATGAGATTGTAGGCTTCCTGTAATTTTTGTGGTTGTTGAAGTCTGACTTTAAACCATGGTGGTCTGGTAGAATACAGGAGGTTAATCCAATTTTTTTGTATCTCTGAGATTTGCTTTGTGACCGAGTATGTAGTCGATTTTAGAGAAGGTTCCATGGGGTGCTGAGAAGAAGGTATATTCTTTTTGGTTAGTGTGGAATGTTCTGTAGATAATCAAATAAGTCCATTTGAGTCATAACATCCTTATTTCTCTGCTAAGTTTTGATTTGGCAGATCTGTCCAGTAGTGAGAGTGAGATGCTGAAGTCTCCCACTCTTAATGTGTAGGGTTTTCATGTGTGATTTAAGCTTTAGTACTGTTTCTTTTACATATGTGTGTGCCCTTGTGTTGGGGGCATAAATGTTTAGAATTGAGACTTCATCTTGGTGGATCTTTCCTGTGATGAGTGTGTAATGTCCTTCTTGATCTCTTTTGATTGATTTTAGTTTGAAGTCTCTTTTGCTGGATATTAGGATGGCTACACCAGCTTGCTTCATAAGACCATTTAATTGTAAAGACTTTTCCCAGCCTTTTATTCTGAGGTAGTGTCTACCTTTAAAATTGAGGTGTGTTTCTTGTATGCAGCAGAAAGATGTGTCCTGCTTTCGTATCCATTCTGTTAGCCTGTGTCTTTTTATAGGTAAATTAAGTCCATTAATATTAATGGTTATTAATGACCAGTGATTGTTAATTCCTGTTATCTTTTGGTGGTAGTGTGTGTGTATTTCTCTTCTTTGGGATTTACTGCTGTGGGGTTATCTATTGCCTGTGTTTTCGTAGGTGTATCTGACTTCCTTAGGTTGGAATTTTCCTTCTAGTGCTTTCTGTAGGGCTGGATTTGTGGATAGGTATTGTTTAAATCTGGTTTTGTCTTGGAATATCTTGTTCACTCCGTCTATGGTGATTGAAAGTTTTGCTGGGTATATTAGTCAAGGCTGGCATCCATGGTCTCTTAGTGTCTGCATTACATCTGTTTAGGTCCTTCTGGCTTCCAAAGTCTCCATTGAGAAATTGGGTGTTATTCTGATGGGTTTCCCTTTATAAGTCACTTGGCCTTTTTCCTTTGCTGCTCTTAATATTCTTTGTTTATGCTGTAGGTTTAGTTGTTTAATTATTATGTGGCAAGGGAACTTTTTTGGGGGGTCTAGTCTGTTTGGTGTTCTATAGGCTTCTTGTATCTTCATAGTTATTTCATTCTTTTTGTTGGGAAAGTTTTCTTTTATGATCTTGTTGAATATATTTTCTGTGCCTTTGAGTTGGTATTCTTCTCCTTCTTCTATCTCTATTATTCTTAGGTTTGGCCTTTTCATGGTGTCCTACATTTCCTGGACATTTTGTGTTATGACATTTTGGCTTTGGTATTTTCTTTGACTGATGAATCTATTTCCTCTATTGTATCCTCTACACCAGAGATTCTCTCTTCCATCTCTTGTATTCTGTTGGTTATGCTTGCACCGGTGTTTCTTGTTCATTTACTCAGATTTACCAATTCCAGCATTTCCTCTGTGTCTTCTTCATTGTTTCTATTTCCCTTTTCAGGTCCTGAACCATTTCCCTCACATGTTTAATTGCTTTTTCATGGTTGTCTTTAAGAGATTTATTGATTTACTCCAATTTTATTTGTCTTTTCCTCTATTTCTTTATTGATTTCTTCCAATTTTTTGTTTGTCTTTTTCTCAATTTCTTTATTGATTTCTTCCAGTTTTTTGTTTGTCTTTTCCTCAATTTCATTTTTCATTTTTTCTTGAAAGGTCTCTAGCATCTTCATGATGTTATTTTTTTTCTTTATTAAGAAATTTTCTACTCACTTTACATACCACCCGCAGATCCACCCTCCTCCTTCCTCCCACCCTCCAGTCCATCCTCCCTAGCTACATCACATTCCCACATCCCCCAAATTAAGGTCTCCCATGGGGAGTCAGCAGAGCCCAGCACACTGAGCCTAGGCAGGTCCAAGGCCCTCCCTACTGCAACAAGGTACACCACAGTCACTGGGGTCCCAAAAGCCTGCCCATGTACCAGGGACAGATCCCCATCCCCTGCCTGGGTGCCCCCCCAAAACAGTTTGAGCCAAACAACTGTCTTCCATATCCAGAGGGCCTAGTCCAGTCCCATGGGGGCTCCACAGCCACTAGTCTACAGTTCATGGGCTTCCACTGGTGTGGCAGGTCACATGATGCTATTCTTAAGGTTGCTTTCTTCTGCTTCTTCTACATTGTGATATTCAGGTCTTGCTGTTGGAGGAGGGCTAGGTTCCGGTGATACTGTATTGCTCTTTATGTTGTTGTACATATTTTTGCCTTGACGTCTGCCCATCTCCTCCTCTAATAGGTATAAGAGGTGTTTGTGTCTGAGCTAGCTGCTATTGGTCCACTCTGAGCTTGTTATGTCTGTGACTCAGGGGGCCCCTTTGGGTCCAATCTTAGCTCTTGGTCTAATTGGAGCAGGCAGATTCTGTTTCTCAGGGAGCTGCTCTTGGGTTAACCCAAGCTAGTTGATTCTGTGACTCATGGAGTTGCTCTTAGTCTTATCAGGGCTCTTGGTCTAGTCAGAGCTGAGATTCTGTGTTTCAAGAAGCCTCTCTTGGTCCAATGAGAGGTAGCAGATTCTACATCTCAGAAAACCACTCTTGCTCTAATGAGGGCTGGCGAATTCCCTGTCTCAGGAGGTCACTCTTGGTCCAATGACAGCTCTTTGTCCAATGAGAGCTGGCAGTTTGGTTTCCATGCCTCAGATACTCTTGGTCCAATGAGAGCTGGCAGTTTGGTTTTTGTGCCTCAGGAAGTGGCTGGGGTCTCAGGCAGATGGGTATGGGTTATGGTGTGTAGATTTCAGGGTCTGGTGAGGGGTCTTGGTGAGGGGGGGGCCTTCCCTCAGGAGCCTTGCCTGCTGGCTGGCAACTGGGACAGAGCTGGGCGGGGTTTCCTGGGGACAGGTGTGTCCCAGGGATGGGTCCTAGGGGCAGGACTCTCTGGGTATGAGCAGAGTCACTCACCTCTTGGTCCAATGAGAGCTGGCAGTTTGGTTTCCCTGCCTCAGAAAGTTAATCTTGGTCCAATGAGAGCTGGCAGTTTGGTTTTTGTGCCTCAGGAACTGGCTGGGGTCTCAGGCAGATGGGTATGGGGGTAGTGTGTGTAGATTTCAGGGTCCGGTGAGGGGTCTTGGTGAAAGGGGGCCTTTCCGCAGGAGCACTGCCTACTGGCCAGCAACTGGGACAGAGTTCCCTTTGAGAATTCTTACAGCACCCAGAAAAGGCTGGTTCTGCCACAGGGCTAGACAGAAATCAAGGTGGAAGCCTGCTGTGAGAACGGGCTGTTGGGTTGCCTGGCACCTCCACTATTCCCTGGTAGCCACCTGCCCTGCAACACACTGCAGAGAGCCCAACGCTGCCTTACCCCTGGCTTGCCCATGCCCGGCTATCATTCTGTCTGTCTGTGACTGTGCACCTGCACCAACACCTCTGCTCAGAACAGTGGTTCCTCCTCCCTAGAGTAGGAAGCACATCTGGATCAAAGAAACAAGGAAGCTCTGGCTTGTAACGTCACAGTGCCCCCTTGTGGGAGAAATAGTATGTGTCTGGGGGAAGAAATAGAAGAAATTACCATCAGGAGTGTGTGTGCATAGAAAAAAAGGAGCAGAGAAAAGGGAGTGACAGAGGAGTTTTACACCCACTTTGTCTGACCCTTTTCCTAGCTAAGGGAGTCAATAATTCTGGAGCTCTTCAAAGGTACTTTCCAGAAACATCCAGCTGAATTCACTATCTTGATTAATTTCCTTCCCAGAAATTATTTGGAGCCCAGCTCTCCTTAACCTTGGCAATTTCTTGCAACTAAGGGTTAAGAACAAAAACTCACAATATGATGTGTTCTGAATTTTGCTTGTGTTCTGACAAATAAAGCTTGACTGAAGATCAGTGGATGGACCTATCTACTAGTTAGCCATAGAGGTTTGGATGTCTGTACAGAGAAGAAACAGGAAGTGATAAGGCTGGGTGGAGAGAGGAAGTATTAAGGTGGGGCAGAGACAGGTGCTCACCCCTTTCAGTCTGAGGAGTTGGAGAGGTAAGAGGTGACTGTGGCTGCTCCTTTACTTCTCTGATCTTCCAGGTTTTGCCCTGATATCTAACTCTGTTTTTTTTTATCATTATTATTATTAAGACTAATTAGGCACATCATCTGGCATCCAACTTTTGGAGCAGAAATTCACAAAAAAGCCACTGGCATAGGCTGGAGCTGAACATGGCCAGAGTCACTGCTCCTCCAGCTACGTTTCCCTTTTATTCCCCCAAGCCCTCTGAGCGAGTCTGATATTTTTTCTGTTTTAGCCTCTGCAGCAAATTCCACATGCGCTTGGGCTCCATGCTACCAGAGTTAGCACTTAACCACCAGCCAGCTCTGCCTTTAGGCATCTCCTGCTGTATGTGCTTTTCCCTCACAATCTCATGTGCATTTTGCAGATAGTGGGCTTCCTTTCCCTTTGGGTTGTGGGTTTTCCCTGGACCCCCTCCTTGGCCTGCTGCCAAACTAGGTAGCTGCCTTGAAAACCCACTTGAGCTTCTACTGTTCTATATAGCAGCTGTCAGCTTTGCATCTTCACCGTCATCATCATCAGATTTATTGAGACAATAATTGGTATTTCTTAAAGGGGGGAATTAGCTAAAAAAAACAACAACGATGGGGAGTGTTTTCCCACATTAAAAAATGGGAATCATTGTTATGATGGAAGGCGTTAGGTCTCTGTATGATTACACAATGGATGGTTTAAAAATGGAACAATTAAATGAGAGGATAATTAACTTAAATGGGATTTATATAATGTCAATTATAAACAGCATCAGTTTGATTATTCTTGTTTTTTCCCTAAAAAAGTTGATTAGTGTGAGTGTCAAGATACAAATTTTAGAAAAACTTATTAAAACAGATCATAGAGATATTGAGGCCCAGACAGAGGAATTTAAAGGAGAACCAATCTCAGCACTGCATTATAAGTTTAGAGAGGAACAGCCTAAGGTTTTCAAACAACAAACCTTAATTTGTCCAATTATCTTACAGGAACTGCCAAATGACAGGTATTCCCAAGGCTATGCAAGAGCTGAATCAACTCCTGTGGAAACGTTAGACTTCAGATTTAAGGAAGTGATAGTCTCATATGGTATGTATTCACCTTTTGTGTGGCAGATGTTAAATTCATGGTAAACTAGTAATAGAATTACCTCACAAGACTGGAGAGACTTTAACAGCAGTATTGGAGCCTGGCCCTCAATTACAGTGGAGGACCTGGTGAAAAGAAGAGGCTAAGACCATTGAACAATGAAGCAGGGCTAAAGGTATTGAAATCTCCCAAGACCAACTTCTTGTAGAGGGCAATTATGGTGATGTACAAAGACAGTCTCTATATGATGATCACACCCTGGCTCTATGCTGTGCAGCAGCTTTGAATGCTCGAGACAGAATTGAAGAAGTTGGAAAGAGAACTGAGTCATTTACTAAAGTTATACAAGGCCCAAAAGAAACCTTCACTGTTTTATTTTTATTTTTTTTTAACAAAGATTGACTTCAGCAGTAAATAGAATGATATCAAATTCAGATGCTAGACAAATAATAATTGAATCTCTGGCTTTTGAAAATGCTAATTTACAATGCAAAAGGGCCTTTTAAAGGTAAGATCAATACCCATTGAGGTATGGATCTGAGATACAGTCAATAATGATCTCATAACAATGATGATGCTTGGATAGGAGAGGTGATTTCCAGAGACTTGAAAAATCAAAATGTCAGGTATTTTAATTGTAGTAAACAAGGTCACCTGAAAAGGGATTGTAAGCAGGGCATTCCTAGAAACAGTGTTTTTTCTAAGAATAATCCAAACAGAATGCTTCTCACTTCTGCAGTATGCACAAGGTATGGTAAAGGATGACATTGCGCCAGTGAATGTAGATCAACAAAGGACAGACAAGGTAACCCTTTACCATCAGGAAACACTTTGGGGTCCTCTTGAAGGCCCCGTATCAAATTTGGTTCAGTCATTTACTGTGACCATGGGGGAAATGTCTTCCCAGAGCAATTAAAAAACCTAATGCATATTGTAAAAAAAAAAAAAAAAGCCATACTGCTCTGGATGCTAGAACAGCTATTGAAGATAAAACAAAAATTTCAGGAGAAACTGTAAAGCAAATATTTTGGCAAACTTCTATAAATGATCAAAGACCAAAGTTAAAAATATGAATAAATGACATTATCGTTGAAAGTCTTATAGACAAAGGTGAGGATGTAATGATAATTGCACCAGAACCATGGCATCAAAATTGGCATCTTCAGGAGGTATATGTTCGGCTTTTAGGGACTGGAACATTATCTCAGGTAAAACAAAGCATGAGATGGTTCTAATGTATAGGGATAGAAGGACAGAGAGGAAAATTAAAGCTATGTGTGGCTAACATAGCAATGAATTTATAGGTATGTGATTTGATAAGGAATGGAATACACAAATTAATATTTTTCCAGTCTCAGAAACAAACTGTAAACTAACATATGTTTCTGGGGAAAATATTAAAAGGTATTATAAACAATAGTCACCGACCATTCAGGTTGTACAAGAACAGGGCACAAGAGCTCCTGATCTTTCAAAAGCACCAACAGTCCTAACTTCAAATGTTGATGGACAAACCTGTGTAGGTTGAGCAAAGGCCCTTGACATCATAGAATTTACAGGCCTTGCAAGAGCTGGTACAACAGCAGCTAAATGCTCAGCATATTAAAGAATCAACCAGCCCTTTGAATTCTCCTGTACTTGTTATTAAATATAAATCTGGAAAGAGGAGAATGGTAACAGATCTAAGAGCTGTTAATATGGTGATTCAGCCAATGAGTTCTCTACCGCCTGGAATTCCTTTGCCTTCTCTATTACTTAAAGGATGGCCTCTTATAGTTGTTGATTTAAAAGACTGTTCATTCACTATACCTTTACAAGAGAAGGATAGAAAAAATTTACCTTCATGGTGTGTACTTATAATTCCCAGCCTGTTAAGAGATATCAATAGAAGGTTCTCCCAAAGGGAATGTTAAATAGCCTGATTCCATGCCAATATTTTGTACAACAGCCATTGGAAATGATATGTAAGCAGTTTCTTGAATTTATAGTTTACCATTATATGGATGATATTTTTCTAGCTGGTTCAAATGTAGATACCTTAGAGAAAATGTTTGAAGGAGTAAAGAAAATTTTGCCTTGTTGGGGATTACAAATTGTTCCTGAAAAAAATACAAAAAGAGATTCTATTAATTACCTAGGATATAAAATAGGCTTACAAAAATTCAACCCCAAAAGGTACAAATAAGGAGAGATCAATTGTGGACTCTTAATGACTTTTGAAACTTGCTGGGAGACATTATCTATCTACAGTCCACTATTGGAGTAACAACTCAAGAGCTGAGTAATTTGTTTCAAACCTTGAAAGGTGACAAGGACTTAAATAGTCCAAGAGAATTATCAGCTGAAGCTGTGAGAGCATTTGTTTTGGTCGAAAAGAAATTATAGGATGCACATGTGGATCTGAAAAGTGCATGCACGTTTGGTTGCATTCTGGTCATTTTATCCTCTACATACTCCCCTACAGGGTTTTTAATGCAGATGGAAAATATTATCTTAGAATGGATTTTTTACCACATAAACAGAGTAAAATATTTAAAATTTACGTAGAAAAAGTTTCTGAGTTGATTCAAAAAGGAAAATTGAGACTTCATCAGTTAGCAGGAATAGACCTAGCACAAATTGTAGCACCTTTCACTAATGCTGAAATTGACTCATTATGTGCAGAAAATGAACATTGGCAAAGAGCCTGTAGTAATTTTTTTGGAGAGATTAACACAAAATATCCCCCAAAGCAAGAAAATTCAAGCCGGGCGGTGGTGGCGCACGCCTTTAATCCCAGCACTCGGGAGGCAGAGGCAGGTGGATCTCTGTGAGTTCAAGGCCAGCCTGGTCTCCAAATCAAGTTCCAGGAAAAGTGCAAAGCTACACAGAGAAACCCTGTCTCGAAAAACCAAAAAAAAAAAAAAAAAAAATTCAATTTATATAGAGAACTAACTAGATCCTTCCTCACATTGTATGAGGAACACCAATTTCTGGAGCCCTTACATTCTATACTGATGCAAACAAATCAGGAAAGGCAGGTTATAAATCAGGAAATTTGAGTAAAGTGGCTTAAAGCCCTTATGACTCTGTTTGAAAGTCAGAATTATATGCTGTTCTCATGGTATTATTAGATTTTCCAGAACCTCGTAATATAGTTACTGGTTCTCAATATGGAGAAAGAGTTGTTTTACATATTGAAACTGCTGAATTTATACCAGATGTCACAGAACTTGACATTATTATTTATTCAGTTACAAGAAATAATCAGAAATAGAAGTCATCCCTTATATATAGCACATATTGTATCCCATACGGGTCTACCAGGCCCTCTAGCACAAGGTAATAATGAAATTGATCAACTATTGGTAGGAAATGTGATGCAGGCCTCAGAATTTCATAAAAAAACATGTCAAATGCAAAAGTTTGAAAAAAGATTTTTCCAACACTTGGCAACAAGCCAAGGAAATTCTGAGAAAATGTCCTACTTGTTCTTTATATAACCAAACTCCTTTACCTTCAGGAAGTAACCCAAAGGGTACTCAAAGAAATGAATTCTGGCAGATGGATGTGTTTCATTTTGTAGAATTTGGAAAATTAACATCTGTACACCATACCATAGATACACATTCAGGATTTCATTGGGCAACTGCTTTGACTGTCTGTTGTTAGCTCAGTTGGAAGAAGGTTATCCAAATATTCCAATAGTAGTGGGGAAATTGTGCCCAATGAATGATCAAACATACTGTTCTTAGAAAAAGAATTGAATAGAAAAGCTATGATAACATGCAAGAAATTTGTTGCAGGAAAACTGCTAATATTCAAGAGCCAATATCACCAAGACTCCTTGAGCCTTGGCATTATCCCCTTGAAGGCCCTTGGCTTCTTCCAGATATTAGCTTGTCATAATCAGCTGAAATACTGCTTCATATTTCTGTGACTCCCAGCATATTTCCAAGAGGTGGGCTGGGTGGTTTCTGGCTGTTCAGTGGATTATAGATATTTGTCATTGTTTAGAGTGATTGGTTACAAGTTGTAATAGGTAATGGTCAGGAAAAAAAGCTGAAGAAAAGAGATTAGTTTCAGTGTTCTTGTTTTGAAAAGAAAAAAAGTGGATTATAGAAATGATAAAATAAAAGCGTAGATTATTGAATCTACTCTGAAAAGAAAAAGGGAGAAATAGATATGATAGAATAAAAGGATTGAGCCAGGTGGTGGTGGTGCACACCTTTAATCCCAGCACTCGGGAGGCAGAGGCAGGCCAATCTCTGTGAGTTCAAGGCCAGCCGGGCTACAGCGTGAGTTCCAGGAAAGGCACAAAGCTACACAGTGAAACCCTCTCTTGAAAAAAACCAAAAAAAAAAAATAAAAGGATTAATTATTGAATTTAATTTTAAACCAAAAAAGTAACTACTAGTTTTAAATATTTTACATTGGATTTGATTTTTTTATATTGATACAAAATTAAGATTATTTTTGTTATACTGTGTGTATGTTAGAGAAATGATAGGATAAAAAGACAGATTACTAAATATACTTTTAAACCAAAAAAGCAACAACTAGTTTTAAATATTTTCATTTATATTGAATTTGTATATTGATACAAATTTGGGGTTATTTATATTAGAACATACTGTACATACATTTCTACTCTTGTTCAAGGTATTGTACCTATACAGCTCATTTAACAATGGAATACAAATTTCTAGTCCTTGAAAGTTATTATTACAAACTATTTAGGGTAATAAGGAAAAGCAGGTTAGTAGTTAGTAACCTATTGCAATTAACTTATAGTCACATTAGGTAAGATTTCAAGGTCAAACAGATACATTTCATGTAGACAGGTGGTTTTCAAACACTTCAGAGATCTACAGAATATGACATTTTTTAATAACATAGGTTCTTTCTTATGGCAATGAGACATGTCTGCTCCTGGCAGCATCAATCTACATCAGAAAAGTTGATGGACATTGAAGAAACTCCATATGGAATTTACTCTTTTTGTGGCAAAAGTCAGCCACTGAGGAAGAATGTGCCCTTGCCTCAACTGCTGACATATGCTGTCCAAATTGGACAAGCAGGACACAAAAGAAAGGACTGCTGTACCTTGCCAAGACAAGGTAGGAAAGCCTTTCTGAATATCCTGCTTCACAAAAAAGTCTGGCAGATATTCTAGGCCTGTAGGCCAAATATGGATGCCCCAAATTACAGAGGAACTTTGGGTGACTGTCCAAGCAGCCAGCTATTTCTATCATTTCTCAAATTCTTTGGAAGTCTCTTGCTTGTATTTCCTGCTTATTCAGGTATTACTATTTACTTCTTATGTCTCTGATGGGGTTGAAGACTAGATAGTTAGAGTTTTCCTTGCTAACAAATTCAGAAAAAGAACTCACTAAAGAGGTGTAAAGTGTATAGAGTTGAGAGACATCAGGAGATAGTTTTGGGTTGGCAAAAAAAAAATTAGGATAGAAGGTGAATTAGGTACAAACCTTTGGACTCACCAAGATAGGATAGATAATAGATTATTTTCTCTGAATTTGTCAAATATTAATGAACTAGACATTGTTGTATAATTATTGTCTGCAAATATTTGTATATAGTTATTATATTTATTATATATAGTTTTTCTATGTTAGTTATTTTATTTTAGACAAAAAGGGGGAAACATTGTTATACTTTGTTTGTGTTCTGACAAATAAAGCTTGCCTGAAGATCAGAGGGTAAAAAAAAAAAAAAAAAAAAAAAAAGTTAGCCACTAGTGCCGGGCGGTGGTGGCGCACGCCTTTAATCCCAGCACTCGGGAGGCAGAGCCAGGCGGATCTCTGTGAGGTCGAGGCCAGCCTGGGCTACCAAGTGAGTTCCAGGAAAGGCGTAAAGCTACACAGAGAAACCCTGTCTTGAAAAACAAAAAAAAAAAAAACAAAAAAAAAAAGTTAGCCACTAGTTAACCATAGAGATCTGGAGGTCTGTACAGGCAGGAAACAGGAAGTAACATGGCTGGGCAGAGAGAGGAAATGATCAGATGGGTTGGACACAGGAGCTTGCCCCTTTTCTGTTTGAGTAATTGGAGAGGTAAGAATGACTGTGGCTGCTCCTTTGCTTCTCTAATCTTTCAGCTTTTACCCTGATCTCTGACTCTGGGTTATTATTATTAAGACTAATTAGGATCACACTACAATGATGAGTACATCAAAGGAGACTCATTTCTTAGTGGAAGTATCTGGAAAAAAGGGGGCTGAGTTGCAGGTCCAATAGTATTCTCTAAAGGGAGGGCTTCCTTTCTACATTTCCCCCAGGGGTTTCCATGAATCTCTAGCCATTCAGCCACAGTCTGTAAACGGAGGAAAAACTTTTCTGTCCTGACCACCTGGTCCCAAATAAACACACAGAAGCTTATATTAATTACAAAATACTTGGCCAGTAGCTCAGATTTATTATTAACTAGCTCTTACTTTTAAATTAACCCATTTCTATTTATCTATGTATTGTCACATAGTCCGTGGCTTTACTGGTCCTCTAGCATCTTGTTTCTTGGGCTGCTGGCTCTGAACTCTGCCCTCCTTCATCCCATTCCCCAGTTGGATTGTCCTGCCTTGCTATTGAACAAACAGCTTTATATTATTACCCAATGGGTGTAATACAGAGTCACAGCATACAGAAGGATCATCCCACAGCAACAATGCCTTGAAGATACAAAGGAGACGAGAAACACACCATTCCCCTTATGGGAGGCCTGCGCGCCCAGAGTGATGTTGACCCACAGTGGAGGCCGGCCGTACTGGAACACCCAGCAGCTAAAGATGCTTTCATCTGATTTGGCATCTTCTTGCAATGTGTGCATTAGAGAGTATGTCCCATCAGAGTTTCTGGTGGCCTGAGAGAGCTCAGGAGTCAGGATGTTGTGCCCATTCTTAGCCCAGGTGAGTTGCACGTTTTGGGGGTAGAAGTGGTTTACATGGCAAGTCAGGTTCACTCTTTGATGAGCCTTGTCACGAATCATGGTGATCCTCAGTGTGGGGATAACTAGACAGGAATAATAATTGAACAAAGGTGAAATCTTGGTACTGTCTTATTTCCCTGTCCCAATGTCTCTCAGTCATTTTGTTAAGATTCAACTGAGTGGTTAATTGGCAGGGTCCCAAAAATTCCACGATGACCTGGAACTCACAATGTAGCCAGGGATGACCTTGAGTTCCTGATCCTTCTGCCTCCACTAAGCCATCCCATCTGTCCCTCTTTTCTTTTCGTATAATCCAGCCAGTCAAATTTGTGCTGCCTATATACTCATGGGTTTGGGACACTGGAGCATGCTTGACCTACAAGGGACATGCCCATAAAGAAACCTCACTGTGATTCCTTCAGAGACTACAAGCTGTCAGGAGGTCACAGCTAGAAGACCGGGGTCCATGAGGATCCCCATTTCATGGTGGAATGTCAAGTGGCTTGATCTTGTGCAATTCTTGTACAGGTGCTGTGAGTTCCCAAGTGAACAGAGTTCACAAGTTTACTCTCTTTTAAAATAAACAACTTTGTATATGTTTCATGTAAGACAAATAGGGCTAAGTATAAATATTCATGAAATGTAGCTGGAAACACATGGGTGTCTAATCTGGTCAGAGTTAAATATTCCATATCATGACATCATTACAAATAATTATAGAAATTATTAAAATGAATTGCCCCACAAGAAGAGGAAATTTATAATTAAAACACCCACAACAGTGCCTGGCACACAGTAACTGTTCATTGTTTATTGAGTGAATAATATTTTACACAATGTTGGAGATTTCCCAGAACTCAGGATTTTATGCAGAGAAGACAAGCACTCCACCACTGAAGTCCATCCTCAGCTCCATTTTTCACTTATTTTATTTGATTTCACTAAGTTTTCTAGGCCGGTCTTGAACTCAGTCTTAACCCTGACAGGACTGGAACTTGTTATATCTCTGCCTGTTCCCCCAAGGAGCTGACATTACATGTTATATATCACAAGCTCCAGCTAATAATAAATATTTAGAAATTTAAACATTAGCAATGATATAAATAGGACAAATATGTTTAGAGAGGTATGCTAGGTCTATTCAATAGCAAGACAAACATTCGTAAACAACATAAAGTTTGTTAGGCATGGTTCTTGTTGTTCTAGAAAAACAGCTGGTTTATTCTTCAGAGGAAGCTTACAAATTAGGGGTTGGTTTTATTCCTAATTTTTAGGGAAACTTAAGCAAAGAATATTTAAGACACGCGGCCAATATTCTGTAGCCTATGAAATGATACAGTTAAGATCAAAGACCTGCTGTCTAGCACCTGGAACCTGTACTTTTAATCCATATTCATGTGTTCAACCTGGCAGTGATCAATTTCTATTCCCCATTTGGAAAATGGGGCATTCTGCAAAACCTCCATGCTATCAGTGTTTCCCCACCACATCTATCAGTGATCACTCACCTAGGAGCACTTGAGAAAGACTGATGGTCATTTTTAGGGGCTCATCGAAGTCCTCATGGTTGACTTCACAGGTGATCTGAGAAAAGATGTCTTGTTTGGCCAATGCCACCCATGTCTTGCTTGTGACATAGTAAACATCTTTGCTGATAGGCACCAGTTGTGAGGCTGAAGCTGGATGTTTATCATTGTCTTTCAACCAGTTAACAGTGAAGTACCCAGAGCTGAAAGGGCCAGTGGTGCAGTTAAAAGCCACGGAATTGGAAGTGGCTGTCCTCTGATCTGGGCCCTTCAAAGAAATAAAAGGCTTCCCAGCTAAAAAAAAAACATGCAAACAAATAAAAACCAGTTGTGAGTACCTTCTCAGTGTTGGAGAAACCAGTATAGAATACTATGTGAACCCTACCAAGGCCTGTCCCATGAGTAATAAAAATTGTTCTTTCTCCTGAGGTCACTCTTTCAGAGATATAGAGCAATGGCTCACTCAAGTCAAAATGCATTCCCTGTCCCTATGATCGAGGGAGAAGATACTACCCATGATATCTGACTTTGAGGAGAATGCAAACGGGCCATAATGAGCAAACAGCAAATAAAATATGACTACTATGGGCGAATGAATGTCCTCAGGAAACTCAACATGTGCAGAGATAGAAAAATGAGGAATCATTCAAAAAGCATGGTCACAAAAGACATTTTGAGCTAAAACAAAGAATCTGTGTATAGTCATGGTACATGAAGTTAATCCCTGCACCCAGGAAGCAGAGGCAGGTGGATCTGTGTGAGTTCAAGGCCAACCTGTTCTACAGAGAGAGTTCCAGAACAGCCAGGACTGTTACACAGGAAAACCCCTGTCTCAAAAAACCAACAAATGGAAACAAAAATAGCACAACTGAGGACTGAATAAAATCATCTGTGGAAGAGGACACAGTAATGTCATCTGGGCCTGAGGAGAGAGAGTGCGCATGCTGGGGCACATGCCAGAGAAATCGACCATATGACCCAGCTGTAATGCTCTTTGTCTGCCTCAGGCAGCAAGACCTTAGGAGGCTTAAGAAAACAGGTCTACTACAAGACTACAAAATTGCTTTCTACATGTGCAGACCTAATTCTGTAGCTTGCACAGTCTTTTCCTGCTGGGTTTCAACAGTGAATAGATATTGCAAATTTGAGGTACAGACAACTACATACACACACACACACACACACACACACACACACACACACACACACACATACACACACACACACACACACACACACACACACACACACACACACCCTACATGGGCACACTATTCAGCTTTGAAGAAAAATGTATTCACAAAATTAAAAAAATAATAAATGGAGGCCAGCCTGGGCTACCAAGTGAGTCCCAGGAAAGGCACAAAGCTACACAGAGAAACCCTGTCTCGAAAAACCAAAAAAAAAAAAAAAATAATAATAATAATAATAATAATAAATGGAGTTCTCATGTATAATCTTAAGTGAGATCATAAATCTCAGATAAAAAAAACCCTGCATATCCCCTCTCATATTTGGAATCTAACAACAATATATACATAGATGTAAACAAAGTAGAAAAAACAAGAATGACTAAATATAAGGAAGAGGAAGAATTGAATGCAGGTGATACATATGAGTTATGAAATAGGATATGAAGTTAAATGTTTAGTTACACCTCTGTCATGGATTTTTATATATATTTTTTTGTTTTTGTTTTTTGTTTTTTGAGACAGGGTTTCTCTGTGTAGCTTTGTGCCTCTCCTGAAACTCACTTGGTAGCCCAGGCTGGCCTCGAACTCACAGAGATCCGCCTGGCTCTGCCTCCCGAGTGCTGGGATTAATTCGTGCGCCACCACCGCCCGGCGGATTTTTATATTTTGATGGTAGATAAGTGTATTAAGTATATTCAGTAGTGAAAGTTTAAAGTCCAATGAAGGTATACAACTTCCATTCCAAATGGATAGACTAACTATGGAAAAGTTCATTGAGCTGTCTACATGTTGGGTCTGGTTAACTTCAGTGTGTAACTGTTTTGTAAGGTTTTTATAATTTAGTTTACTTAAAATTTTAGATATGAGAGAAGAAATAAATAAAACCGTGCAAAGAATCAAGAAATCTGAGAGGTAGTGCTCTGAGAAGAAAAAGATTGACAGAACCCTAGCCCAATGGACTGAAAGAAGGGAAATAACTCAACAGAAACAGACATGAAAGGGAAAACATTATAACAGCCACCAAAGAGATTTAGAAGGTCATAAAGGAATACCTTCAAAAATCTATACACCATTATGTAAGAAAATAAATAAACAAATTTCTAGATTCTCCCAAACCATTAACCATAAATCAAGAAAAGATAAAAAACGAAACTAGATCCATAACAAATAAGGAGATGGAAACAGCAATAACAATACATATACAAATAAAAAACTGACCAAAACGAAATAATCCAGGCCAAGACAGAATCACAGCAGAATTGCACCAGACTGTCAAAGATCTACCACAACACTTGCTAAATTTTTGTTAAATTAGAAACCGAAGTAACACTTCTAATATCATTCTACAAAGCCAGTGTTACTCTATATACAAACCAGGCAAAGATATAACAATAAAGAAAACTACAGGCCAGTTTCCAGAGTGAACATAGATGCAAAAATCCTCAACAAACTAATGGCAAACTGAATATGGGTATGCATTTAAAAAACCATCCACCACTATTAAGTTGACTTTCTCCTGGAGATGCAAGGATTGATAAGTAACTCAGTTCATTTAATAAATCATACAGATGTCAAGACACAAATCATATGCTCATCTCTATGGATGCCAAAAAGTTCTTTGGCAAAAATTCACTAAGTGTTCATAATATAAGTTGTAGAAGGACATCAGGAGACTCACATCACCAAAACTAAAGGCTCCATGTGACACACCCACAGCAACATCATCTTCAATGGAGAAGAACTTGAAGCCATCCTGTTACATTCAGGAGTGACAAGGATGGTCACCCTCCCCACTCCTGCAATAGTATGCTTGGAGCACTAGCTAGAGTAATAACAGAGGGGACACAAATTAAGTGTGGCTTGAGTCAGGAAAACAGCTGGACTATCCTTATTTGCAGAAGATATGATGAAGTCTTTCTATGACTGATATGAAGGTACATTGAATTTAGTCAAAGGCCTTTTATGCACATATTGGAATGAGCATACAAGTTTTCTCTTGAAGTCCATTTATATCATTTATTACATTTACACATAACAGATCCCAAAGTTACATCAGGAAGCTTCTAGACATTGTCAGCAATTTCAACAAAGTGACAGAATACAAAATCAACTTACAAAAATCTATATATGCCTTTCTATATACCCATATCAACAAAGAAAGCTGCCTTATACTTCATTTTTCATATTGTCTCATTTTCTGCCCAGCTCTGTGACAGGCACCATGTAAACTTGGAGTAATCACTGCAGAATCTTAACTATGTCCCAGTATTCAGACGCCACGCAGGAACCAAGGAAGGGAAGCCTTGGCAATGATGAAACAAATTAAAAAGGGAATTGTTTACCTGGGGTCACACAGAGAGGCACTGACCACACTGATCCTGCAGTATGAAACTGGTCCATTCAACTGCAAAGTTCATACATAAGCTCCAAGAGCTGAGGAGGGGACATACAGAGAGGGATATACATGATAAAGTCACAGGTCTGGGCTCTCAGACATCACTGAAGTTTAAGTGCTTGATTGTGGGAGCTGAATGGCATAGACAGATGTGACATTTCCAGAAAAGTAAATACCTTCCAACAGGATTTGAGAAGTGTTCTGTGACAAACCTAAGGTCTGTATTCTCAGGTGACAAAGAAGAGAAACACAGAAACGCCACAGTTATTTTGTGATGTGACAGCTGCATTGTAAGCCTAGAGCTCTGACTGTCACTCATGTCTTACTCTGTCTGCTGCCTTCCAGCTCTCAAGTGTGAGACAGGAGTCAGTGGGAACAGTGCTGTGCAGGAAGTGCTCTGTGGGTGATGTCCGGTTAGTGTTCTGTAGGTGACACATAGTGAGTGCTCTGAGGGCACTAACCACACAGAACAGGTGTGTGAGTAGATGTGCACAGGAGTCAGGGCTCTGAGGAAAGGGATCTGGGAAGGCTTGGGAAGGTACAGCTACAAAGTTGTGCTAGAACTAAATAGAAGGGGCCTCAGTGTCAAGAGAGTAAACTACTGCAGTAGACCCTGTGGTGTCTGGAACTATCAATGTGATGCTGCCATGAGTTCATCCTTCAATGAGTCAGATATACAAAATGTAGGTGCAGGAGGAAAATAAGACAGAAAAGAAAAACTTTAGTATGAATTATTAGCAGGTCATATTTATGTAAGAATACATACATACACACATACATATATACATACATACATATATGACAATAATGAAGAAATTGTGAAGTTGAAATGGAATGCATGACATGGGAGGAGTTGGGAGAACAGTGTGGAAAGAAAATGATGTTAACACTAGTCATGTATACAACCCTCATAATAGTATTTTAATAGAAAAACTTTAATAAAAATGATGCAACTTGGGAGACATAAGCCCACCCTGCACTGATTGGGAACCGGTAAGGCCCCATCTCCAGACTGGGCAGACCAGATCCCTAGCCTCTATGCCCCAGGGGGCATATCTTGTGCCCCTACCCCAAGCCATTGGAGCACCAGGGACTGGCCAGCTGCCCCTTTCTCTGCCTCCTCACCAAGAAAACAGCCCACTGTGACACCAGTGAAAACCAGAGACATAAGCACACCCTGCTCCCATTTTGAACAGATTGGACCAAGAGCTCCCATTAGACCAAGAGTATCAACTGGACCAAAAGTCAGACACAGACAGTACTTTTATGGAGTGGGGGTTAGAGATGGGTAGATGCCAGTGCAAAAATACAGTCAACTACATAAAGACCAATATGGCACCACCGGAACCTAGTGGAGCTACATCAGAAAGACCTGAACATCCCAAAGCAGAAGAAGCAGAAGAAATAGATTTTAAAAATGACTTGAAGAAGATGATAGAAGCTTTTAAACTACTCTTTGTAGCTAGAGTTTTCCTGCCTGGCCCACAGTCAGGACAAATCTCTCTCACCTGCCAGTCCCACAGCCCCTCAGACCCAACCAAGCAAACACAGAGACTTATATTGGTTGCAAACTGTATGGCCATGGCAGGCTTCTTGCTAACTGTTCTTACAGCTTTAATTAATCCATTTCCATTAATCTATACCTTGCCACATGGCTCGTGGCTTACCAGCATCTTCACATGTTGTTTGTCATCGTGGCAGCTGGCAGTGTCTCTCTGACTCAGCCTTCCACTTCCCAGCTTTATTCTCCTTGTCCCGCCTACACTTCCTGCCTAGCCAATGGCCAATCAGTGTTTTATTTATTGACTAATTAGCAACACATTTGCCATACAGAACATCCCACAGCACTTCCCTTTCTTTTTTTTTTTTCAAAAAGGAAGGTTTTAACCTTAACAAAGTAAAATTACATATAATTTGGGAATTTGGGTGTAGCTTCTCTTACTACTTCCTGCTGGAGGGGGGCACTGTATCTTATGGGGAAACAAAGAAAATTTTAGGATTATGGAATAGTCCATGAGGCTGTATCGTCTGAGCCAGATGCCTTCAAACCATTCTGGATATTGGATCATCTGGGCCATGGTGTCATCAGAGACCTTTCAGGGGGTCTTGGCTGGTCAAACCTGATGTATCCATAGCCTCTGGCTTTCTGTGGGAACAAAAGCAGAGTCTCCTTTCCAAAGCAACATATCCTTATATCCAAATTTTGAAGTCAAGGTACCTTTAAATTATACGTATTGGTTTAACTCAGCTTCCTTTACAATCAAATATCTCTCTGCAGTTAGGAATCCCAAAGACAACACAATCCAGATTCTCTGTGTAATATTCATCTTTACGTGGCTTATTTTCTATATTAATTTTACTGTCTCTTTAAAGACTTTATTTTTTAAAACTATGTATTTGTTTATATAACTTTATATATCACCTTTTTTGTCTCTTTCAAGCCTACGTATATTTTACACACATTATAAACTATTACATCTGAATCTGTCTTATTGTGAATCTATTGCTTTAAACTGCAGCAGCTGTGGCTGCTGACTCTGTCCACCTCAGCTTCCCAACATGGCAGTGGTACTTTACCACCAGCTCTGGGAGCTATCGTGGGTCTATGCTTTTATCCAAGCAGCGTGTAGTCTAGAAACCTCTTTTTTTGTTTTGTACCTGCAAAGGCTAAATCCACCATGCAGCTTAATGTGCCACTTGCAGAGGCCTCATTCCGGCCAAACTGCAGGTTGAGCACGCACACCAGAAACCCACAAGGAGCTCAAACCAGCAGCTGCCGCTCATTTGAGAGAGACAATTAGGAACTATTTTAGCTCCATTTTAGAATCTTTTTTCTCAGTTTTTAGGTGGAAACTCTTGCCCCACGTTGGGCGCCATTTGTAGCTAGAGTTTTCCTGCCTGGCCCACAGTCAGGACAAATCTCTCTCACCTGCCAGTTCCACAGGCCCTCAGACCCAACCAAGCAAACACAGAGACTTATATTGGTTGCAAACTGTATGGCTGTGGCAGGCTTCTTGCTAACTGTTCTTACAGCTTTAATTAATCCATTTCCATTAATCTATACCTTGCCACATGGCTCGTGGCTTACCGGCATCTTCACATGTTGTTTGTCATCATGGCAGCTGGCAGTGTCTCTCTGACTCAGCCTTCCACTTCCCAGCTTTATTCTCCTCCTTGTCCCGCCTACACTTCCTGCCTAGCCAATGGCCAATCAGTGTTTTATTTATTGACTAATTAGCAACACATTTGCCATACAGAACATCCCACAGCAACTCTTAAAGAATTCAAAGACAAACAAAAAATTGGAAGAAATCAATAAATCCCTTAAAGAAAACCATGAAAAAGCAATTAAACATGTGAGGGAAATAGTTCAGAACCTGAAAAGGGAAATAGAAACATTGAAGAAGACACAAACTGAGGGAAGGCTGGAAATGGAGAATCTGAGTAAATGAACAGGAACTACAGATGCAAGCATAACCAACAGAATGCAAGAGATGGAAGAGAGAATCTCTGGTGTTGAAGGTACAATAGAAGAAATAGATTCATCAGTCAAAGAAAACACTAAAGCCAAAAAATTCATAACATAAGATGTTCAGGGAATTTGGGACACCATGAAAAAACCAAACCTAAGAATAATAGGGATAGAAGAAAGAGAAGAATACCAACTCAAAGGCACAGAAAATATATTCAACAAAATCATAGAAGAAAACTTTCCCAATTTAAAGAAGGAAATGCCTATGAAAGTACAAGAAGCTTACAGAACACCAAATAGAATGGATCCAAAAAAAAGACCCCTTACCACATAATAACCAAATCATTAAACATACAGAATAAAGAAAAATATTAAGAGATGCAAAGGAAAAAGACCAAGTAATATATAAAGGCAGACACATCAGAATAACACCAGACTTCTCAATGGAGACTCTGAAAGACAGAAGGTCCTGGACAGATATTATGCAGACACTAAGAGACCATGGATGCCAACCCATAATATTATATCCAGCAAAACTCTCAATCACCATAGATGGAATAAACAAAATATTCCTGGATAAAACCAGATTTAAACAATACTTGTCCACAAATCCAGCCCTACAGAAAGCACTAGAAGGAAAAAGCCAACCTAAGGAAGTTAGATACAACCATGAAAATAGGGCAATAGATAACCCCACACCAACAAATACCAAAGAAGAGAAACACACAACACTACCAACAAAAAATAACAGGAATTAACAATCACTGGTCATTAATATCCATTAATATCAATGGTCTCAACTCGCCTAGAAAAAGATACAGGCTGACAGAATGAATACGAAAACAGGATCCATCCTTCTGCTGCATACAACAAACACACCTCAACTTTAAAGACAGACACTACCTCAGAATAAAAGGCTAGGTAAAGACTTTCCAATAAAATGGACTTAAGAAGCAAGCTGGTGTAGCTATCCTAATATCTAATAAAATAGACTTCAAACTAAAATCATTTGAAAGAGATCAGGAAGGACATTATACACTTATCACAGGGAAAATCCACCAAGATGAAGTCTCAATTCTGAACATTTATGCCCCAAATACAAGGGCACCCAAATTTGTAAAAGAAACATTACTGAAACTTAAATTGCACATCACACCTCACACACTAGTAGTGGGGGATTTCAACACCCCACTCTCACTACTGGATAGATCTCCCAGACTGAAACTTAATAGAGAAATAAGGGATCTAACAGAAGTTATGACTCAAATGGACTTAATAGATATCTACAGAACACTTCATTGTAACACAAAAGAATAGACCTTCTTCTCAGCACCCCATAGAACATTCTCTAAAACTGACCACATGCTGGCAAACAAAGCAAATCTCAACAGATACAAAAAATTGGAATAACCTCCTGTATTTTATCAGACCACCATAGCTTAAAGTTAGATTTCAACAACAAAACCTACAGAAATCTAAAATCTCATGGAAACTGAACAATGCCCAATTAAATCATCAATGGGTCAAGGAAGAAATAAAGAAAGAAATTAAAGAATTCCTAGAGATCAATGAAAATGAATGTACTACATACCCAAACTTATGGGACACTATGAAAGCAGTGCTAAGAGGAAAGTTCATAGCACTAAATGACCACATAAAGAAGTTGGAGAAATCTCACACTAGTGACTTAACAGCACACCTGAAAGGTCTAGAACAAGAAGAAGCAAAGTCACCCAGGAGGAATGACAACAGGAAATAATCAAACTGAGAGCTGAAATCAATAAAATAGAAACAAAGAGAATGATACAAGGAACCAATGAAACAAAGAGTTGGTTCATTGAGAAAATCAACAAGATAGACAAGCCCGTATCCAAACTAACCAAAAGACAGAGAGAGCATCCAAATTAGCAAAATCAGAAATGAAAAGGGAGACATAACAGCAGACAATGAGGAAATCCAGAGAGTCATCAGGTCATACTTAATAAACCTGTACTCCACAAAATTGGAAAATCTGAAACAAATGGATAATTTTCATGATAAGTACCACATAACAAAGTTAAATAAAGACCAGATAAACTATTTAAACAGGCCATTAACCCCTAAGGAACTAGAAACAGTAATTAAAAGTCTCCCAACCAAAAAAAGTCCAGGACCAGATAGATGGTTTCAGCGCAGAATACTACCAGAATTTTGAAGAAGAGCTAATTCCAATACTCTTCAAATTGTGCCACACAATAGAAACAGAACATTACCTAACTCTTTTTTATGAGGCTACAGTTACCCTGATATGCAAACCACAAAAAGATGCAGCAAAGAAAGAGAATTACAGACCAATCTCCCTCATGAACACTGATGCAAAAATACACAATAAAATATTGTTAAACCAAATCTAAGAACACATCAAAAAATTACCCACTATGATAAAGTAGGCTTCATCCCAGGGATGCAAGGTTGGTTTAATGTACGAATGACTGTATGTAATACACCATACAAACAGAATGAAAGAAAAAAATATATGTTCATTTCATTAGATGCTGAAAACGCCTTTGACAAAATCCAACAACCCTTCATGATAAAGTCTTGGAGAGATCAGGAATACAGAGAACATACCTAAACATAATAAAGGCAATTTACAGCAAGTCAACAGCCTTCATCAAAGTAAATGGAGAGAAACTCAAAGCGATTCTATAAAATCAGGAACAAGACAAGGCTGTCCACTCTCCCCATATTTATTCAATATAGTACTCAAAGTTTCAACTAGAGCAATAAGACAACAGAAGGAGATCATGGGAATACAAATTGGAAAGGAAGAAATCAAACTTCCGCTGTTTGCAGATAACATGATAGTATACATAAGTGACCACAAAAAAATCGACCAACTAACACTTACAGCTGATAAACACCTTCAGTAATGTGGCAGGATACAAGATTAACTAAAAAAAATCAGTAGCTCTCCTATATGCAAATGAAAAATGGGATGAGAAAGAAATAAGAGAAACATCACCCTTTATATTAGCCACAAATAATATAAAATACATTGGGGTAAGACTAACTAAGCAAAAGAAAAAGACCTGTATGACAAGAACTTTAAGTCCCTGAAGAAAGAAATTGAAGAAGATATCAGTAAATGGAAAGATATCCCATGCTCATAGATAGGTAGGATTAACATAATAAATATGGCAATCTTACCAAAAGCAATCTACAGATTCAATGCAATCCCCATCAAAATCCCAACACAATTCTTCACAGACCTGGAAAGAACAATACTCAACTTCATGTGGAAAAACAAAAAACCCAGGATAGCCAAAAGAATCCTGTACAATAAACAACCTCTGGAGGTATCACGATCCCTGACTTCAAGCTCTACTATAGAGGTACAGTAACCAAGTAAAACAGCTTGGTACTGACATAAAAACCAACATGTGGACAAATGGAATCGAATGGAAGACCCTGACATTAATCCATACACGTATGAACACCTAATTTTTGACAAAGAAGCCCAAACTGTACAATAGAAAAAAGAAAGCATCTTCAACAAATGGTGCTGGCATAACTGGATATCAGCATGTAGAAGATGGTAAATAGATCGATATCTGTCACCATGCACAAAACTTAAGTCCAAGTGGATCAAAAGCCTCAACATAAACCCAGTTACTCTGAACCTGATAGAAGAGAAAGTAGGAAGTAGTCTTGAAAGCATTGGCACCGGAGATATAAATATATCTAAATATAACATGAGTAGCACAGACACTGAGAACAACAATTAATAAATGGGACCTCTTGAAACTGAGAAGCCTTTGTAGGGCAAAGGACATGGTCAGTAAGACAAAACGACAGTCTACAGAAAGGGAAAAGATCTTCACCAACCCACATTTGACAGAGGGCTGATATCCAGAATATATAAACAACACAAGAAACTAGACTTCAAAATATCTAAGAGTCCAATTAAAAAAAAGGGGCAAAGAGCTAAACAGAGAATTCTCAACAGAAGAAGCTCAAATGGCTGAAAGACATTTAAGGAATTGCTCAACATCCTTAGTCATCAGGGAAATGCAAATCAAAACAAATCTGAGATACCATCTTACACCTGTCAGAATAGCTAAGATAAAAAACACTGAAGACAGTTTATGTTGGAGAGGATGTGGAGTAAGTGGAACAATCCTCCATTGTTGGTGGGAATGCAAATTTGTATAGCCACTTTGGAAATCAGTATGGTGCTTTCTCAGAAAACTAGGAATCAATCTTCCTTAAGACCAGCTATACCACTCTTGGGCATATACCCAAGGATGCTCAATCATACCACAAGGACACATGCTCAACTATGTTGATAGTAGCCTTATTTTTAATAGCCAGAACCTGGAAACAACCTAGATGACCCTCAACTGAAGAATGGATAAAGAAAATGTGGTACATATACACAATGGAGTACTACTCAGCAGAGAAAAACAATGATATCATGAGGTTTGCAGGCAAATGGATGGAACTAGAAAAAATCGTCCTGAGTGAGGTATCCCATACTCAGAAGGACAAACACGGTATGTACTCACTCATAAGTGGATACCAGATATAAAGTAAAGGATAACCAGACTGCAACCTACAGCTTCAGGGAGGCTAGCTAGTAAGGAGGACCCTAGGAAGGGTGTATGGATCATCCAGAGATGGAGAAATGGATGAGATCTACATGAGCAAAATGGTGGTGAGGGATAATGGAGGGCAAGGGATGAGGGTTGAGAGCTTAGAGGAGGGGGAGGTTCGAGCTGGAACGGGAATAGAGTGGGAGAGCAAGGAAAGAGATACAATGATAAATGAAGACACCATGGGAATAGGAAGAAACAGAATACTAGGGAGGTTCCCAGGAATCCACAAGGATGACTCCACCTTAGGCTACTGACAATAGTCAAGAGGGTGTCTGAGCTGACCTACACTGCTGATCAGACAGCTGAATACCCTAACTGTCAACATAGAACCCTCATCAGTGACTGATGGAAGCAGATGCAGAGATCCATGGCCGCATCCCATGCAGAGTTCCAGGAGTCCAATCAATGAGAGAGCAAGGGATTTCATGAGCAAGGGATATTGAGACCATGACTGGAAAAAGTACAGAGACAACTAAGCAAACTAGTAGAAACACATGAACTGTGGACCAATAGCTGAGGAGCCCCCATGGTACTGGACTAGGCCCTCTGGATAAGTGGTACAGATGTTGAGCTTGAACTCTATAGGGGTTCCCCAGGGAGTCGGATCAGGATCTGCCCCTAGTGCATGAGCTGGCTTTTTGGAACCTAGTGCCTATGGTGAGACACTTTGCACAACCTTGGTGCAGGGAGGAGGGGCTTGGACCTGCCTCAACTGAATGAACCAGGCTCTGCTGACTCCCCATGGGAGACCTTGCCTTGGAGGAGGTGGAAATGGGGGGTGGGTTGGGGAGAAAGGCTGGGGGGCAGGAGGAGGGAGGACAGAGGAATCTGTGGTTGGTATGTAATGTAAAATGAATAGAAAATCTCGTAAAATGATGTAACTTGCTTCCCATGAAAAAATATTATTTTGGAGTTTGCCACCAATTTCTGTACATCCTGTGGGTGACTATTGTTCTTATTTCTATGGGGCAATGAAAATGATACCCAAAGAAATTTAAAGGTTTGTGGGATCATTACCTTTGAGAATTCTTACAGCACCCAGAAAAGGACTGGTTCTGCCTCAGGGCTAGACAGAAATCAAGGTGGAAGCCTGCTGTGAGAACGGGCTGTTGGGTTGCCTGGCACCTCCACTATTCCCTGGTAGCCACCTGCCCTGCTACACACTGCAGAGAGCCCAACGCTGCCTTACCCCTGTCTTGCCCATGCCCAGCTATTATTCTGTCTCTCTGTGACTGTGCACCTGCACCAACACCTCTGCTCAGAACAGTGGTTCCTTCTCCCAAGAGTATGAAGCACATCTGGATCAAAGAAACAAGGAAGCTCTGGCTTGTAACGTCACAGTGCCCCCTTGTGGTATTTGTCTGGAAAGAGTGAAATGGGGAAGAGATAGAAGAAATTACCAGCAGGAGTGTGTGTGCATAGAAAAAAGTAAAAGGAGCAGAGAGAAGGGAGTGACAGAGGGGATTTACATCCATGATGTGTGACCCTTTTCCTAGCTAAGGGAGTCAATAATTCTGGAGCTCTTCAAAGTTGCTTTCCAGAAACATCCAACTGAATTCACTGTCTTGATTAATTGCCTTCCCAGAAATTATTTGGAGCCCAGCTATCTTTATCCTTGGCAATTTATTGCAACCAAGAGTTAAAAAGAAAAACTTGCAATATGATGAGTGGAGCAAAGAGACTCATTTCTTTGTGGAAGAATCTGGAAGAAGAGGGTTGCAGTTGGATGTTGGTATACAACAGCATTCTCACTAGGGAGGGCTTCCTTTCTCCACTTTCACCAAGGGTTTCTCTGGGTCTCTAGCCATTCAGCCACAATGCCCTGAGGATATGAAGGAGACAAGGCACATACCTGTGTCCTTATAGGAGGCCTGCGCTCCCAAGGTGATGTTGACCCACAGTGGAGGCTGGTCATACTGGAACACCCAGCAGCTAAAGGTGCTCTCATCTGATTTGGCATCTTCTTGCAATGTGTGCTTTAGAGAGTATGTCCCATCAGAGTTTCTGGTAGCTTGAGGGAGCTCAGGAGTCAGGATCTTGTTCTTATTCTTAGTCCAGATTAGTTGCATGTTTTTGGGGTAGAAATGGCTTACATGGCAAGTCAGTTTCACTCTTTGATGAGCATGATCACGGATCATGGTGATCTTCAGTGTGGGGATAACTAGACAGGCACAATAAGTGAACAGAGATGAAATCTTGGTTCTGTCTTATTTCCCTGTCCCAAGGTCTCTCAGTCATTTTGATAAAATTTAATTGAGTGGTTGATTGACAGGGTCCCTAAAATTCCAAGAAGACCTTGAACTCAATATGTAGCCAGGGATGACCTTGAGTTCCTGATCCTTCTGCCTCCACTAAGACATCTCTTCAGCCCTTCTTTTCTTCTCGTATAATCCAGCCAGTTGAATTTGTGCTGCCTATATACTCATGGGTTTGGGACACTGGAGCATGCTTGACCTACCAGGGCCACGGCCATAAAGGAACCTCACTATCATTCGCTCAGAAACTACAAGCTGTCAGGAGGTCACAGCTAGAGGGCAGGGGTCCATGGGGATCCCCATTTCCTGCTGGAATCTCAAGTGGCTTGATCTTGTGCAATTCTTGTACAGGTGCTGTGAGTTCCCAAGTGAACAGAGTTCACAAGTGAATAGAGTTCACAAGTGAATAGAGTTCACAAGTTTACTCTCTTTTTAAATAAACAACTTTGTATATGATTTGTGTAAGACAAATAGGGACAAGTATAAATATTCATGAAATATAGCTGGAAACACGTGGATATCTAATGTGGTCAGAGTTAAATATTTCATATCATGACATCATGACATATAATTATAGGATTTATTAAAATGAATTGCTCTACAAGAACAGGGACTCAATAATGATGGGAACTGGATAATTGTGTTGACCTACAACAGTGCCTGGCACACATTAGCTGTTCGTTGTTTATTAAGTGAATAATATTTTACACAATGCCAGAGATTTTCCAGAACTCAGGATTTTATTCATAGAAGGCAGGATTTTATTCCTCTGAAGTACATCTTCAGTTCTGTTTTTCACTTATTTTGTTTTATTTCACTAATTGTCCAGTCTGGCCTTGAACTCAGTCTTAACCCTTACAGGACTGGAACTTTTTATATCCCTGCCTGTTCCCCAAGGAGCTGAAATTACATGTCTTATGCCACAAGCTTCAGCTAATAATACTTAGAAACTTTTAAACATTAGCAATGATATAAATAGGACAAATATGTTTAGAGAACGATGCTAGGTCCATACAATAAAGTCAAACATTCATAAACAACTTACAGTGTTTTAGGCATGCTTCTTGGTGTTCTAGAAGAACAATGGGTTTAATTGTGAGAGGAAACTCAAAACATAGGTGCTGGTTTTATTCCATTTTTAGGGAAATTGGGGCACAGAATATTTAAGACACATGGCCAATATTCTGTAGCCTATGAAATGATACAGAAAAGATCAAAGCCCATCTGGTCAGCCCCTAGAAACTGTACTTTTAATTCATATTCATGTGTTCAAGGCTGGCAGTGATCAATTTCTGTTCCCCATTTGTAAAATGGGGCTTTTCTCCAAACTCATGCTCCCAGTGTGGCCCCACCACAAATATCAGTGATCACTCCCCTAGGAGAACTTGAGAAAGATTGATGGTCATTTTTAGGGGCTCATCGAGGTCCCCATGGGTGACTTCACAGGTGATCTGAGAAAAGATATCTTGTTTGGCCAATGCCACCCATGCCTTGCTTGTGAGATAGTAAACATCTCTGCTGATAGGCAGCCGCTGTGGGGCTAAGGCTGGAAATTCAGTTGGTTTGTGATGTGACAGCTGCATTGTAAGCCTAGTGCTCTGACTGTCACTCATGTCTTACTCTGTCTGCTGCCTTCCATCTCTCAAGTGTGAGACAGGAGTCAGTGGGAACAGTGCTGTGCAGGAAGTGCTCTGTGGGTGATGTTTGTTTAGTGCTCTGTAGGTGACACATAGTGAGTGCTCTGAGGGCACTAACCACACAGAACAGGTGTGTGAGTAGATGTGCACAGGAGTCAGGCCTCTGAGGAAAGGGATTTGGGAAGGCTTGGGAAGATACAGCTACAAAGATGTGCTAGAACCAAATAGAAGGAGCCTCAGTGTCAAGAGAGTAAACTACCGCAGTAGATCCTGTGGTGTCTGGAACTATCAATGTGATGCTTCCATGGGCTGATCCTTCAATGGGGGGTCAGATATACTAAATGCAGCTGTAGGAGGAAAATAAGACAGAAAAGAAAAACTTTAGTATGAATCGTTAGCAGGTCATATTTATGTAAGTATACACATACATACATGACAATAATAAAGAGATTGTGAAGTTGAGAGGGAATGGGGGACGTTGGAGGAGTTGGGGGGAAAGTGTGGAGTGGAATTGATGTAAACACTAGTCACGTATACAATTCTCACAACAGTATTACAATAAAAAAAACTTTAATAAAAGTGATGCAACTTGCTTCTCATGAAAAAGCATTATTTTGGAGTTGGTCACCCAGATCTGGACATCCCACTGGGTGAATATTATTCTCATTCCTACTGGGCAACGAAAATAGGACCCAAAGAAATCTGAAGGTTTGTGGGATCATTACCTTTGAGAATTCTTACGGCACCCAGAAAAGGGCTGGTTCTGCCACAGGGCTAGACAGAAATCAAGGTGGAAGCCTGCTGTGAGAACGGGCTGTTGGGTTGCCGGGCACCTCCACTCTTTCCCTGGTAGCCACCTGCCCTGCAACACACTGCAGAGAGCCCACACGCTGCCTTACCCCTGGCTTGCCCATGCCCGGCTATTATTCTATCTCTCTGTGACTGTGCACCTGCACCAACACCTCTGCTCAGAACAGTGGTTCCTTCTCCCTAGAGTATGAAGCACATCTGGATCAAAGAAATAAGGTAGCTCTGGCTTGTAACGTCACAGTGCCCCCTTGTGGGAGAAATAGTATGTGTCTGGGGAAGAAATAGAAGAAATTACCACCAGCAGCATGTGTGCATAGAAAAAAACAAAAGGGAGCAGAGAGAAGGGAGGACAGAGGAGATTTACACCCACTTTGTGTGGTCCTTTTTCCTAGCTAAGGGAGTCAATAATTCTGGAGCTCTTCAAAGTTGATTTCCAGAAACATCCAGCTGAATTCACTGTGAGATTATGTTACTGGAAATTATTTGGATCCTGGCTATCCTTATCCTTGGCAATTTCTTGCAACCAAGGGTTAAGAAGAAAAGCTTGCAATATGATGAGTGCAGCAAAGGAGACTCATTTCTTTGTGGAATTATCTGGAAGAAATGGGGTGCAGTTGGGCATGGCTATGCAACAGCATTCTCACTAGGGAGGGCTTCCTTTCTCCACTTTCACCCAGGGTTTCCTGAGTCTCAGGCCAATAAATGACAATGTTTAAATGGAGGCGGAGTGACTCTTCCCGCCCATCTGGTCCCAAATAAACACACAGAAGCTTATATTAATCACTAAATGCTCAGTCAGATGTTCATGCTTATTATTAAGTAGTTCTTACTTTTAAATTAACCCATTTTTATTAATCTATGTATTGCCACATTGCCATGGCTTTACCATTCTCTGGCATCTTGCTCCTTGGGCAGCTGGCTCATGTCTCTCTGGACTCTGCCCTCCTTCATCCCAGTACCCAGTTTGATTGTCCTACCTATTTTATCCTGCCTCGCTATTGGCCAAATAGCTTTATTATTAACCAATGAGAGTAATATATATATTAACAGCATACAGAAGAATCAACCCATAGCAGCAATGCCCTTAGGATACAAAGGAGACAAGGCACCCACCTCTGCGCTTATGGGAGGCCTGTGCTCCCAGGGTGATGCTAATGCTCTGTGGATGCTGATCATACTGGTACAACAGGCAGCTATACATGCTTTCATCCAATATGGAATCTTCCTGCAATGTGTGTTTTAGAGAGTATGTCCCATCAGAGTTTCTGGAGGCCTGAGAGAGCTCAGGAGTCAGGATGTTGTACCCATTCTTAGCCCAGGTGAGTTGCACGTTTTGGGGGTAGAAGTGGTTTACATGGCAAGTCAGGTTCACTCTTTGATGCACATGATCACGGATGTCCGGGGGCTCAGTAGTGATCTTCAGTGTGGGGATAACTAGACAGAAACAATAAGTGAATCGGGGTGAAATCTTGGTACTGTCTATTTCCCTGTCCCAGGATTAAAATTTTGTTCTAGATCGATTGGTCCATTGGTGGGGTCCCAAGAATTCCAAGATGACCTTGAACTCACTATGTGGCCAGGGATGACCTTGAGTTCCTGATCCTTCTGCCTCCACTAAGCCATCCCTTCAGCCCTCCTTTTCTTTTCTTATAATCCAGCCAGTTGAATTTGTGCTGCCTGTATACTCATGGGTTTGGACAGCGGAGCATGCTGGACCTACCACGGCCACACCCATAAAGAAACCTCACTCTCATTCCTTCAGAGAGTACAAACTGTCAGGAGGTCACAGCTAGAAGGCAGGGGTTCATAAGGACCTCCATTTCATGCTGGAATGTCAAGTGGCTTGTTCTCGTCCAATTCTTATACAGGTGCTGTGAGTTCACAAGAGAAGAGAGTTCACACGTTCACTCTCTTTTTAAATAAACACCTTTTTATATGTTTCATGTAAGACAAATAGGGACAAGTATGAATATTCATGAAACTTAGCTGGAAACACATGGGTATCTAATCTGGTCAGAGTTAAATATTCCATATTTTGACATTGTGACATATAATTATAAAAGTTATTAAAATGAATTGTCCCACAAGAACAGGCAATCTATAATCACAACACCTACAACAGTGCTTGGCACACATTAGCTGTTCATTGTTTATTGAGTGAATAATATTTTACACAATGCTAGAGATTTTCCAGAACTAGGATCCTATGCATAGAAGACAAGTACTCCAAGACGGAAGTACATCCTCAGGCCTGTTTTTCACTTATTTTATTCTATTTCATTAAGTTGTCCAGGCTGGCCTTGAACTCAATCTTAACCCTGACAGGACTGGAACTTGTTATATCCCTGCCTCTTCCCCAATGAGCTTAGGTTACATGCTATATATCACAATCTCCAGCTAATAATAAATATTTAGAAATTTTAAACATTAGCTATGCTATAAATAGGACAAATATGTTTAGAGAGCGATGCTAGGTCCATACAACAGCAAGTCAAACATTCGTAAACAAATTACAGTGTGTTAGGTGTGGTTCTTGGTTTTCTAGAAGAACAACTGGTTTAAGTTTCAGAGGAGACTTACAAAGTAGGTGTTGGTTTTATTCCTAATTTTTAAGGAAACTGGGGCACAGAATATTTAAGACACATGAGCAATATTCTGCAGCCTATGAAATGATACAAATAAGATCAAAACCAGCTGTCTAGTACCTGGAACCTGTACTTTTAATCCCTATTCATGTGCTTAATTTTGTCAGTAATCAATTTCTAATCCCCATTTGTAAAATGGGGCATTGGTTAAAACCTCCATGCTACCAGTGTGGCCCCACCACATATATCAGTGATCTCTCACCTAGGAGTGCTTGAGAGAGATGGATGGTCATTTTTAGGGGCTCATTGAGGTCCCCATGGGTGACTTCACATGTGATCTGAGAAAAGATATCTTGTTTGGCCAATGTCACTGATGACTTGCTTGTGACATAGTAAACGTCTCTGCTGATAGGCACCACTTGTGGGGCTGAAGCTGGATGTCTATTATTGTTCTTAAACCAGTTAACACTGAGGTTCCTGGAATGGAAAAGGCCAGCGGTGCAGGTAAAAGGCACTGAATTTAAAATGGCTGTCCTCTGCTCTGGGCCTTTCAGAGAGATGAAAGGCTTCCCACCTATAAAAACAAAAACAAACAAACAAATAAAAACCAATTGTGAGTACCTTCTCAGTGTTGGAGGAACCAGTATAGAACACTATGTGAACTCTACCAAGGCCTGTCCCGTGAGTAATGAAAATTGTCCTTTTTCCTGACGTCACTCTTTCAGAGATATAGAGCAATATATACAGGGCTCACCAAGTCAAAATGCATTCCCCTGGCCCCATGCCCAAGGGAGAATATACTACCTGTGATATCTGACTTTGAGGAGAATGCAAATGCCCCATAATGAACAATCAGTAAATAAAATATGACTACTTTGGGAGAATAAACATCCTCAGGAAACTCAACATGTACAGGGATAGAGAAATGAATAGTCAATCTAAAAGGGTGGTCACACAGGACATTTTGATCTAAAACAAACAAACAAAAAATGTGGGTTTGAATGGTCCATGATGTTATTCCCAGCAGTCAGGAGGCAGAGGCAGGCAGATCTCTGTGAGTCCAAGGCCAGCCTGGTCTACAGAGAGTGTTCCAGGGCAGCCAGGACTGTTACACAGAGAAACCCTGTCTCAAAAAACCAACAAGACAAAACAAACAACAACAACAACTGAGGAATGAATAAAAATAATCTATGGAAGAGGACACAGTAATGTCATTTTGGGCCTGAGGAGAGAGAGTGCACATGCTTGGGTCATAACAAAGAAATGAGCCCATATGACTCGGCTGTACAGCTCTTCGGCTGCAAGTCAGGCAGGAAGACTTTGGAGGCTTAAGAAAACAGGTCTACTACAAGACTGCACCATTGATTTCTACATGTGCAGACCTAATGCTTGCACAGTCTTTTCCTGCTGGATTTCTATGACTTACACCTACCCCTGCCCTGTGCCCATTCTCACAGGCTTAGTTCTGGATATGCAGCCTGCGCACCACCTTTGCAGACTCAAAAATTCCTCACACATGCCACAGACCAAACACTAGCTTCAGGCACATAACTCACATACCATTTTGTCTAGGGCATCCTCTGACCCTTACCTGTCCAGTATTATGTCTACACTCACAGGCATGTCTCTGGACACTTACCTCACATACAGCCATTGCATACTGGGTTCCCCTGACCCACACCGACCCTGCATCCTCTCCACATTCCCAAACCTAATTGTAAATGAGCTGATCATACACCAGATATTCAAATCCTGTCTCCATTTATTCAGTTCCCGCACTGACCCAATCTAGTGCAACCTAGAATCTCACAACAGACACACAACCAAAGGAAGAAGTCCACATGCCCAAGAAACCTCACAAAAAACACACAAAAATATGAAAGAACAAGAAAGTATGTCCCTCTCTCTCCAAACCCATCAGCCCCACATAAATGCTCTCCAGGGTGAATCACATAGTTGAATCCCAGAACACAGAACTTAAAAGAACAATCATAAACTTCATCAAATAAATCATGAAACTTAAGGAAGACCCAAAACCACAACTCAATGAATTTGAAGAGGAAAACAATAAATGCACAAGAAAATATCTGTAGCTGAATGAAATGAGGAACAAAATCCAGAATTCGGTAAAGAGAGAAATATTGAAGAGAACTCAGACTGTAACAAAGATAAATTTGAATAATCAATAACACAACTAGAAAACTCAGGGAAAGCCTTACAAAGAGGATGGATCAAGTAGAAGATAAAATATCATGTCTTGGAGGTAAAGTAGAGGAATTAGAACACTCAATCAAATAATAATTATAAAAATTTAAAGCACAGAAAAGGAACATTCAGAAACTAAGGAACAACATAAAAAGATCAACTCTTCTAATTATGGAAATAGATGAAAAAGAATCCCAAGTCACTGGCAAAGACCATATCGTCAACAATATCATAGTAGTAAAATGTCCCTAACTAAGGAAAGGTTTAACCACATAGATACAAGAGCACACAGTCCAGTAAGTAGACAAGACCAGAAACAAAACTCCCCATGCGTGTTATAGTTAAAACATCAAATATACTGAACAAAGAAAGGGTACAAAAAGCAGAAAGAGAAACATTCCCGACTCACATATGAAGGAAACCATATCATATTAACTGCTCATTTCTCAGTGGAAAATTCAAAAGCCTGGAGCAATGCTCTTCAGCTTCTAAAGGACCACAAATGCCAATCTAGATTGGCATCTGTACCCAGAAAATCTACCTGCAATGGAAAGAAAGCCTTTCCATCATGAAACAAGCTAAAATAATTCGTGTCCATCAAAACAGCCCCTGAGAACACTGGGAGCAAGACTTCAACAGAAGAGAGGAATAAGCACCACCATGCAACTCAAGAGAGAGGACAATTGACCCCACAATTACCCCTTACCCCAACCAGAACGGCTAAGATCAGGAAAAGAACTGACAACAAAGGCAGGTGAGGACATGGGGAAAGGGAAACCCTCAGTCACTGTTGATGGAATTGCAAAATGTTCCTGTCCCTCAAAATCAGTGGAGAAAAGAGCCTTGTGGGGGAATTCCCAAGAAGTTAAAAATAAATCTGCTCTATGACCAGCTCTACCGCTCTTTGGCATATGCCTAAAGGATTCAACATCCTACCCCACAGATACGTGCTCAACTTGGTTCAGTTTTACTCTAGTCCCATAGTTAGGAGCTGAGAACAACCTAAAGTTGCGAGCACATTCCATCCAAGGATGTTTCATTCAGCCTCATGCAGCCAGGTCTGTGACAAAACACTCACTACTCCTAACATAGGGTCTCTCCCCTGGAGTAAGAAAGGTTGCCTTTCTCCTGGGGACAGTTTTTGGAGATTCTGAGCAGTGGTTTTCTTGTCATGCTGTGTGCACGCCTACTGTGTTCAGACTGTGAGTTGTATTCTAGGGTCCCAGTGACAAGAACCCTCCTTTCAAAGTCAAATTGTAAGAGGAAGATGAGTAGTCCTGCAGTGACACAGGAAGACAGATGGTAGAGAGCAGTCCCTGGCCTCTGATGCCTTCCCCATGGCGCCTGATGGGTTAGAAATCATGGCCAAGTTCAGGGGCTCATTTCACCCACAACCCAACTCTGGGAGGAGAGGATTGTTGCCTCTGCTTTCCGGGGGAGCAGAGACTCAGAGAGCTTTAGGAACTTGGTCCAAGTCACATAGTCTGTCAGTGACTGAGGAAGGTTTAGCAGGTTCACCTGACGTTGGATCCAGGATTCATTTCATTATTTGGGTTTATTCCTCTCTCTCTCTCTCTCTCTCTCTCTCTCTCTCTCTCTCTCTCTCTCTCTCTCTCTCTTTTTCTGTCTCTTTCTCTCCCCTATCTATCACTATCCCTCTGTGCTTGTCCTTCTCTCCTCCCTCCTTCTCCCTTCCCTCATCTCTCTCTCTCTCTCTCTCTCTCTCTCTCTCTCTCTCTCTCTCTCTCTCTCTCTCCAGGATTTCTCTGCGTAGTTTTGGTGCCTGTCCTGGATCTCACTCTGTAGACCAGGCTGGCCTCAAACTCACAGAGATCCACCTGGCTCTGCCTCCCGAGTGCTGGGATTAAAGGCATTGCCACCACTGCCAGCTCTCCTCTCTCTCTTTATATATATATATATATATATTTCATACTTCTAGACCTTATAGCCATGAGGTCCAGAGATGACATCACAGAACCCAGACTCCTTCCTTACCACCAGGCACCCAGCCCCCCACCTCTATGTCACATGTTCTTCCTCTGATCCCTGAATCCCACTACCTCCCTGTCCCTAAAAGGGTCTACAGTATGGAAAAGGTGCCACAGCCCAGGAAAGTTCCCTGGGACTCATCTCCTGTCTAGAACAGGATCTTGCCACCTCTGAGTGCTGCCCTGTGTGTTCTGAGGGTCTCCATGGCCAAGACTCACCTGTAAATGCCAGCAGAAGTGTTGGCAGAAGAGGCCCCAGGACCAGAGCCTTCCCAAGTGTAGAAGCCATGGTAAGAATGTGCTGGGTGACAAGCCCGGATGAAGCTCTTCATGAGCCCAGGAGCCTCTGGCTGGTCTCTTCCCAATCTCGGCTGTCTTGTATATCTTTGTTGCCCACACTTAGCAGAACCTGGGCAGAAATTTGAGCCACAGTGAGGGAAGTGGTCATTGTGGCTAAGGTCTCTGTCCATCCCCCAAGACCACAGCCACAGAAAGTTTACCATGTTGCCTGGGTGCTGATTTTCTGAAACCCAATAAACCAGACTAGGGAGGGACTGAGCTCACCCCCAGCATCTAGCCACAGGGCTGGTCTCTAATGCACTGAGCCTTAGACTCCCCCTTCCTGGAGGGACCAACACGTTCAACAGACATCACTGCCACTCAGAGTCTACTCTTTTACAGCCCTAGGACAACTTCTGGAAATGTAGAATGGATGCTGAGTCCCAGAAAGGAAGGTACAGTGAACCTTGTGAGTACAGCCAGACACGAGGAAGACAGAACACATACTTTAAAACCCACCCCTTGGTCTCCACTCAACTGGGCTCATAAATGATGCCTGGGCATTTCCTGTCACAAAGCTACAGAAAAATGAACCCAGGACATAGCAGCCTATTTCTCTGACTGATGGGAAAACCTCTCCCCTGGATTTCTCACCATCCCTTACTCCGCTGTGTTTGACTTCTCAGTTGTTCACTTGGACATATGGTCTGGTTTGTTGTTTTGATGGCTTTGGTTTGGTTCGTTTGTCGTAGTAGGAACTGATGTAATGATTTTATGCATATTAAGTAATTATGCTATTACTGAGATACAACACCAACGTTAACTGATTTTATCTTCTTCCCCTATGAAAAATAATTTGACATGAAAGACACTGAATATCCTGGGTGCGCAGAAGAAATGCCATAATGTTAAGGAGACCCTTGGTGTCAGGTGTGTCTTCAGAGGTGATGGTGAAGCAGGCCTGCCTTCTGTCCCCTCTCATACCACATCCCACTCGCTCTCCCTAGTGTCCACTCAGCTAATGTGGGAGGGGACTGAGTGGAATTATCAGCCTGAGAGGGAAACCTTTATGGAAGTTTCTCCCTTTCTTCCAACTACCACCACTCAACTAAGCAGGGCACTCCAAGAAAGAGAACTCCCAGAGACCCAGGTGCTCCCAGGAGGAAGAAGTGGGTTCTCCCTCTTCTGGTACAGGTTTACTGGACTATATCTTCCTGCCCTGTTGATCAGGGGGAGAAAGGAGGAAGTGAGAAGAGGCAAACTAGTGGGGAAATAAAATGGAAAGAGAACAGCCTGCTTCCTCAGGGCAGAGTGAGGGGGAGTGAGGGGGAGGGATGTGGAGAAGCCTGTGTAAAGGAAAAACATATTCTGGGGTACTGGCTCCCCACAAGAGGTCCCAGAAGCAAAGATTCAGCTTGGACTCCAAGTTTGGAGCAGTTGAGCTGAGTCAGATAACCTAATCCAGGCAGGATGACAAAGGACACAGACCCTTTAGGGATGAGGATATCAGTCACATCTCCAGGAAAAGAGCCAAGACTGGCTAAGGTGCTTGCTGGGGGTGGAGGAAATTCAGAATGGGTAGTAGAGAAAGGAAATTATAAATACAGGCTAAGACCACTTGATCAGTTGCATACATGAAGATTATAATTGACATGAGTGTTTCTGCCATATTTTGCTAGGAATGTATTTGTACAGTTATTTGTGTTTTCTTTCAATTTCTTTATCATGTAATGTAACATCAATTAAGAGAATATCAGTGGTTCTCATGTTTAAGTTTGAGATACTCAAAGAATGTCTCTCAAGAGACATTCCTCCATTCTAAAATTTATAGTATTTGTGATTGTACGAGGGATAGTTATATTAGACATAATTATGACCCGGTAAAATGTATAATGCTTATCTTATTGTACATGGGATAGTTAAACCATATTAGTCATAATTATTGTCTGGTTATTGTTATCATTTAGAAATTAATCATGACATAAGGAGATAGATTGTGTGCCAACTTGACAAGGGATGGACTTGTGATGGTTATTCTTGATTGTCAACTTGAATACATCTGTTATTTACTTAAACCCAAGTGACTGAATTCACCTGTGAGGGGTTTTCCTTAATTAAGTAATTGGAAGTGGGAAGACCATCTTTTAATCCAGATCTTTTGATGTGAGAAGATCCACCTTTGATCTTGGCCATACCTTCTGATGGCGGCCTCTATAAAGATGTGGAAGAAGGAAGCTTTGCTCTCTTTGCCTCCTTGCTCTCACTAGTGTTTGGGTGGGAGCTCCACCTCAACCTCTAGCACCCTGGCATCCCAATACCCCAAGAGTCTGGAATGTCTGGAACTATTCTGGTGGAAGACTCACCTCAACTCCCTCTCCATCTCTTTCCCTAAACCTGCCCCTTCAAAGCCTGCCAAACCCAGCTCCTCCCCAAACCCTCCATTTCAAAGCCGCCAAACAGAACTCTTCCCCTAGAGAGGCTCAAGACCACTTCCACAGGGCATATAAGCGTCATCGCATAAAATAGACACATGGTTCTTCCAGTCTCGTGTCCTTGTCCTCTCTGCAGGCCGGGGAATCACCTGGGAGTGCTTCTTTACCCATTAAACCTGGTCTTTCCAATTTGGTCTGATTCAGTTTGCTGTGTCAACAGAGAGGCCTTCAGGAAGCCTAAAACTTATCACCTGGCAAGTCCATTCCTTCACTGTCTTGGAGCCTACTTCTTCAGAATTCCAGCACAAAATGAAGACTAGCTGAGGCATCTAGCTCGTGGACTGAACAATTACTGGATTCTTGAACCTTCTGTTGGTAGATAGAATATGTGTGTGTGTGTGTGTGTGTGTGTGTGTGTGTATGTATGTGTGTGTATGTATCATATATCTATCCATCCATTCATATCTGTCGTTCTATCTATCCATCCATCCATCCATCTATCTATCTATCTATCTATCTATCTATCTATCTATCGATCGATCGATCTATCTATCGATCAATCTATCGTTCTGTCTGTCTGTCTATCTATCTATCTATCTTTCTAAATGCCCATGTTGTGAACTAAGTTATAAACTTAAGGAGACAAATGCATTTGATTATCTTAATTCACCAGTTGTGAGAGGGACAGGTTTGGTGACTCTGTATATAAAACCTTTTACAACTTGTGGAAAAATAAGGAAAACAACAAATAAGGAGTAAAAACACCACTGAATACATTATAATTTCTGACGTCAAACTATAGCACATAGCTGTAGTGATAAAGATAGCCTAGTACTGGCATAAAAATAGAAAAGAGATCAATAGAAAGGAATAGAAGGCCCGGGAATAAAAAGTAAAAGCTGTGCCTACTTAATTTTTCACAAAGGAAGCAAAATTGTACATTGGAAAAAGGTAGCCTATTCAATAAATGATGCTGGCAAAACTTGATTTCTACCTGTAGAAGAATTAGATTCTTATCTTTTATCTTGTAGAAAGATCAAATCAAAATACACCAAACACTTTAATTTAAAACCTAAGACTGAAATTTCCAGAAGAAAACATATTGGAGATCCTGGAGAGACAAGAACTTGTTGAGTAGACTGCCAACCACACAAGAACCAACCCCAAGTGTCAACAGTTGGGACTGCACAAACATAGGGTTTTCTACAGCAAAGGCAACAGTCAGCAGGCAAACAGCCCAAAGAGTGGAAGAAAATCTTTACCAGCTGTACTTCAGACTCTGGACAAAGATCCAGATTTATAAAGAACTGCAAAATTTATGTACCAAGGAAACAAAACTGCCAATCAACAAATGGGCAAAAGAACTAAGTAGAAAGTTTTCAACAAGAGACACAAATGGCCAATATCTATTTATTAAAGTGTTACTATTTCTAGGCATTAGTAAAATGTAAATTAAAACTACTTGGAGACACCGCCTCACTCCAATGAGAGTGGTTGTCATCAACAAATCTGACAACAAATGTTGGAGGGGATGTGAGAGAAAGGACCCTAGTCACTGTTGGCAGAGATACAAATTAATTTTGAGATTTCTCAAAAAAAATTACTAATAGAACTACCGTATGACCTAGGTATTTCACTCCTGGGTATATACCAGACAACATCACACCCTCCCAAAGAGTTTTTTGCACCCATGGGTTATTGCTGATTTATTCACTATAGCAAAGAATGGAAATCAGCCTAGTTGTACATCAATAGTAAATGGATAATGAAAATTTGGGATAAACACACACACACACACACACACACACACACACACACACACACACACACACACACACCCTATATGGATGCACTATTCAGCTTTGAAGAAAAATATATTCACAAAATTTGAAGGAAAATGAATGGACTTCTCATGTATAATCTTAAATGAGATCACAAATCTCAGATAGAAAAAACTGCATATCTCTCTCATATGTGGAATCTAACAACAATATATGCATAGATGTAAACAAAGTAGAAAAGAGAACAAGAAAGGCTAAATATAAGGAAGAGAAAGTTCTGAATGCAGGTGGTGGATATGAGTTATGAAATAGGATATAAAGTTAATTGTTTTAGTTCCACCTCTGCCATGGATTTTTTTTATTTTGATGGTAGATAATTATATAAAATATATTCAGTAGTGAAATTGTAAAGTCCACTGAAGCTATACAACTTCCATTCCAAATTAATAGTCTAACTCTATACAAAAGTTCATTAAACTGTCTAGAGGTTGGGTCTGGACAACTTTGGTGTGTGTTTTTTTGTAAGTTTTATAATAAAGTTTACTTTAAAATTTTAGATATAAAGGAAGAAATAAATAAAACAGTACAAAGAATCAAAAACTCTGAGAGGTAGTTCTTTGAGAAGATAAAGATTGACAGACCCGAAGCCAATTAACTGAGAGAGTGGAGATAACTCAAAAGACCCATATATGAACGGAAAAACATTGTAATAGACACCAAAAAGATTTAAAAGATTGTAAAGGAATACCTGCAAAATTTATGCTCCATTATGTCAGAAAACAAGTAAACAAAATTTTGTATTCTCTCAAACCACCAAAGATAAACCAAGAAGAGACCAACAGCTTAACTAGACCCATAACAAATAAGAGATGGAAGGAGAAATAACAATAAAAAAAACTGACCAAAACAAAACAATCCAGGCCAAATACAGATTCACAACAGAACTGTACCAGACTGTCAAAGATCTACCACAACACTTCCTCAATTATTTTTTAAAAATAGAAAGGGAAGTAACACTTCCAATCTCTTTCCACAAAGCCAATGTTACTCTGTATACAAATCACGCAAAGATACAATAATAAAAAAAAAACTATAGGCTAATATGCATGGTGAACACAGATGAAAAAATCCTCAAAAAACTAATTGCTAACTGAATATGGGTATGCAATTAAAAAACCATCCACCACTATCAAGTAGGCTTTCTTCTGGAGACGCAAGGATTGATAAGTAACTCAGTTCATTTAATAAATCATACAGATGTCAAGACACAAATCATAGATGACAAAAGGTTCTTTGACAAAAATTCACTAAGTGTTCATAATAGAAGTTGTAGAAGGACATCAGCAGACTCACATCACCAAAACTAAAGGCCACATGTGACACACCCACAGCAACATCATCTTAAATTGAGAAGAACTTGAAGCCATCCTGTTACACTCAGGAGTGACAAGGCTGGTCACCCTCCCCACTCCTGCAATAGTGTGCTTGGAGCACTAGCTAGAGTAATAACAGAGGGGACACAAATTAAGTGTGGCTCGAGTCAGGAAAACAGCTGGACTATCCCTATTTGCAGAAGATATGTAATGATGAAGTCCTTCTATCACTGATATGAAGGTACGTTGAATTTTGTCAAAGGCCTTTTCTGTACATATAGGAATGAGCATACAAGTTTTCTCTTGAAGTCCATTTATATCATCTATTACATTTATACATAACAGATCCCAAAGTTCCATCAGGAAGCTTCTAGACATTGTCAGCAATTTCAACAAAGTGACAGAATACAAGATCAACTTACAAAAAAAAACCCTATATACCCATAACAACAAAGAAAGCTGCCTCTATGTCTCTGATTTTCATATTGTCTTGCTTTTAGCCCAGCTCTGGGACAGGCACCATGTAAACTTGGAGTAATCATTACAGAAGCTCAACTGTGTCCCAGTGTTCAGATCCCACGCAGGAGCCAACTTGCATCTCTCATTCATCAATGAAACAAATTAAAAAGGGATTTGTTTACCTGGGGTCACACAGAGAGCCATTGGCCACATTGAACCTCAGTATGACACTGGTCCATTCAACTGCAAAGTTCACACATAAGCTCCAAGAGCTGGAGAGGAGACATGCAGAGAGGGACATACATTATAAAGTCACAGGCCTGGGCTCTCAGACATCACTGAAGTTTAAATACTTGATTGAGGGAGCTGAATGGCATAGACAGATATGACATTTCCAGAAAAGTAAATACATTCCAACAGGATTTGAGAAGTGTTCTGTGACTAACTTAAGTTCTGTATTCTCAGGTGACAAAGAAGAGAAACACAGAAACACCACAGTTAATTTGTGATGTGACAGCTGCATTGAAGGCTAGTGCTCTGACTGTCACTCATGTCTTACTCTGTCTGCTGCCTTCCAGCTCTCAAGTGTGAGACAGGAGGCAGTGGGAACAGTGCTGTGCACGAAGTGCTCTGTGGGTGATGTCCGGTTAGTACTCTGTAGGTGACACATAGTGAGTGCTCTGAGGGCACTAACCACACAGAACAGGTGTGTGAGTAGATGTGCACAGGAGTCAGGGCTCTGAGGAAAGGGATCTGGGAAGGCTTGGGAAGGTACAGCTACAAAGATGTGCTAGTAGAAAATAGAAGGAGCCTCAGTGTCATGAGAGTAAACTACCACAGTAGACCCTGTGGTGTCTGGAACTATCAATGTGATGCTGCCATGGGTTCATCCTTCAATGGGGGGTCAGATATACTAAATGCAGGTTTAGGAGGAAAATAAAACAGAAAGAAAAACCTAGTATGATTTATTAACAGGTCATATTTATGTAAGTATACATACATACATCATACATATATGACAATAATAAAGAGATTGTGAAGCTGAGAGGGAATGGGGGTCTTGGGAGCAGTTTGGGGGAAAGTGTGGAGTGGAAATAATGTAAATGCAGTAGTCCTGTATACAAATCTCAGAATAGTAATAAATTTTTAAAAAGTTTCAAGAAATGATACAACTTGCTTCCCATAAAAAGCATTATTTTGCAGTTTGTCCCCCAGATCTGGACATCCCACTAGGGGATATTTTTCTTATTTCTACTTGTCAACCAAATTAGGACCCAAGGATATTTGAAGGTTTATGGGATGTATGCCTTTGAGAATTGTTTCTTTTTCTTTTTATTAGGAGATTTTTCTATTTGTTTTACATATCAACCAGGGATTCCCTGTCCTCCCTCCTCACACCACAAGCCTTCCCCACAACCCACACCCCCATTCCACCTCCTCCAGGCAAGGTCTCCCATGGTGAGTCAGCAGAGCCTGGTACATTCAGTTGAGGCAGGTACAATCCCCTCCTCCCTGCACTAAGGCTGAACAAAGTGTCTCAGCATAGGCATTAGGTTCCAAAAAGCCAGCTTGTGCACCAAGGACAGGTCCTGGTCCCACTGCCTGGGGGCCCCCTAAACAGTTCAAGCTAAACAACTATCTCACTTATCCAGAGGGCCTAGTTCAGTTCCAATGGGGCTCCTCAGCTCTTGGTCCACAGTTCATGTGTTTCCACTAGTTTGGCTAGTTGTCTCTGTACTTTTTCCAATCATGGTCTCGATATCTCTTGCTTATATAATCCCTCCTCTCTCTCGTCAATTGGACTCCTGGGGCTTGACCGTGGATCTCTGCATCTGCTTCCATCAGTCACTGGATGAGAGTTCTATCATGACAGTTAGGGTGTTCAGCTATCTGATCACCAGAGTAGGTCAGCTCAGGCACTCTCTCGACCATTGCCATTAGTCTATAGTGGAGTCATCTTTGTGGATTCCTGGGGGCTTCTCTAGCACTCTGCTTCTTCCTATTCCCATGGTGTCTTCATTTATCATAGTGTCTCTTCCCTTGTTCTCCCACTCTGTTTCTGATCCAGCTAGGACCTCCTGCTCCCCTAAGCTCTCTTTACCTTGACCCTTGTCCTCCATTACCCATCCCTCACCCTCAGTTTGCTCATGTGGATCTCATCCATTTCTATGTTGCTGGGTGATCCTTGTGTCTTTCATAGGGTCCTCTTTACTAGCTAGCCTCCCTGGAGCTCTGAGTTGCAGTCTGTTTATCCTTTGCTTTACATCTAGAATCCACTTATGAGTTAGTACAAACCATGTTTGTCTTTCTGAGTCTGGGTTACCTCACTCAGGATGATATTTTCTAGTTCCATCCATTTGCCTGCAAAACTCATGATGTCATTGTTTTTCTCTGCTGAGTAGTACTCCATTGTGTATATGTACCACATTTTCTTTATCCATTCTTCAGTTGAAGGGCATCTAGGTTGTTTCCAGGTTCTGGCTATTAAAAATAAGGCTGCTATGAACATAGCAGAGCATGTGTCCTTGTGGTATGATTGAGCATTCCTTGTGTATATGCCAAAGAGTGGTATAGCTGTGTCTTGAGAGAGATTGAATCCCAATTTCCTGAGAAAGCGCCATACTGATTTCCAAAGTGGCTGTACAAGTTTGCATTCCCACCAACAATGGAGGAGTGTTCCCCTTGCTCCACATCCTTTCCAACATAAGCTGTCTTCAGTGTTTTGATCTTAGCCATTCTACTGGTGTAAGATGGTATCTCAGAGTTGTTTTGATTTGCATTTCCCTGATGTCTAAGGATGTTGAGCAATTCCTTAAATGTCTTTCAGCCATTTGAGCTTCTTCTGTTGAGAATTCTGTTTATTTCTATAACCCCTTTTTTTAATTGGACTGTTAGGTATTTTGAAGTCTAATTTCTTGAGTTCTTTATATATTCTGGGTATCAGCCCTCTGTCAGATGTGGGGTTGGTGAAGATCTTTTCCCACTGTATAGGCTGTCGTTTTGTCTTACTGACCGTATTCTTTGCCCTACAAAAGCTTCTCAGTTTCAAGAGGTCCCATTTATTAATTGTTGCTCTCAGTGTCTGTGCTACTGGTGTTATATTTAGGAAGTGATCTCTGGTGCCAATGCATTCAAGACTACTTCCTACTTTCTTTTCTCTCAGGTTCAGAGTAACTGGATTTATGTTGAGGTCTTTGATCCACTTGGACTTAAGTTTTGTGCACAGTGACAGATAAGGATGTATTTGTAATCTTCTACATGTTGACATCCAGTTATGCCAGCACCACATTTTGAAGATGCTTTCTTTTTTCTGTTGTACAGTTTGGGCTTCTTTGTCAAAAATTATATGTTCATAAGTGTGCAGATTAATGTCAGGGTCTTCAATTCAATTCCATTAGTCCACATGTTGGTTTTTATGCCAGTACCAAGGTGTTTTTATTACTGTAGCTCTATAGTAGAGCTTGAAGTCAGGGATTGTGATGCCTCCAAAGGTTGTTTTATTGTACAAGATTCTTTTGGCTATCCTGGGTTTTTTGTTTTTCTACATGAAGTTGAGTATTGTTCTTTCCAGGTCTGTGAAGAATTGTGTTGGGATTTTGTTGGGGGTTGCATTGAATCTGTAGATTGCTTTTGGTTAGATTGTCATTTTTACTATGTTAATCTTACCTATCCATGAGCATGGGAGATCTTTCCATTTTCTGATATCTTCAAGTTTTTTCTTCAGGGACTTAAATTTCTTGTCTTACAGGTCTTTTTCTTTTGCTTAGTTAGTGTTACTCTAAGGTATTTTATATTATTTGTGGCTATTGTAAATGGTGATGTTTCTCTGATTTCTTTGTCAGCCCGTTTTTCATTTGTATATAGGAGAGCTACTGATTTTTTTTAGTTAATCTTGTATCCTACCACTTTACTGAAGATGTTTATCAGCTGTAACTGTTCCTTGGTCGAATTTTTGTGGTCACTTATGTATATTATCATGTCATCTGCAAATAGTGAAAGTTTGATTTCTTCCTTTCCAATTTTTATTCCCATGATCTCCTTTTGTTGTCTTATTGCTCTAGTTGGAACTTGGAGTACTATATTGAATAAACATTTGGAGAATGGACAGCCTTGTCTTGTTCCTGATTTTATGGAATCTCTTTGAGTTTCTCTCCATTTACTTTGATGTTGGCTGTTGGCTTGCTGTAAATTGCCTTTATTATGTTTAGGTATGTTTTCTGTATTCCTGATCTCTCCAAGACCTTTATTATGAAGGTGTGTTGGATTATTTTCAAAGGACTTTTCAGTATCTAATGAAATGTTCATGTGTTTTTTCTTCTTTCAGTTTTTTTTAATATGATGTGTTACATTAGCAAACTTTCATATTTTGAACCAACCTTCCATTTCTGGGATGAAGCCTACTTGATCATGGTGGATAATTGTTTTGATGTGTTCTTGGAGTCTATGTGCCAATATTTTATTGAGTATTTTTGCATCAATGTTCATGAGGGAGATTGGTCTGTAATTATCTTTCTTTGTTGCATCTTTGTTTGACATGGGAATCAGAGTAACTGTAGCCTGATAGAAGGAGTTTGGTAACATTCCTTCTGTTTCTATTGTGTGGAACAATTCAAAGAGTATTGGTATTAACTCTTCTTTGAAGATCTGGTAGAATACTACGTTGAAACCAGCTGGTCCTGGGCTTTTTTTGGTTGGGAGACTTTTAATGACTGCTTCTATTTCCTTAGGGGTTATAAGTATATTTAAATAGTTTATCTGGTCTTAATTTAACTTAGGTATGTGGTACCTATCCAGAAAATTGTCCATTTCTTTTAGATTTTCCATTTTTGTGGCATACAGGTTTTTGAAATATGACCTGATGATTCTCTGGATTTCCTCATTGTTAGTTGTTATATCTCCCTTTTCATTTCTGATTTTGCTAATTTGGATGCTCTCTCTCTGCCTTTTGGTTAGTTTGAATACGGGCTTGTCTATCTTGTTGATTTTCTCAAAGAACCAACTCTTTGTTTCATTGGTTCCTTGTATTGTTCTCTTTGTTTCTATTTTATTGATTTCAGTTCTCAATTTGATTATTTCCTGTTGTCATTCCTCCTGGGTGACTTTGCTTCTTCTTGTTCTAGACCTTTCAGGTGTGCTGTTAAGTCACTAGTGTGAGATTTCTCCAACTTCTTTATGTGGTCATTTAGTGCTATGAACTTTCCTCTTAGCACTGCTTTCATAGTGTCTCATAAGTTTGTGTATGTAGTATATTCATTTTCATTGATCTCTAGGAATTCTTTAATTTCTTTCTTTATTTCTTCCTTGACCCATTGGTGATTCAGTGGAGCATTATTCAGTCTCCATGAGATTGTAGGCTTCCTGTAATTTTTGTGGTTGTTGAAGTCTGACTTTAAACCATGGTGGTCTGGTAGAATACAGGAGGTTAATCCAATTTTTTTGTATCTCTGAGATTTGCTTTGTGACCGAGTATGTAGTCGATTTTAGAGAAGGTTCCATGGGGTGCTGAGAAGAAGGTATATTCTTTTTGGTTAGTGTGGAATGTTCTGTAGATAATCAAATAAGTCCATTTGAGTCATAACATCCTTATTTCTCTGCTAAGTTTTGATTTGGCAGATCTGTCCAGTAGTGAGAGTGAGATGCTGAAGTCTCCCACTCTTAATGTGTAGGGTTTTCATGTGTGATTTAAGCTTTAGTACTGTTTCTTTTACATATGTGTGTGCCCTTGTGTTGGGGGCATAAATGTTTAGAATTGAGACTTCATCTTGGTGGATCTTTCCTGTGATGAGTGTGTAATGTCCTTCTTGATCTCTTTTGATTGATTTTAGTTTGAAGTCTCTTTTGCTGGATATTAGGATGGCTACACCAGCTTGCTTCATAAGACCATTTAATTGTAAAGACTTTTCCCAGCCTTTTATTCTGAGGTAGTGTCTACCTTTAAAATTGAGGTGTGTTTCTTGTATGCAGCAGAAAGATGTGTCCTGCTTTCGTATCCATTCTGTTAGCCTGTGTCTTTTTATAGGTAAATTAAGTCCATTAATATTAATGGTTATTAATGACCAGTGATTGTTAATTCCTGTTATCTTTTGGTGGTAGTGTGTGTGTATTTCTCTTCTTTGGGATTTACTGCTGTGGGGTTATCTATTGCCTGTGTTTTCGTAGGTGTATCTGACTTCCTTAGGTTGGAATTTTCCTTCTAGTGCTTTCTGTAGGGCTGGATTTGTGGATAGGTATTGTTTAAATCTGGTTTTGTCTTGGACTGTCTTGTTCACTCCGTCTATGGTGATTGAAAGTTTTGCTGGGTATATTAGTCAAGGCTGGCATCCATGGTCTCTTAGTGTCTGCATTACATCTGTTTAGGTCCTTCTGGCTTTCAAAGTCTCCATTGAGAAATTGGGTGTTATTCTGATGGGTTTCCCTTTATAAGTCACTTGGCCTTTTTCCTTTGCTGCTCTTAATATTCTTTGTTTATGCTGTAGGTTTAGTTGTTTAATTATTATGTGGCAAGGGAACTTTTTTGGGGGGTCTAGTCTGTTTGGTGTTCTATAGGCTTCTTGTATCTTCATAGTTATTTCATTCTTTTTGTTGGGAAAGTTTTCTTTTATGATCTTGTTGAATATATTTTCTGTGCCTTTGAGTTGGTATTCTTCTCCTTCTTCTATCTCTATTATTCTTAGGTTTGGCCTTTTCATGGTGTCCTACATTTCCTGGACATTTTGTGTTATGACATTTTGGCTTTGGTATTTTCTTTGACTGATGAATCTATTTCCTCTATTGTATCCTCTACACCAGAGATTCTCTCTTCCATCTCTTGTATTCTGTTGGTTATGCTTGCACCGGTGTTTCTTGTTCATTTACTCAGATTTACCAATTCCAGCATTTCCTCTGTGTCTTCTTCATTGTTTCTATTTCCATTTTCAGGTCCTGAACCATTTCCCTCACATGTTTAATTGCTTTTTCATGGTTGTCTTTAAGAGATTTATTGATTTACTCCAATTTTATTTGTCTTTTCCTCTATTTCTTTATTGATTTCTTCCAATTTTTTGTTTGTCTTTTTCTCAATTTCTTTATTGATTTCTTCCAGTTTTTTGTTTGTCTTTTCCTCAATTTCATTTTTCATTTTTTCTTGAAAGGTCTCTAGCATCTTCATGATGTTATTTTTTTTCTTTATTAAGAAATTTTCTACTCACTTTACATACCACCCGCAGATCCACCCTCCTCCTTCCTCCCACCCTCCAGTCCATCCTCCCTAGCTACATCACATTCCCACATCCCCCAAATTAAGGTCTCCCATGGGGAGTCAGCAGAGCCCAGCACACTGAGCCTAGGCAGGTCCAAGGCCCTCCCTACTGCAACAAGGTACACCACAGTCACTGGGGTCCCAAAAGCCTGCCCATGTACCAGGGACAGATCCCCATCCCCTGCCTGGGTGCCCCCCAAAACAGTTTGAGCCAAACAACTGTCTTCCATATCCAGAGGGCCTAGTCCAGTCCCATGGGGGCTCCACAGCCACTAGTCTACAGTTCATGGGCTTCCACTGGTGTGGCAGGTCACATGATGCTATTCTTAAGGTTGCTTTCTTCTGCTTCTTCTACATTGTGATATTCAGGTCTTGCTGTTGGAGGAGGGCTAGGTTCCGGTGATACTGTATTGCTCTTTATGTTGTTGTACATATTTTTGCCTTGACGTCTGCCCATCTCCTCCTCTAATAGGTATAAGAGGTGTTTGTGTCTGAGCTAGCTGCTATTGGTCCACTCTGAGCTTGTTATGTCTGTGACTCAGGGGGCCCCTTTGGGTCCAATCTTAGCTCTTGGTCTAATTGGAGCAGGCAGATTCTGTTTCTCAGGGAGCTGCTCTTGGGTTAACCCAAGCTAGTTGATTCTGTGACTCATGGAGTTGCTCTTAGTCTTATCAGGGCTCTTGGTCTAGTCAGAGCTGAGATTCTGTGTTTCAGGAAGCCTCTCTTGGTCCAATGAGAGGTAGCAGATTCTACATCTCAGAAAACCACTCTTGCTCTAATGAGGGCTGGCGAATTCCCTGTCTCAGGAGGTCACTCTTGGTCCAATGACAGCTCTTTGTCCAATGAGAGCTGGCAGTTTGGTTTCCATGCCTCAGATACTCTTGGTCCAATGAGAGCTGGCAGTTTGGTTTTTGTGCCTCAGGAAGTGGCTGGGGTCTCAGGCAGATGGGTATGGGTTATGGTGTGTAGATTTCAGGGTCTGGTGAGGGGTCTTGGTGAGGGGGGGGGCCTTCCCTCAGGAGCCTTGCCTGCTGGCTGGCAACTGGGACAGAGCTGGGCGGGGTTTCCTGGGGACAGGTGTGTCCCAGGGATGGGTCCTAGGGGCAGGACTCTCTGGGTATGAGCAGAGTCACTCACCTCTTGGTCCAATGAGAGCTGGCAGTTTGGTTTCCCTGCCTCAGAAAGTTAATCTTGGTCCAATGAGAGCTGGCAGTTTGGTTTTTGTGCCTCAGGAACTGGCTGGGGTCTCAGGCAGATGGGTATGGGGGTAGTGTGTGTAGATTTCAGGGTCCGGTGAGGGGTCTTGGTGAAAGGGGGCCTTTCCGCAGGAGCACTGCCTACTGGCCAGCAACTGGGACAGAGTTCCCTTTGAGAATTCTTACAGCACCCAGAAAAGGCTGGTTCTGCCACAGGACTAGACAGAAATCAAGGTGGAAGCCTGCTGTGAGAACGGGCTGTTGGGTTGCCTGGCACCTCCACTATTCCCTGGTAGCCACCTGCCCTGCAACACACTGCAGAGAGCCCAACGCTGCCTTACCCCTGGCTTGCCCATGCCCGGCTATCATTCTGTCTGTCTGTGACTGTGCACCTGCACCAACACCTCTGCTCAGAACAGTGGTTCCTCCTCCCTAGAGTAGGAAGCACATCTGGATCAAAGAAACAAGGAAGCTCTGGCTTGTAACGTCACAGTGCCCCCTTGTGGGAGAAATAGTATGTGTCTGGGGGAAGAAATAGAAGAAATTACCATCAGGAGTGTGTGTGCATAGAAAAAAAGGAGCAGAGAAAAGGGAGTGGCAGAGGAGTTTTACACCCACTTTGTCTGACCCTTTTCCTAGCTAAGGGAGTCAATAATTCTGGAGCTCTTCAAAGGTACTTTCCAGAAACATCCAGCTGAATTCACTATCTTGATTAATTTCCTTCCCAGAAATTATTTGGAGCCCAGCTCTCCTTAACCTTGGCAATTTCTTGCAACTAAGGGTTAAGAACAAAAACTCACAATATGATGTGTTCTGAATTTTGCTTGTGTTCTGACAAATAAAGCTTGACTGAAGATCAGTGGATGGACCTATCTACTAGTTAGCCATAGAGGTTTGGATGTCTGTACAGAGAAGAAACAGGAAGTGATAAGGCTGGGTGGAGAGAGGAAGTATTAAGGTGGGGCAGAGACAGGTGCTCACCCCTTTCAGTCTGAGGAACTGGAGAGGTAAGAGGTGACTGTGGCTGCTCCTTTACTTCTCTGATCTTCCAGGTTTTGCCCTGATATCTAACTCTGTTTTTTTTTTATCATTATTATTATTAAGACTAATTAGGCACATCATCTGGCATCCAACTTTTGGAGCAGGAATTCACAAAAAAGCCACTGGCATAGGCTGGAGCTGAACATGGCCAGAGTCACTGCTCCTCCAGCTACGTTTCCCTTTTATTCCCCCAAGCCCTCTGAGCGAGTCTGATATTTTTTCTGTTTTAGCCTCTGCAGCAAATTCCACATGCGCTTGGGCTCCATGCTACCAGAGTTAGCACTTAACCACCAGCCAGCTCTGCCTTTAGGCATCTCCTGCTGTATGTGCTTTTCCCTCACAATCTCATGTGCATTTTGCAGATAGTGGGCTTCCTTTCCCTTTGGGTTGTGGGTTTTCCCTGGACCCCCTCCTTGGCCTGCTGCCAAACTAGGTAGCTGCCTTGAAAACCCACTTGAGCTTCTACTGTTCTATATAGCAGCTGTCAGCTTTGCATCTTCACCGTCATCATCATCAGATTTATTGAGACAATAATTGGTATTTCTTAAAGGGGGGAATTAGCTAAAAAAAAAAAACAACGATGGGGAGTGTTTTCCCACATTAAAAAATGGGAATCATTGTTATGATGGAAGGCGTTAGGTCTCTGTATGATTACACAATGGATGGTTTAAAAATGGAACAATTAAATGAGAGGATAATTAACTTAAATGGGATTTATATAATGTCAATTATAAACAGCATCAGTTTGATTATTCTTGTTTTTTCCCTAAAAAAGTTGATTAGTGTGAGTGTCAAGATACAAATTTTAGAAAAACTTATTAAAACAGATCATAGAGATATTGAGGCCCAGACAGAGGAATTTAAAGGAGAACCAATCTCAGCACTGCATTATAAGTTTAGAGAGGAACAGCCTAAGGTTTTCAAACAACAAACCTTAATTTGTCCAATTATCTTACAGGAACTGCCAAATGACAGGTATTCCCAAGGCTATGCAAGAGCTGAATCAACTCCTGTGGAAACGTTAGACTTCAGATTTAAGGAAGTGATAGTCTCATATGGTATGTATTCACCTTTTGTGTGGCAGATGTTAAATTCATGGTAAACTAGTAATAGAATTACCTCACAAGACTGGAGAGACTTTAACAGCAGTATTGGAGCCTGGCCCTCAATTACAGTGGAGGACCTGGTGAAAAGAAGAGGCTAAGACCATTGAACAATGAAGCAGGGCTAAAGGTATTGAAATCTCCCAAGACCAACTTCTTGTAGAGGGCAATTATGGTGATGTACAAAGACAGTCTCTATATGATGATCACACCCTGGCTCTATGCTGTGCAGCAGCTTTGAATGCTCGAGACAGAATTGAAGAAGTTGGAAAGAGAACTGAGTCATTTACTAAAGTTATACAAGGCCCAAAAGAAACCTTCACTGTTTTATTTTTATTTTTTTTTAACAAAGATTGACTTCAGCAGTAAATAGAATGATATCAAATTCAGATGCTAGACAAATAATAATTGAATCTCTGGCTTTTGAAAATGCTAATTTACAATGCAAAAGGGCCTTTTAAAGGTAAGATCAATACCCATTGAGGTATGGATCTGAGATACAGTCAATAATGATCTCATAACAATGATGATGCTTGGATAGGAGAGGTGATTTCCAGAGACTTGAAAAATCAAAATGTCAGGTATTTTAATTGTAGTAAACAAGGTCACCTGAAAAGGGATTGTAAGCAGGGCATTCCTAGAAACAGTGTTTTTTCTAAGAATAATCCAAACAGAATGCTTCTCACTTCTGCAGTATGCACAAGGTATGGTAAAGGATGACATTGCGCCAGTGAATGTAGATCAACAAAGGACAGACAAGGTAACCCTTTACCATCAGGAAACACTTTGGGGTCCTCTTGAAGGCCCCGTATCAAATTTGGTTCAGTCATTTACTGTGACCATGGGGGAAATGTCTTCCCAGAGCAATTAAAAAACCTAATGCATATTGTAAAAAAAAAAAAAAAAGCCATACTGCTCTGGATGCTAGAACAGCTATTGAAGATAAAACAAAAATTTCAGGAGAAACTGTAAAGCAAATATTTTGGCAAACTTCTATAAATGATCAAAGACCAAAGTTAAAAATATGAATAAATGACATTATCGTTGAAAGTCTTATAGACAAAGGTGAGGATGTAATGATAATTGCACCAGAACCATGGCATCAAAATTGGCATCTTCAGGAGGTATATGTTCGGCTTTTAGGGACTGGAACATTATCTCAGGTAAAACAAAGCATGAGATGGTTCTAATGTATAGGGATAGAAGGACAGAGAGGAAAATTAAAGCTATGTGTGGCTAACATAGCAATGAATTTATAGGTATGTGATTTGATAAGGAATGGAATACACAAATTAATATTTTTCCAGTCTCAGAAACAAACTGTAAACTAACATATGTTTCTGGGGAAAATATTAAAAGGTATTATAAACAATAGTCACCGACCATTCAGGTTGTACAAGAACAGGGCACAAGAGCTCCTGATCTTTCAAAAGCACCAACAGTCCTAACTTCAAATGTTGATGGACAAACCTGTGTAGGTTGAGCAAAGGCCCTTGACATCATAGAATTTACAGGCCTTGCAAGAGCTGGTACAACAGCAGCTAAATGCTCAGCATATTAAAGAATCAACCAGCCCTTTGAATTCTCCTGTACTTGTTATTAAATATAAATCTGGAAAGAGGAGAATGGTAACAGATCTAAGAGCTGTTAATATGGTGATTCAGCCAATGAGTTCTCTACCGCCTGGAATTCCTTTGCCTTCTCTATTACTTAAAGGATGGCCTCTTATAGTTGTTGATTTAAAAGACTGTTCATTCACTATACCTTTACAAGAGAAGGATAGAAAAAATTTACCTTCATGGTGTGTACTTATAATTCCCAGCCTGTTAAGAGATATCAATAGAAGGTTCTCCCAAAGGGAATGTTAAATAGCCTGATTCCATGCCAATATTTTGTACAACAGCCATTGGAAATGATATGTAAGCAGTTTCTTGAATTTATAGTTTACCATTATATGGATGATATTTTTCTAGCTGGTTCAAATGTAGATACCTTAGAGAAAATGTTTGAAGGAGTAAAGAAAATTTTGCCTTGTTGGGGATTACAAATTGTTCCTGAAAAAAATACAAAAAGAGATTCTATTAATTACCTAGGATATAAAATAGGCTTACAAAAATTCAACCCCAAAAGGTACAAATAAGGAGAGATCAATTGTGGACTCTTAATGACTTTTGAAACTTGCTGGGAGACATTATCTATCTACAGTCCACTATTGGAGTAACAACTCAAGAGCTGAGTAATTTGTTTCAAACCTTGAAAGGTGACAAGGACTTAAATAGTCCAAGAGAATTATCAGCTGAAGCTGTGAGAGCATTTGTTTTGGTCGAAAAGAAATTATAGGATGCACATGTGGATCTGAAAAGTGCATGCACGTTTGGTTGCATTCTGGTCATTTTATCCTCTACATACTCCCCTACAGGGTTTTTAATGCAGATGGAAAATATTATCTTAGAATGGATTTTTTACCACATAAACAGAGTAAAATATTTAAAATTTACGTAGAAAAAGTTTCTGAGTTGATTCAAAAAGGAAAATTGAGACTTCATCAGTTAGCAGGAATAGACCTAGCACAAATTGTAGCACCTTTCACTAATGCTGAAATTGACTCATTATGTGCAGAAAATGAACATTGGCAAAGAGCCTGTAGTAATTTTTTTGGAGAGATTAACACAAAATATCCCCCAAAGCAAGAAAATTCAAGCCGGGCGGTGGTGGCGCACGCCTTTAATCCCAGCACTCGGGAGGCAGAGGCAGGTGGATCTCTGTGAGTTCAAGGCCAGCCTGGTCTCCAAATCAAGTTCCAGGAAAGGCGCAAAGCTACACAGAGAAACCCTGTCTCGAAAAACCAAAAAAAAAAAAAAAAATTCAATTTATATAGAGAACTAACTAGATCCTTCCTCACATTGTATGAGGAACACCAATTTCTGGAGCCCTTACATTCTATACTGATGCAAACAAATCAGGAAAGGCAGGTTATAAATCAGGAAATTTGAATAAAGTGGCTTAAAGCCCTTATGACTCTGTTTGAAAGTCAGAATTATATGCTGTTCTCATGGTATTATTAGATTTTCCAGAAACTCGTAATATAGTTACTGGTTCTCAATATGGAGAAAGAGTTGTTTTACATATTGAAACTGCTGAATTTATACCAGATGTCACAGAATTGACATTATTATTTATTCAGTTACAAGAAATAATCAGAAATAGAAGTCATTCCTTATATATATAGCACATATTGTATCCCATACGGGTCTACCAGGCCCTCTAGCACAAGGTAATAATGAAATTGATCAACTATTGGTAGGAAATGTGATGCAGGCCCCAGAATTTCATAAAAAAACATGTCAAATGCAAAAGTTTGAAAAAAGATTTTTCCATCACTTGGCAACAAGCCAAGGAAATTCTGAGAAAATGTCCTACTTGTTCTTTATATAACCAAACTCCTTTACCTTTAGGAAGTAACCCAAAGGGTACTCAAAGAAATGAATTCTGGCAGATGGATGTGTTTCATTTTGTAGAAATTGGAAAATTAACATCTGTACACCATACCTTAGATACACATTCAGGATTTCATTGGGCAACTGCTTTGACTCTCTGTTGTTAGCTCAGTTGGAAGAAGGTTATCCAAATATTCCAATAGTAGTGGGGAAATTGTGCCCAATGAATGATCAAACATACTGTTCTTAGAAAAAGAATTGAATAGAAAAGCTATGATAACATGCAAGAAATTTGTTGCAGGAAAACTGCTAATATTCAAGAGCCAATATCACCAAGACTCCTTGAGCCTTGGCTATTATCCCCTTGAAGGCCCTTGGCTTCTTCCAGATATTAGCTTGTCATAATCAGCTGAAATACTGCTTCATATTTCTGTGACTCCCAGCATATTTCCAAGAGGTGGGCTGGGTGGTTTCTGGCTGTTCAGTGGATTATAGATATTTGTCATTGTTTAGAGTGATTGGTTACAAGTTGTAATAGGTAATGGTCAGGAAAAAAAGCTGAAGAAAAGAGATTAGTTTCAGTGTTCTTGTTTTGAAAAGAAAAAAAGTGGATTATAGAAATGATAAAATAAAAGCGTAGATTATTGAATCTACTCTGAACAGAAAAAGGGAGAAATAGATATGATAGAATAAAAGGATTGAGCCAGGTGGTGGTGCACACCTTTAATCCCAGCACTCGGGAGGCAGAGGCAGGCCAATCTCTGTGAGTTCAAGGCCAGCCTGGGCTACAGCGTGAGTTCCAGGAAAGGCACAAAGCTACACAGTGAAACCCTCTCTTGAAAAAAACCGAAAAAAAAAATAAAAGGTTTGATTATTGAATTTAATTTTAAACCAGAAAAGTAACTACTAGTTTTAAATATTTTACATTGGATTTGATTTTTTATATTGATACAAAATTAAGATTATTTTTGTTATACTGTGTGTATGTTAGAGAAATGATAGGATAAAAAGACAGATTACTAAATATACTTTTAAACCAAAAAAGCAACAACTAGTTTTAAATATTTTCATTTATATTGAATTTGTATATTGATACAAATTTGGGATTATTTATATTAGAACATACTGTACATACATTTCTACTCTTGTTCAAGGTATTGTACCTATACAGCTCATTTAACAATGGAATACAAATTTCTAGTCCTTGAAAGTTATTATTACAAACTATTTATGGTAATAAGGAAAAGCAGGTTAGTAGTTAGTAACCTATTGCAATTAAACTTATAGTCACATTAGGTAAGATTTCAAGGTCAAACAGATATATTTCATGTAGACAGGTGGTTTTCAAACACTTCAGAGATCTACAGAATATGACATTTAATATGTTTTAATAACATAGGTTCTTTCTTATGGCAATGAGACATGTCTGCTCCTGGCAGCATCAATCTACATCAGAAAAGTTGATGGACATTGAAGAAACTCCATATGGAATTTACTCTTTTTGTGGCAAAAGTCAGCCACTGAGGAAGAATGTGCCCTTGCCTCAACTGCTGACATATGCTGTCCAAATTGGACAAGCAGGACACAAAAGAAAGGACTGCTATAACTTGCCAAGACAAGGTAGGAAAGCCCTTCTGAATATCCTGCTTCACAAAAAAGTCTGGCAGATATTCTAGGCCTGTAGGCCAAATATGGATGCCCCAAATTACAGAGGAACTTTGGGTGACTGTCCAAGCAGCCAGCTATTTCTATCATTTCTCAAATTCTTTGGAAGTCTCTTGCTTGTATTTCCTGCTTATTCAGGTATTACTATTTACTTCTTATGTCTCTGATGGGGTTGAAGACTAGATAGTTAGAGTTTTCCTTGCTAACAAATTCAGAAAAAGAACTCACTAAAGAGGTGTAAAGTGTATAGAGTTGAGAGACATCAGGAGATAGTTTTGGGTTGGCAAAAAAAAAATTAGGATAGAAGGTGAATTAGGTACAAACCTTTGGACTCACCAAGATAGGATAGATAATAGATTATTTTCTCTGAATTTGTCAAATATTAATGAACTAGACATTGTTGTATAATTATTGTCTGCAAATATTTGTATATAGTTATTATATTTATTATATATAGTTTTTCTATGTTAGTTATTTTATTTTAGACAAAAAGGGGGAAACATTGTTATACTTTGTTTGTGTTCTGACAAATAAAGCTTGCCTGAAGATCAGAGGGTAAAGTTAGCCACTAGTGCCGGGCGGTGGTGGCGCACGCCTTTAATCCCAGCACTCGGGAGGCAGAGCCAGGCGGATCTCTGTGAGGTCGAGGCCAGCCTGGGCTACCAAGTGAGTTCCAGGAAAGGCGTAAAGCTACACAGAGAAACCCTGTCTTGAAAAACAAAAAAAAAAAAAACAAAAAAAAAAAGTTAGCCACTAGTTAACCATAGAGATCTGGAGGTCTGTACAGGCAGGAAACAGGAAGTAACATGGCTGGGCAGAGAGAGGAAATGATCAGATGGGTTGGACACAGGAGCTTGCCCCTTTTCTGTTTGAGTAATTGGAGAGGTAAGAATGACTGTGGCTGCTCCTTTGCTTCTCTAATCTTTCAGCTTTTACCCTGATCTCTGACTCTGGGTTATTATTATTAAGACTAATTAGGATCACACTACAATGATGAGTACATCAAAGGAGACTCATTTCTTAGTGGAAGTATCTGGAAAAAAGGGGGCTGAGTTGCAGGTCCAATAGTATTCTCTAAAGGGAGGGCTTCCTTTCTACATTTCCCCCAGGGGTTTCCATGAATCTCTAGCCATTCAGCCACAGTCTGTAAACGGAGGAAAAACTTTTCTGTCCTGACCACCTGGTCCCAAATAAACACACAGAAGCTTATATTAATTACAAAATACTTGGCCAGTAGCTCAGATTTATTATTAACTAGCTCTTACTTTTAAATTAACCCATTTCTATTTATCTATGTATTGTCACATAGTCCGTGGCTTTACTGGTCCTCTAGCATCTTGTTTCTTGGGCTGCTGGCTCTGAACTCTGCCCTCCTTCATCCCATTCCCCAGTTGGATTGTCCTGCCTTGCTATTGAACAAACAGCTTTATATTATTACCCAATGGGTGTAATACAGAGTCACAGCATACAGAAGGATCATCCCACAGCAACAATGCCTTGAAGATACAAAGGAGACGAGAAACACACCATTCCCCTTATGGGAGGCCTGCGCGCCCAGAGTGATGTTGACCCACAGTGGAGGCCGGCCGTACTGGAACACCCAGCAGCTAAAGATGCTTTCATCTGATTTGGCATCTTCTTGCAATGTGTGCTTTAGAGAGTATGTCCCATCAGAGTTTCTGGTGGCCTGAGAGAGCTCAGGAGTCAGGATGTTGTGCCCATTCTTAGCCCAGGTGAGTTGCACGTTTTGGGGGTAGAAGTGGTTTACATGGCAAGTCAGGTTCACTCTTTGATGAGCCTTGTCACGAATCATGGTGATCCTCAGTGTGGGGATAACTAGACAGGAATAATAATTGAACAAAGGTGAAATCTTGGTACTGTCTTATTTCCCTGTCCCAATGTCTCTCAGTCATTTTGTTAAGATTCAACTGAGTGGTTAATTGGCAGGGTCCCAAAAATTCCACGATGACCTGGAACTCACAATGTAGCCAGGGATGACCTTGAGTTCCTGATCCTTCTGCCTCCACTAAGCCATCCCATCTGTCCCTCTTTTCTTTTCGTATAATCCAGCCAGTCAAATTTGTGCTGCCTATATACTCATGGGTTTGGGACACTGGAGCATGCTTGACCTACAAGGGACATGCCCATAAAGAAACCTCACTGTGATTCCTTCAGAGACTACAAGCTGTCAGGAGGTCACAGCTAGAAGACCGGGGTCCATGAGGATCCCCATTTCATGGTGGAATGTCAAGTGGCTTGATCTTGTGCAATTCTTGTACAGGTGCTGTGAGTTCCCAAGTGAACAGAGTTCACAAGTTTACTCTCTTTTAAAATAAACAACTTTGTATATGTTTCATGTAAGACAAATAGGGCTAAGTATAAATATTCATGAAATGTAGCTGGAAACACATGGGTGTCTAATCTGGTCAGAGTTAAATATTCCATATCATGACATCATTACAAATAATTATAGAAATTATTAAAATGAATTGCCCCACAAGAAGAGGAAATTTATAATTAAAACACCCACAACAGTGCCTGGCACACAGTAACTGTTCATTGTTTATTGAGTGAATAATATTTTACACAATGTTGGAGATTTCCCAGAACTCAGGATTTTATGCAGAGAAGACAAGCACTCCACCACTGAAGTCCATCCTCAGCTCCATTTTTCACTTATTTTATTTGATTTCACTAAGTTTTCTAGGCCGGTCTTGAACTCAGTCTTAACCCTGACAGGACTGGAACTTGTTATATCTCTGCCTGTTCCCCCAAGGAGCTGACATTACATGTTATATATCACAAGCTCCAGCTAATAATAAATATTTAGAAATTTAAACATTAGCAATGATATAAATAGGACAAATATGTTTAGAGAGGTATGCTAGGTCTATTCAATAGCAAGACAAACATTCGTAAACAACATAAAGTTTGTTAGGCATGGTTCTTGTTGTTCTAGAAAAACAGCTGGTTTATTCTTCAGAGGAAGCTTACAAATTAGGGGTTGGTTTTATTCCTAATTTTTAGGGAAACTTAAGCAAAGAATATTTAAGACACGCGGCCAATATTCTGTAGCCTATGAAATGATACAGTTAAGATCAAAGACCTGCTGTCTAGCACCTGGAACCTGTACTTTTAATCCATATTCATGTGTTCAACCTGGCAGTGATCAATTTCTATTCCCCATTTGGAAAATGGGGCATTCTGCAAAAACCCCATGCTATCAGTGTTTCCCCACCACATGTATCAGTGATCACTCACCTAGGAGCACTTGAGAAAGACTGATGGTCATTTTTAGGGGCTCATTGAAGTCCTCATGGTTGACTTCACAGGTGATCTGAGAAAAGATGTCTTGTTTGGCCAATGCCACCCATGTCTTGCTTGTGACATAGTAAACATCTTTGCTGATAGGCACCAGTTGTGAGGCTGAAGCTGGATGTTTATCATTGTCTTTCAACCAGTTAACAGTGAAGTACCCAGAGCTGAAAGGGCCAGTGGTGCAGTTAAAAGCCACGGAATTGGAAGTGGCTGTCCTCTGATCTGGGCCCTTCAAAGAAATAAAAGGCTTCCCAGCTAAAAAAAACATGCAAACAAATAAAAACCAGTTGTGAGTACCTTCTCAGTGTTGGAGAAACCAGTATAGAATACTATGTGAACCCTACCAAGGCCTGTCCCATGAGTAATAAAAATTGTTCTTTCTCCTGAGGTCACTCTTTCAGAGATATAGAGCAATGGCTCACTCAAGTCAAAATGCATTCCCTGTCCCTATGATCGAGGGAGAAGATACTACCCATGATATCTGACTTTGAGGAGAATGCAAACGGGCCATAATGAGCAAACAGCAAATAAAATATGACTACTATGGGCGAATGAATGTCCTCAGGAAACTCAACATGTGCAGAGATAGAAAAATGAGGAATCATTCAAAAAGCATGGTCACAAAAGACATTTTGAGCTAAAACAAAGAATCTGTGTATAGTCATGGTACATGAAGTTAATCCCTGCACCCAGGAAGCAGAGGCAGGTGGATCTGTGTGAGTTCAAGGCCAACCTGTTCTACAGAGAGAGTTCCAGGACAGCCAGGACTGTTACACAGAGAAACCCTGTCTCAAAAAACCAACAAAAGGAAACAAAAATAGGACAACTGAGGACTGAATAAAATCATCTGTGGAAGAGGACACAGTAATGTCATATGGGCCTGAGGAGAGAGAGTGCGCATGCTTGGTTGACTGTATGACCCGGCTATACAGCACTTTGTCTGCCTCAGGCAGCAAGACTTTAGGAGGCTTAAGAAAACAGGTCTACTACAAGACTACAAAATTGCTTTCTACATGTGCAGACCTAATTCTGTAGCTTGCACAGTCTTTTCCTGCTGGGTTTCAACAGTGAATAGATATTGCAAATTTGAGGTACAGACAACTACATACACACACACACACACACACACACACACACACACACACACACACATACATACACACACACACACACACACACACACACACACACACACACACACACACACCCTACATGGGCACACTATTCAGCTTTGAAGAAAAATGTATTCACAAAATTAAAAAAATAATAAATGGAGTTCTCATGTATAATCTTAAGTGAGATCATAAATCTCAGATAAAAAAAACCCTGCATATCCCCTCTCATATTTGGAATCTAACAACAATATATACATAGATGTAAACAAAGTAGAAAAGAAAACAAGAATGACTAAATATAAGGAAGAGGAAGGATTGAATGCAGGTGATATATATGAGTTATGAAATAGGATATGAAGTTAAATGTTTAGTTACAACTCTGTCATGGATTTTTATATTTTGATGGTAGATAAGTATATTAAGTATATTCAGTAGTGAAAGTTTAAAGTCCAATGAAGGTATACAACTTCCATTCCAAATGGATAGACTAACTATGGAAAAGTTCATTGAGCTGTCTACATGTTGGGTCTGGTTAACTTCAGTGTGTAGCTGTTTTGTAAGGTTTTTATAATTTAGTTAACTTAAAATTTTAGATATGAAAGAAGAAATAAATAAAACTGTATAAAGAATCAAGAAATCTGAGAGGTAGTGCTCTGAGAAGAAAAAGATTGACAGAACCCTAGCCCAATGGACTGAAAGAAGGGAAATAACTCAACAGAAACAGATATGAAAGGGAAAACATTATAACAGACACCAAAGAGATTTAGAAGGTCATAAAGGAATACCTTCAAAAATCTATACACCATTATGTAAGAAAATAAATAAACAAATTTCTAGATTCTCCCAAACCATTAACCATAAATCAAGAAAAGATAAAAAACGAAACTAGATCCATAACAAATAAGGAGATGGAAACAGCAATAACAATACATATACAAATAAAAAACTGACCAAAACAAAATAATCCAGGCCAAGACAGAATCACAGCAGAATTGCACCAGACTGTCAAAGATCTACCACAACACTTCCTAAATTTTTGTTAAATTAGAAACCGAAGTAACACTTCTAATATCTTTCTACAAAGCCAGTGTTATTCTATATACAAACCAGGCAAAGATATAACAATAAAGAAAACTACAGGCCAGTTTCCACAGTGAACATAGATGCAAAAATCCTCAACAAACTAATGGCAAACTGAATATGGGTATGCATTTAAAAAACCATCCACCACTATTAAGTTGACTTTCTCCTGGAGATGCAAGGATTGATAAGTAACTCAGTTCATTTAATAAATCATACAGATGTCAAGACACACATCATATGCTCATCTCTATAGATGACAAAAAGTTCTTTGGCAAAAATTCACTAAGTGTTCATAATAGAAGTTGTAGAAGGACATCAGCAGACTCACATCACCAAAACTAAAGGCCCCATGTGACACACCCACAGCAACATCATCTTAAATGGAGAAGAACTTGAAGCCATCCTGTTACATTCAGGAGTGACAAGGATGGTCACCCTCCCCACTCTTGCAATAGTATGCTTGGAGCACTAGCTAGAGTAATAACAGAGGGGACACAAATTAAGTGGGGCTAGAGTCAGGAAAACAGCTGGACTATCCCTATTTGCAGAAGATATGTAATGATGAAGTCTTTCTATGACTGATATGAAGGTACGTTGAATTTAGTCAAAGGCCTTTTATGCACATATTGGAATGAGCATACAAGTTTTCTCTTGAAGTCCATTTATATCATTTATTACATTTACACATAACAGATCCCAAAGTTCCATCAGGAAGCTTCTAGACATTGTCAGCAATTTCAACAAAGTGACAGAATACAAAATCAACTTACAAAAATCTATATATGTCTTTCTATATACCCATATCAACAAAGAAAGCTGCCTTATACTTCATTTTTCATATTGTCTCATTTTCTGCCCAGCTCTGTGACAGGCACCATGTAAACTTGGAGTAATCACTGCAGAAGTTTAACTATGTCCCAGTGTTCAGATGCCATGCAGTAGCCAAGGAAGGGAAGCCTTGGCATAGATGAAACAAATTAAACAGGGAACTGTTTACCTGGGGTCACACAGAGAGCATTGGCCACACTGATCCTGCAGTATGAAACTGATCCATTCAACTGCAAAGTTCACACATAAGCTCCAAGAGCTGGAGAGGGGACATGCAGAGGAGGGACATACATGATAAAGTCACAGGCCTGGGCTCTCAGACATCACTGAAGTTTAAGTGCTTGATTGTGGAAGCTGAATGGCATAGACAGATGTGACATTTCCAGAAAAGTAAATACCTTCCAACAGGATTTGAGAAGTGTTCTGTGACTGACCTAAGGTCTGTATTCTCAGGTGACAAAGAAGAGAATCACAGAAACGCAACAGTTAGTTTGTGATGTGACAGCTGTATTGTAAGCCTAGTGCTCTGACTGTCACTCATGTCTTACTCTGTCTGCTGCCTTCCAGCTCTCAAGTGTGAGACAGGAGTCAGTGGGAACAGTGCTGTGCAGGAAGTGCTCTGTGGGTGATGTCCAGTTAGTGCTCTGTAGGTGACACATAGTGAGTGCTCTGAGGGCACTAACCACACAGAACAGGTGTGTGAGTAGATGTGCACAGGAGTCAGGGCTCTGAGGAAAGGGATCTGGGAAGGCTTGGGAAGGTACAGCTACAAAGATGTGCTAGAACTAAATAGAAGGAGCCTCAGTGTCAAGAGAGGAAACTACCGCAGTAGACCCTGTGGTGTCTGGAACTATCAATGTGATGCTGCCATGGGTTCATCCTTCAATGAGTCAGATATACAAAATGTAGGTGCAGGAGGAAAATAAGACAGAAAAGAAAAACTTTAGTATGAATTATTAGCAGGTCATATTTATGTAAGAATACATACATACACACATACATATATACATACATACATATATGACAATAATGAAGAAATTGTGAAGTTGAAATGGAATGCATGACATGGGAGGAGTCGGGAGGACAGTGTGGAAAGAAAATGATGTAAACACTAGTCATGTATACAACCCTCATAATAGTATTTTAATAGAAAAACTTTAATAAAAATGATGCAAGTTCGGAGACATAAGCCCACCCTGCACTGATTGGGAACCGGTAAGGCCCCATCTCCAGACTGGGCAGACCAGATCCCTAGCCTCTATGCCCCAGGGGGCATATCTTGTGCCCCTACCCCAAGCCATTGGAGCACCAGGGACTGGCCAGCTGCCCCTTTCTCTGCCTCCTCACCAAGAAAACAGCCCACTGTGACACCAGTGAAAACCAGAGACATAAGCACACCCTGCTCCCATTTTGAACAGATTGGACCAAGAGCTCCAATTAGACCAAGAGTATCAACTGGACCAAAAGTCAGACACAGACAGTACTTTTATGGAGTGGGGGTTAGAGATGGGTAGATGCCAGTGCAAAAATACAGTCAACTACATAAAGACCAATATGGCACCACCGGAACCTAGTGGAGCTACATCAGAAAGACCTGAACATCCCAAAGCAGAAGAAGCAGAAGAAATAGATTTTAAAAATGACTTGAAGAAGATGATAGAAGCTTTTAAAGAGGAAATGAAAACTACTCTTTGTAGCTAGAGTTTTCCTGCCTGGCCCACAGTCAGGACAAAACTCTCTCACCTGCCAGTCCCACAGCCCCTCAGACCCAACCAAGCAAACACAGAGACTTATATTGGTTGCAAACTGTATGGCTGTGGCAGGCTTCTTGCTAACTGTTCTTACAGCTTAAATTAATCCATTTCCATTAATCTATACCTTGCCACATGGCTCGTGGCTTACCGGCATCTTCATATGCTGTTTGTCATCGTGGCGGCTGGCAGTGTCTCTCTGACTCAGCCTTCCACTTCCCAGCTTTATTCTCCTCCTTATCCCACCTACACTTCCTGCCTAGCCAATGGCCAATCAGTGTTTTATTTATTGACTAATTAGCAACACATTTGCCATACAGAACATCCCACAGCAACTCTTAAAGAATTCAAAGACAAACAAAAAATTGGAAGAAATAAATAAATCCCTTAAAGAAAACCATGAAAAAGCAATTAAACATGTGAGGGAAATAGTTCAGAACCTGAAAAGGGAAATAGAAACATTGAAGAAGACACAAACTGAGGGAAGGCTGGAAATGGAAAATCTGAGTAAATGAACAGGAACTACAGATGCAAGCATAACCAACAGAATGCAAGAGATGGAAGAGAGAATCTCTGGTGTTGAAGGTACAATAGAAGAAATAGATTCATCAGTCAAAGAAAACACTAAAGCCAAAAAATTCATAACGTAAGATGTTCAGGGAATTTGGGACACCATGAAAAAACCAAACCTAAGAATAATAGGGATAGAAGAAAGAGAAGAATACCAACTCAAAGGCACAGAAAATATATTCAACAAAATCATAGAAGAAAACTTTCCCAATTTAAAGAAGGAAATGCCTATGAAAGTACAAGAAGCTTACAGAACACCAAATAGAATGGATCCAAAAAAAGACCCCTTACCACATAATAACCAAATCATTAAACATACAGAATAAAGAAAAATATTAAGAGATGCAAAGGAAAAATACCAAGTAATATATAAAGGCAGACACATCAGAATAACACCAGACTTCTCAATGGAGACTCTGAAAGCCGGAAGGTCCTGGACAGATATTATGCAGACACTAAGAGACCATGGATGCCAACCCATAATATTAGATCCAGCGAAACTCTCAATCACCATAGATGGAATAAACAAAATATTGGATAAAACCAGATTTAAACAATACCTGTCCACAAATCCAGCCCTACAGAAAGCACTAGAAGGGAAAAGCCAACCTAAGGAAGTTAGATACAACCATGAAAATAGGGCAATAGATAACCCCACATCAACAAATACCAAAGAAGAGAAACACACAACACTACCAACAAAAAATAACAGGAATTAACAATCACTGGTCATTAATATCCATTAATTTCAATGGTCTCAACTCGCTTAGAAAAAGATACAGGCTGACAGAATGGATACGAAAACAGGATCCATCCTTCTGCTGCATACAAGAAACACACCTCAACTTTAAAGACAGGCACTACCTCAGAGTAAAAGGCTAGGTAAAGACTTTCCAATAAAATGGACTTAAGAAGCAACCTGGTGTAGCTATCCTAATATCTAATAAAATAGACTTCAAACTAAAATCATTTGAAAGAGATCAGGAAGGACATTATACACTTATCACAGGGAAAATCCACCAAGATGAAGTCTCAATTCTGAACATTTATGCCCCAAATACAAGGGCACCCACATTTGTAAAAGAAACATTACTGAAACTTAAATTGCACATCACACCTCACACACTAGTAGTGGGGAATTTCAACACCCCACTCTCACTACTGGATAGATCTCCCAGACTGAAAGTTAATAGAGAAATAAGGGATCTAACAGAAGTTATGACTCAAATGGACTTAATAGATATCTACAGAACACTTCATTCTAACACAAAAGAATAGACCTTCTTCTCAGCACACCATGGAACATTCTCTAAAACTGACCACATGCTGGCAAATAAAGCAAATCTCAATAGATACCAAAAAATTGGAATAACCTCCTGTATTTTATCAGACCACCATAGCTTAAAGTTAGATTTCAGCAACAACAAAACCTACAGAAATCTAAAATCTCATGGAAACTGAACAACGCCCAAATAAATCACCAATGGGTCAAGGAAGAAATAAAGAAAGAAATTAAAGAATTCCTAGAGATCAATGAAAATAAATATACTACATACACAAACTTATGGGACACTATGAAAGCAGTGCTAAGAGGAAAGTTCATAGCACTAAATGCCCACATAAAGAAGTTGGAGAAATCTCACACTAGTGACTTAACAGCACACCTGAAAGGTCTAGAACAAGAAGAAGCAAAGTCACCCAGGAGGAATGACAACAGGAAATTATCAAATTGAGAGCTGAAATCAATAAAATAGAAACAAAGAGAACAATACAAGGAACCAATGAAACAAAGAGTTGGTTCTTTGAGAAAATCAACAAGATAGACAAGCCCGTATCCAAACTAACCAAAAGACAGACAGAGCATCCAAATTAGCAAATTTAGAAATGAAAAGGAAGACATAACAGCAGACAATGAGGAAATCCAGAGAGTCATCAGGTCATACTTAATAAACCTGTACTCCACAAAATTGGAAAATCTGAAACAAATAGACAATTTTCATGATAAGTACCACATAACAAAGTTAAATAAAGACCAGATAAACTATTTAAACAGGCCATTAACCCCTAAGGAACTAGAAACAGTAATTAAAAGTCTTCCAACCAAAAAAAGTCCAGGACCAGATAGATGGTTTCAGCGCAGAATTCTGCCAGAATTTTGAAGAAGAGCTAATTCCAATACTCTTCAAATTGTTCCACACAATAGAAACAGAACATAACCAAACTCTTTTTTATGAGGCTACAGTTACCCTGATATGTAAACCACACAAAGATGCAGCAAAGAAAGAGAATTACAGACCATTCTCCCTCATGAACACTGATGCAAAAATACACAATAAAATATTGTTAAACCAAATCTAAGAACACATCAAAAAATTACCCACTATGATCAAGTAGGCTTCATCCCAGGGATGCAAGGTTGATTTAATGTACGAATGACTGTATGTAATACACCATACAAACAGAATGAAAGAAAAAATATATGTTCATTTCATTAGATGCTGAAAAGGCCTTTGACAAAATCCAACAACCCTTCATGATAAAGTCTTGGAGAGATCAGGAATACAGAGAACATACCTAAACATAATAAAGGCAATTTACAGCAAGCCAACAGCCTTCATCAAAGTAAATGGAGAGAAACTCAAAGCGATTCTATAAAATCAGGAACAAGACAAGGCTGTCCACTCTCCCCATATTTATTCAATATAGTACTCAAAGTTTCAACTAGAGCAATAAGACAACAGAAGGAGATCATGGGAATACAAATTGGAAAGGAAGAAATCAAACTTCCGCTGTTTGCAGATAACATGATAGTATACATAAGTGACCACAAAAAATCGACCAACTAACACTTACAGCTGATAAACACCTTCAGTAATGTGGCAGGATACAAGATTAACTAAAAAAAATCAGTAGCTCTCCTATATGCAAATGAAAAATGGGCTGAGAAAGAAATAAGAGAAACATCACCCTTTATATTAGCCACAAATAATATAAAATACATTGGGGTAACACTAACTAAGCAAAAGAAAAAGACCTGTATGACAAGAACTTTAAGTCCCTGAAGAAAGAAATTGAAGAAGATATCAGTAAATGGAAAGATATCCCATGCTCATAGATAGGTAGGATTAACATAATAAATATGGCAATCTTACCAAAAGCAATCTACAGAATCAATGCAATCCCCATCAAAATCCCAACACAATTTTTCACAGACCTGGAAAGAACAATACTCAACTTCATGTGGAAAAACAAAAAACCCAGGATAGCCAAAAGAATCCTGTACAATAAACAACCTCTGGAGGTATCACGATCCCTGACTTCAAGCTCTACTATAGAGCTAGAGTAATAGAAACAGCTTGGTACTGACATAAAAACCAACATGTGGACAAATGGAATCGAATGGAAGACCCTGACATTAATCCATACACGTATGAACACCTAATTTTTGACAAAGAAGCCCAAACTGTACAATAGAAAAAAGAAAGCATCTTCAACAAATGGTGCTGGCATAACTGAATATCAGCATGTAGAAGATGGCAAATAGATCGATATCTGTCACCATGCACAAAACTTAAGTCCAAGAGGATCAAAGACCTCAACATAAACCCAGTTACTCTGAACCTGATAGAAGAGAAAGTAGGAAGTAGTCTTGAACGCATTGGCACCGGAGATATAAATATATCTAAATATAGCATGAGTAGCACAGACACTGAGAAAAACAATTAATAAATGGGACCTCTTGAAACTGAGAAGCCTTTGTAGGGCAAAGGACATGGTCAGTAAGACAAAACGACAGTCTAGAGAAAGGGAAAAGATCTTCACCAACCCACATCTGACAGAGGGCTGATATCCAGAATATATAAACAACACAAGAAACTAGACTTCAAAATATCTAAGAGTCCAACTAAAAAAAAGGGGCAAAGAGCTAAACAGAGAATTCTCAACAGAAGAAGCTCAAATGGCTGAAAGATATTTAAGGAATTGCTCAACATCCTTAGTCATCAGGGAAATGCAAATCAAAACAAATCTGAGATACCATCTTACACCTGTCAGAATAGCTAAGATTAAAAACACTGAAGACAGTTTATGTTGGAGAGGATGTGGAGTAAGTGGAACACTCCTCCATTGTTGGTGGGAATGCAAACTTGTACTGCCACTTTGGAAATCAGTATGGTGCTTTCTCAGAAAACTAGGAATCAATCTTCCTTAAGACCAGCTATACCACTCTTGGGCATATACCCAAGGATGCTCAATCATACCACAAGGACACATGCTCAACTATGTTGATAGTAGCCTTATTTTTAATAGCCAGAACCTGGAAACAACCTAGATGACCCTCAACTGAAGAATGAATAAAGAAAATGTGGTACATATACACAATGGAGTACTACTCAGCAGAGAAAAACGATGATATCATGAGGTTTGCAGGCAAATGGATGGAACTAGAAAAAATCGTCCTGAGTGAGGTATCCCATACTCAGAAGGACAAACACGGTATGTACTCACTCATAAGTGAATACCAGATATAAAGTAAAGGATAACCAGACTGCAACCTACAGCTTCAGGGAGGCTAGCTAGTAAGGAGGACCCTAGGAAGGGTGCATGGATCATCCAGAGATGGAGAAATGGATGAGATCTACATGAGCAAAATGGTAGTGAGGGGTAATGGAGGGCAAGGGATGAGGGTTGAGAGCTTAGAGGAGGGGGAGGTTCGAGCTGGAACGGGAACAGAGTGGGAGAGCAAGGAAAGAGATACAATGATAAATGAAGACACCATGGGAATAGGAAGAAACAGAATACTAGGGAGGTTCCCAGGAATCCACAGGGATGACTCCACCTTAGGCTACTGACAATAGTCAAGAGGGTGTCTGAGCTGACCTACTCTGCTGATCAGACAGCTGAATACCCTAACTGTCAACATAGAACCCTTATCAGTGACTGATGGAAGCAGATACAGAGATCCATGGCCGCATCCCATGCAGAGTTCCAGGAGTCCAATCAATGAGAGAGCAAGGGATTTCATGAGCAAGGGATATTGAGACCATGACTGGAAAAAGTACAGAGACAACTAACCTAACTAGTAGAAACACATGAACTGTGGACCAATAGCTGAGGAGCCCCCATGGTACTGGACTAGGCCCTCTGGATAAGTGGTACAGATGTTGAGCTTGAACTCTATAGGGGTTCCCCAGGGAGTCGGATCGGGATCTGCCCCTAGTGCATGAGCTGGCTTTTTGGAACCTAGTGTCTATGGTGAGACACTTTGCACAGCCTTGGTGCAGGGAGGAGGGGCTTGGATCTGCCTCAACTGAATGAACCAGGCTCTGCTGACTCCCCATGGGAGACCTTGCCTTGAAGGAGGTGGGAATGGGGGGTGGGTTGGGGAGAAAGGCTGGGGGGCAGGAGGAGGGAGGACAGAGGAATCTGTGGTTGGTATGTAATGTAAAATGAATAGAAAATCTCGTAAAATGATGCAACTTGCTTCCCATGAAAAAATATTATTTTGGAGTTTGCCACCAATTTCTGTACATCCCGTGGGTGAATATTGTTCTTATTTCTATGGGGCAATGAAAATGATACCCAAAGAAATTTAAAGGTTTGTGGGATCATTACCTTTGAGAATTCTTACAGCACCCAGAAAAGGTCTGGTTCTGCCACAGGGCTAGACAGAAATCAAGGTGGAAGCCTGCTGTGAGAACGGGCTGTTGGGTTGCCTGGCACCTCCACTATTCACCTGCCCTGCAACACACTGCAGAGAGCCCAACGCTGCCTTACCCCTGGCTTGCCCATGCCCAACTATTATTCTATCTCTCTGTGACTGTGCACCTGCACCAACACCTCTGCTTCAGAACAGTGGTTCCTTCTCCCAAGAGTATGAAGCACATCTGGATCAAAGAAACAAGGAAGCTCTGGCTTCTTATGTCACAGTGCCCCCTTGTGGTATTTGTCTGGAAAGAGTGAAATGAGGAAGAAATAGAAGAAATTACCAGCAGGAGTGTGTGTGCATAGAAAAAAGTAAAAGGAGCAGAGAGAAGGGAGTGACAGAGGGGATTTACATCCATGATGTGTGACCCTTTTCCTAGCTAAGGGAGTCAATAATTCTGGAGCTCTTCAAAGTTGCTTTCCAGAAACATCCAACTGAATTCACTGTCTTGATTAATTGCCTTCCCAGAAATTATTTGGAGCCCAGGTATCTTTATCCTTGGCAATTTATTGCAACCAAGAGTTAAAAAGAAAAACTTGCAATATGATGAGTGCAGCAAAGGAGACTCATTTCTTTGTGGAAGAATCTGGAAGAAGAGGGTTGCAGTTGGATGTTGGTATACAACAGCATTCTCACTAGGGAGGGCTTCCTTTCTCCACTTTCACCAAGGGTTTCTCTGGGTCTCTAGCCATTCAACCACAATGCTCTGAGGATATGAAGGAGACAAGGCACATACCTCTGTCCTTATAGGAGGCCTGCACTCCCAAGGTGATGTTGACCCACAGTGGAGGCTGGTCATACTGGAACACCCAGCAGCTAAAGATGCTCTCATCCGATTTGGCATCTTCTTGCAATGTGTGCTTTAGAGAGTATGTCCCATCAGAGTTTCTGGTAGCTTGAGGGAGCTCAGGAGTCAGGATCTTGTTCTTATTTTTTTATTTTTTTTTTTTTTTTGGTTTTTCGAGACAGGGTTTCTCTGTGTAGCTTTGCGCCTTTCCTGGAACTCACTTGGTAGCCCAGGCTGGCCTCGAACTCACAGAGATCCGCCTGGCTCTGCCTCCCGAGTGCTGGGATTAAAGGCGTGCGCCACCACCGCCCGGCCTTGTTCTTATTCTTAGTCCAGATTAGTTGCATGTTTTTGGGGTAGAAATGGCTTACATGGCAAGTCAGGTTCACTCTTTGATGAGCATGATCACGGATCATTGTGATCTTCAGTGTGGGGATAACTAGACAGGAACAATAAGTGAACAGAGATGAAATCTTGGTTCTGTCTTATTTCCCTGTCCCAAGGTCTCTCAGTCATTTTGATAAAATTTAATTGAGTGGTTGATTGGCAGGGTCCCTAAAATTCCAAGAAGACCTTGAACTCAATATGTAGCCAGGGATGACCTTCAGGTCCTGATCCTTCTGCCTCCACTAAGCCATTCCTTCAGCCCTTCTTTTCTTTTCGTATAATTCAGCCAGTTGAATTTGTGCTGCCTATATACTCATGGGTTTGGGACACTGGAGCATGCTTGACCTACCAGGGCCACGGCCTTAAAGTAACCTCACTATCATTCTCTCAGAAACTACAAGCTGTCAGGAGGTCACAGCTAGAGGGCAGGGGTCCATGGGGATCCCCATTTCCTGCTGGAATCTCAAGTGGCTTGATCTTGTGCAATTCTTGTACAGGTGCTGTGAGTTCCCAAGTGAACAGAGTTCACAAGTGAAGAGAGTTCACAAGTTTACTCTCTTTTTAAGTAAACAACTTTGTATATGTTTTATGTAAGACAAATAGGGACAAGTATAAATATTCATGAAATGTAGCTGAAAACACATGGGTATCTAATGTGGTCAGAGTTAAATATTTCATATCATGACATCATGACATATAATTACAGGATTTATTAAAATGAATTGCTCTACAAGAACAGGGACTCAATAATGATGGGAACTGGATAATGGTGTTGACCTACAACAGTGCCTGGCACACATTAGCTGTTCATTGTTTATTGAGTGAATAATATTTTACACAATGCTGGAGATTTTCCAGAACTCAGGATTTTATTCATAGAAGGCAGGATTTTATTCCTCTGAAGTACATCTTCAGTTCTGTTTTTCACTTATTTTGTTTTATTTCACTAATTGTCCAGTCTGGCCTTGAACTCAGTCTTAACCCTTACAGGACTTACAGGACTGGAACTTTTTATATCCCTGCCTGTTCCCTAAGGAGCTGAAATTACATGTCTTATGCCACAAGCTTCAGCTAATAATACTTAGAAACTTTTAAACATTAGCAATGATATACATAGGACAAATATGTTTAGAGAATGATGCTAGGTCCATACAATAAAGTCAAACATTCATAAACAACTTACAGTGTTTTAGGCATGCTTCTTGGTGTTCTAGAAGAACAATGGGTTTAATCGTGAGAGGAAACTCAAAACATAGGTGCTGGTTTTATTCCATTTTTAGGGAAATTGGGGCACAGAATATTTAAGACACATGGCCAATATTCTGCAGCCTATGAAATGATACAGCTTAGACCAAAGCCCAGCTGGTCAGCCCCTAGAAACTGTACTTTTAATTCATATTCATGTGTTCAAGGCTGGCAGTGATGAATTTCTATTCCCCATTTGTAAAATGGGGCATTCTGTAAAACCTCATGCTCCCAGTGTGGCCCCACCACAAATATCAGTGATTACTCACCTAGGAGCGCTTGAGAAAGATTGATGGTCATTTTTAGGGGCTCATCGAGGTCCCCATGGGTGACTTCACAGGTGATCTGAGAAAAGATATCTTGTTTGGCCAATGCCACCCATGCCTTGCTTGTGAGATAGTAAACATCTCTGCTGATAGGCAGCCGCTGTGGGGCTAAGGCGGGAAATTCATTATTGTCCTTCAACCAGTTAACACTGAGGTTCTTGGAGCTGAAAGGGACAGTGGTGCAGTTAAAAGCCACGGAATTTGAAGTGGCTGTCCTCTGTTCAGGGCCCTTCAGAGAGATGAAAGGCTTTCCAGCTAAAAAAACAAAAACAAACAAACAAATAAAAACCAGTTGTGAGTACCTTCTCAGTGTTGGAGGAACCAGTATAGAACACTATGTGAACCCTACCAAGGCCTGTCCCATGAGTAATGAAAATTGTGCTTTCTCCTGAGGTCACTCTTTCAGAGATATAGAGCAATGGCTTACTCAAGTCAAAATGCATTCCCTTGCCCCATGCTCAAGGGAGAAGATACCACCCATGATATCTGACTTTGAGGAGAATGCAAATGGGTCATAATGAGCAAACAGTAAATAAAATATGACTACTATGGGGGAATGAATGTCCTCAGGAAATCATCATGTGCAGAGATAGAAAAATGGGGAATCATTTAAAAGCGTGGTCACAAAAGACATTTTGAGCTAAAACAAAAAATCTGTGTATAGTCATGGTGCATGAAGTTAACCCAGGAGACAGAGGCAGGCAGATCTCTGTGAGTTCATGGCCAGCCTGGTCTACAGAGAGAGTTCTGGGACAGCCAGGACTGTTACACAGAGAAACCCTGTCTCAAAAAAACCAACAAGACAAAACAAAAATAGCACAACTGAGGACTGAATAAAATCATCTGTGGAAGAGGACACAGTAATGTCATGTGGGCCTGAGGAGAGAGAGTGTGCATGCTGGGACACATGCCAGAGAAATCGACCATATGACCCAGCTGTAATGCTCTTTGTCTGCCTCAGGCAGCAAGACTTTAGGAGGCTTAAGAAAACAGGTCTACTACAAGACTACAAAATGTTTTCTACATGTGCAGACTTAATTCTGTAGTTTGCACAGTCTTTTCCTGCTGGGTTTCAACAGTGAATAGATAATGCAAATTTGAGGTACAGACAACTACACACACACACACACACACACACACACACACACACACACACACACACCCTACATGGGCACACTATCCAGCTTTGAAGAAAAATGTATTCACAAAATTAAAAAAATAATGAATGGACTTCTCATGTATAATCTTAAGTGAGATCACAAATCTCAGATAAAAAAAAAACCCTGCATATCCCCTCTCATATTTGGAATCTAACAACAATATATACATAGATATAAACAAAGTAGAAAAGAAAACAAGAATGACTAAATATAAGGAAGAGGAAAGACTGAATGCAGGTGATGGATATGCGTTATGAAATAGGATATGAAGTTAATGTTTAGTTACACCTCTGTCATGGGTAGATAAGTGTATAAAATATATTCAGTAGTGAAAGTTTAAAGTCCAATGAAGGTATACAACTTCCATTCCAAATGGATAGACTAACTATGGAGAAGTTCATTGAGCTGTTTAGATGTTGGGTCAGGTTAACTTCAGTGTGTGGCTGTTTTGTAAGGTTTTTATAATTTAGTTTACTTAAAATTTTAGATATGAGAGAAGAAATAAATAAAACAGTACAAAGAATCAAGAAATCTGAGAGGTAGCGCTCTGAGAAGAAAAAGATTGACAGATTCCTAGCCCAATGGACTGAAAGAAGGGAGATAACTCAACAGAACCTGCTGTGGGATGTTCTGTATGGCAAATGTGTTGCTGATTAGTCAATAAATTAATCACTGATTGGCCATTGGCTAGGCAGGAAGTATAAGCGGGACAAGGAGGAGAATAAAGCTGGGAAGTGGAAGGCTGAGAGAGAGACACTGCCAGCCACCACGATGACAAACAGCATGTGAAGATGCCGGTAAGCCACGAGCCATGTGGCAAGGTATAGATTAATGGAAATGGATTAATTTAAGCTGTAAGAACAGTTAGTAAGAAGCCTGCCACGGCCATACAGTTTGTAACCAATATAAGTCTCTGTGTTTACTTGGTCGGGTTTGAGCGGCTGTGGGACTGGCAGGCCAGAGAGATTTGTCCTGACTGTAAGCCAGGCAGGAAAACTCTAGCTACAAGAACCAGATATAAAAGGGAAAACATTATAACAGACACCAAAGAGATTTAGAAGGTCATAAAGGAATACCTTCAAAATTTATACACAATTACGTAAAAAAATAAATAAACAAATTTCTAGATTCTCCCAAACTATCAACCATAAACCAAGAAAAGATAAACAACTAAACTAGACCCATAACAAATAAGGAGATGGAAACAGCAATAACAATACATATACAAATAAAAAAACTGACCAAAATGAAACAATCCAGGTCAAGACAGAATCACAGCAGAATTGCACCAGACTGTCAAAGATCTACCACAACACTTCCTAAATTTTTGTTAAATTAGAAACCGAAGTAACACTTCTAATATCTTTCTACAAGCCAGTGTTACTCTATATACAAACCAGGCAAAGATATAACAATAAAGAAAACTACAGGCCAGTTTCCACAGTGAACATAGATGCAAAAATCCTCAACAAACTAAATGCAAACTGAATATGGGTATGCATTTAAAAAACCATCCACCACTATTAAGTTGACTTTCTCCTGGAGATGCAAGGATTGATAAGTAACTCAATTCATTTAATAAATCATATGGACATCAAGACACAAATCATATGCTCATCTCTATAGATGCCAAAAAGTTCTTTGGCAAAAATTCACTAAGTGTTCATAATAGAAGTTGTAGAAGGACATCAGCAGACTCACATCACCAAAACTAAAGGCCCCATGTGACACACCCATAGCAACATCATCTTAAATGGAGAAGAACTTGAAGCCATCCTGTTACACTCAGGAGTGACAAGGCTGGTCACCCTCCCCACTCTTGCAATAGTGTGCTTGGAGCACTAGCTAGAGTAATAACAGAGGGGACACAAATTAAGTGGGGCTCAAGTTAGGAAAACAGTAGACTATCCCTGTTTGCAGAAGTTATGTAATGATGAAGTCTTTTTATGACTGATATGAAGGTACGTTGAATTTAGTCAAAGGCCTTTTATGCACCTATTGGAATGAGCATACAAGTTTTCTCTTGAAGTCCATTTATATGATTTATTACATTTATACATAACAGATCCCTAAGTTCCATCAGGAACGTTCTAGAAATTGTCAGCAATTTCAACAAAGTGACAGAATACAAAATCAACTTCCAAAAATCTATATATGCTTTTCTATATACCCAAACAACAAAGAAAGCTGCCTCCACATCTCTGATTTTCATATTTTCTTGCTTTCAGCCCAGCTCGGGGACAGGCACCATGTAAACTTAGAGTAATCACTGCATAAGCTTAACTGTGCCCAGTGTTCAGATGCCACGCAGGAGCCAAGTAAGGGAAGCCTTGGCATAGAGGAAACAAATTAAAAAGGGAATTGTTTACCCAGGGTCACACAGAGAGCCATTGCCCACACTGATCCTCAGTATGACACTGGTCCATTCAACTGCAAAGTTCACACATAAGCTCCAAGAGCTGGAGAGGGGACATGCAGAGTTGGACATACATGATAAAGTCACAGGCCTGGGCTCTCAGACATCACTGAAGTTTAAGTACTTGATTGTGGGAGCTGAATGGCATAGACAGATGAGACATTCCAGAAAAGTAAATACCTTCCAACAGGATTTGAGAAGTGTTCTGTGACAAACCTAAGGTCTGTATTCTCAGGTGACAAAGAAGAGAATCACAGAAACACCACAGTTGGTTTGTGATGTGACAGCTGTATTGTAAGCCTAGAGCTCTGACTGTCACTCATGTCTTACTCTGTCTGCTGCCTTCCAGCTCTCAAGTGTGAGACAGGAGTCAGTGGGAACAGTGCTGTGCACGAAGTGCTCTGTGGGTGATGTTTGGTTAGTACTCTGTAGGTGACACACAGTGAGTGCTCTGAGGGCACTAACCACACAGAACAGGTGTGTGAGTAGATGTGCACAGGAGTCAGGGCTCTGAGGAAAGGGATTTGGGAAGGCTTGGGAATATACAGCTACAAAGATGTGCTAGAACTAAATAGAAGGAGCCTCAGTGTCAAGAGAGTAAACTACCACAGAAGATCCTGTGGTGTCTGGAACTATCAATGTGATGCTGCCATGGGTTCATCCTTCAATGGGGGGTCAGATATACTAAATGCAGCTGTAGGAGGAAAATAAGACAGAAAGGAAAAACTTTAGTATGAATCGTTAGCAGGTCATATTTATGTAAGTATACACATACATACATGACAATAATAAAGAGATTGTGAAGTTGAGAGGGAATGGGGGACGTTGGAGGAGCTGGGAGGAAAGTGTGGAGTGGAATTGATGTAAACACTAGTCACGTATACAATTCTCACAACAGTATTACAATAAAAAAAAACTTTAATAAAAATGATGCAACTTGCTTCTCATGAAAAAGCATTATTTTGGAGTTGGTCACCCAGATCTGGACATCCCACTGGGTGAACATTATTCTCATTCCTACTGGGCAACGAAAATAGGACTCAAAGAAATTTGAAGGCTTTTGGGATCATTACCTTTGAGAATTCTTACAGCACCCAGAAAAGGGCTGGTTCTGCCTCAGGACTAGACAGAAATCAAGGTGGAAGCCTGCTGTGAGAACGGGCTGTTGGATTGCCTGGCACCTCCACACTTTCCCTGGTAGCCACCTGCCCTGCTACACACTGCAGAGAGCCCAACGCTGCCTTACCCCTGGCTTGCCCATGCCCGGCTATTATTCTATCTCTCTGTGACTGTGCACCTGCACCAACACCTCTGCTCAGAACAGTGGTTCCTTCTCCCTAGAGTATGAAGCACATCTGGATCAAAGAAACAAGGAAGCTCTGGCTTGTAACGTCACAGTGCCCCCTTGTGGAAGAAATAGTATGTATCTGGGGAAGAAATAGAAGAAATTACCACCAGGAGCTTGTGTGCATAGAAAAAAACAAAAGGGAGCAGAGAGAAAGGAGGACAGAGGAGATTTACACCCACTTTGTGTGGTCCTTTTTCCTAGCTAAGGGAGTCAATAATTCTGGAGCTCTTCAAAGTTGATTTCCAGAAACATCCAGCTGAATTCACTGTGAGATTATGTTACTGGAAATTATTTGGATCCTGGCTATCCTTATCCTTGGCAATTTCTTGTAACCAAGGGTTAAGAAGAAAAGCTTGCAATATGATGAGTGCAGCAAAGGAGACTCATTTCTTTGTGGAATTATCTGGAAGAAATAGGGTGCAGTTGGGCATGGCTATGCAACAGCATTCTCACTAGGGAGGGCTTCCTTTCTCCACTTTCACCCAGGGTTTCCCTGAGTCTCAGGCCAATAAATGACAATGTTTAAATGGAGGCGGAGTGACTCTTCCTGCCCATCTGGTCCCAAATAAACACACAGAAGCTTATATTAATCACTAAATGTTCAGTCAGATGTTCATGCTTATTATTAAGTAGTTCTTACTTTTAAATTAACCCATTTTTATTAATCTATGTATTGCCACATTGCCATGGCTTTACCATTCTCTGGCATCTTGCTCCTTGGGCAGCTGGCTCATGTCTCTCTGGACTCTGCCCTCCTTCATCCCAGTACCCAGTTTGATTGTCCTGCCTATTTTATCCTGCCTCGCTATTGGCCAAATAGCTTTATTATTAACCAATGAGAGTAATATATATATATATATATATATATATATATATATATATATATATATATATTAACAGCATACAGAAGAATCAACCCATAGCAGCAATGCCCTTAAGATACAAAGGAGACAAGGCACACACCTCTGCGTTTATGGGAGGCCTGTGCTCCCAGGGTGATGCTAATGCTCTGTGGATGCTGATCATACTGGTACAACAGGCAGCTAGCTATACATGCTTTCATCCAATATGGAATCTTCCTGCAATGTGTGTTTTAGAGAGTATGTCCCATGAGAGTTTCTGGTGGCCTGAGAGAGCTCAGGAGTCAAGATGTTGTGCCCATTCTTAGCCCAGGTGAGTTGCACATTTTGGGGGTAGAAGTGGTTTACATGGCAAGTCAGGTTCACTCTTTGATGCACATGATCACGGATGTCCGGGGTCTCAGTGGTGATCTTCAGAGTGGGGATAACTAGACAGGAACAATAAGTGAACCGGGGTGAAATCTTGGTACTGTCTATTTCCCTGTCCCAGGGTTAAAATTTTGTTCTAGTTCGATTGGTCCATTGGTGGGGTCCCAAGAATTCCTAGATGACCTTGAACTCACTATGTGGCCAGGGATGACCTTGAGGTCCTGATCCGTCTGCCTCCACTAAGCCATCCCTTCAGCCCTCCTTTTGTTTTCTTATAATCCAGCCAGTTGAATTTGTGCTGCCTGTATACTCATGGGTTTGGACAGCGGAGCATGCTTGACCTACCACGGCCACACCCATAAAGAAACCTCACTCTCATTCCTTCAGAGAGTACAAGCTGTCAGGAGGTCACAGCTAGAAGGCAGGGGTTCATAAGGACCTCCATTTCATGCTGGAATGTCAAGTGGCTTGTTCTCGTCCAATTCTTATACAGGTGCTGTGAGTTCACAAGAGAAGAGAGTTCACAAGTTCACTCTCTTTTAAAATAAACACCTTTTTATATGTTTCATGTATGACAAATCAGAGAAGTATAAATTTTCATGAAACACAGCTGGAAACACATGGGTATCTAATCTGGTCAGAGTTAAATATTCCATATTTTGACATTGTGACATATAATTATAAAAGTTATTAAAATGAATTGCCCCACAAGAACAGGCAATCTATAATCACAACACCTACAACAGTGCTTGGCACACATTAGCTGTTCATTGTTTATTGAGTGAATAATATTTTACACAATGCCAGAGATTTTCCAGAACTCAGGATCCTGTGCATAGAAGACAAGTACTCCAAGACGGAAGTACATCCTCAGGCCTGTTTTTCACTTATTTTATTCTATTTCATTAAGTTGCCCAGGCTGGCCTTGAACTCAATCTTAACCCTGAATGGACTGGAACTTGTTATATCCCTGCCTCTTCCCCAATGAGCTTAGGTTACATGCTATATATCACAATCTCCAGCTAATAATAAATATTTAGAAATCTTAAACATTAGCTATGCTATAAATAGGACACATATGTTTAGAGAGGGATGCTAGGTCCATACAATAGCAAGTCAAACATTCGTAAACAAATTACAGTGTGTTAGGTGTTGTTCTTGGTTTTCTAGAAGAACAACTGGTTTAAGTTTCAGAGGAGACTTACAAAGTAGGTGTTGGTTTTATTCCTAATTTTTAAGGAAACTGGGGCACAGAATATTTAAGACACATGAGCAATATTCTGCAGCCTATGAAATGATACAGTTAAGATCAAAGCCCAACTGGCTAGTACCTGGAACCTGTACTTTTAATCCCTATTCATGTACTTAATTTTGTCAGTGATCAATTTCTAATCCCCATTTGCAAAATGGGGCATTAGTTAAAACCTCCATGCTACCAGTGTGGCCCCACCACATATATCAGTGATCTCTCACCTAGGAGTGCTTGAGAGAGATGGATGGTCATTTTTAGGGGCTCATCGAGGTCCCCATGGGTGACTTCACATGTGATCTGAGAAAAGATATCTTGTTTGGCCAATGTCACTGATGACTTGCTTGTGACATAGTAAACGTCTCTGCTGATAGGCACCACTTGTGGGGCTGAAGCTGGATGTCTATTATTGTCCTTAAACCAGTTAACACTGAGGTTCCCAGAGGGGAAAAGGCCAGCGGTGCAGGTAAAAGGCACTGAATTTAAAATGCCTGTCCTCTGCTCTGGGCCCTTCAGAGAGATGAAAGGCTTCGCACCTATAAAAACAAAAACAAACAAACAAATAAAAACCAGTTGTGAGTACCTTCTCAGTGTTGGAGGAACCAGTATAGAACACTATGTGAACCCTACCAAGGCCTGTCCCATGAGTAATGAAAATTGTCCTTTCTCCTGAGGTCACTCTTTCAGAGATATAGAGCAATATATATAGGGCTCACCAAGTCAAAATGCATTCCCCTGGCCCCATGCTCAAGGGAGAATATACTACCTGTAAAATCTGACTTTGAGGAGAATGCAAATGCACCATAATAAACAATCAGTAAATAAAATATGACTACTATAGTGGAATGAACATCCTCAGGAAACTCACCATGTGCAGAGATAGAAAAATGAGGAGTCTTTCTAAAAGGGTGGTCAAAAAGGACATTTTGTGCTAAAACAAACAAACAAACAAAATGTGGGTATTAATGACCCATGACGTTATTCCCAGAACTCAGGAGGCAGAGGCAGGCAGATCTCTGTGAGTCCAAGGCCAGCCTGGTCTACAGGGAGAGTTCCAGGGCAGCCAGGACTGCTACACAGAGAAACCCTGTCTCAAAAACCCAACAAGACAAAACTAACAACAACAACAACAACTGAGGAATGAATAAAAATAATCTATGGAAGAGGACACAGTAATGTCATTTTGGGCCTGAGGAGAGAGAGTGCACATATTTCGGTCATGCCAAAAAAATGAACCATATGAAGCAGCTGTACAGCTCTTTGCTTATCCAAACTAACCAAAAGGCAGAGAGAGAACATCCAAATTAGCAAAATCAGAAATGGAAAGGGAGATATAACAACTAATAATGAGGAAATCCAGAGAATCATCAGGTCATATTTCAAAAACCTGTATGCCACAAAAATGGAAAATCTAAAAGAAATGGACAATTTTCTGGATAGGTACCACATACCTAAGTTAAATTAAGACCAGATGAACTATTTAAATAGACCTATAACCCCTAAGAAAATAGAAGCAGTCAGTAAAAGTCTCCCAACCAAAAAAAGCCCAGGACCTGATGGTTTCAACGCAGTATTCCACCAGATCTTCAAAGAAGAGTTAATACCAATACTCTTTGAATTGTTCCACACAAATAGAAACAGAAGGAACGCTACCAAACTCCTTCTATGAGGCAACAAAGAAAGAAAATTACAGACCAATCTCCCTCATGAACATTGATGCAAAAATACTCAATGAAATATTTGCACATAGACTCCAAGAACACATCAAAACAATTATCCACCATAATCAAGTAGGCTTCATCCCAGATATGGAAGGTTGGTTTAATGTATGAAAGTCTGTCAATGTAATACACCATACAAACAAATTGAAAGAAAAAAATACATGTTCATTTCATTAGATGCTGAAAAGACCTTTGAAAAAATCCAACACCCCTTCATGATAAAGGTCTTGGAGAGATCAGGAATACAGAGAACATACCTAAACATAATAAAGGCAATTTACAGCAAGCCAACAGCCTTCATCAAAGTAAATGGAGAGAAACTCAAAGAGATTCCATAAAATCAGGAACAAGACAAGGCTGTCTGCTCTCCCCATATTTATTCAATATAGTACTCGAAGTTTCAACTAGAGCAATAAGACAACTAAAGGAGATCATAGGAATACAAATTGGAAAGAAAGAAATCAAACTTTCACTATTTGCAGATGACATGATTGGATACATAAGTGACCCCAAAAATTTGACCAAGGAACACTTACAGCTGATAAACGCCTTCAGTAAAGTGGCAGGATACAAGATTAAAAAAAATCAGTAGCCCTCCTATATACAAATGAAAAATGGGCTGAGAAAGAAATAAGAGAAACATCACCCTTTACAATAGCCACAAATAATATAAAATACATTAGGGTAACACTAACTAAGCAAGCGAAGGACCTGCATGACAAGAACTTTAAGTCCCTGAAGAAAAAAATTAAAGATATCAGAAAAATGGAAAGATCTCCCATGTTCATGGTAGGTAGGATTAATATAGTTAAAATGGTAATCTTACCAAAAACAATTTACAGATTCAATGCAACCCCCATCAAAATCCCAACACAATTCTTCACAGACCTGGAAAGAACAATATTCAACTTCATGTGGAAAAACAAAAAACCCAGGATAGCCAAAAGAATCCTGTACAATAAAACAACCTCTGGAGGCAACACGATCCCTGACTTCAAGCTCTACTATAGAGCTACAGTAATAAAAACAGCTTGGTACTGGCATAAAAACCAACATGTGGACAAATGGAATTGAATGAAGACCCTGACATTAATCTGCACACTTACAAACATATAATTTTTGACAAAGAAGCCCAAACTGTACAATAGAAAAAAGAAAGCATCTTCAAAATGTGGTGCTGGCATAACTGGATGTCAACATGTAGAAGATTACAAATACATCCCTATCTGTTACTTTGCACAAAACTTATGTGCAAGTGCATCAAAGACCTCAACATAAATCCAGTTACTCTGAACCTGATAGAAGAGAAAGTAGGAAGTAGTCTTGAATGCATTTGGCAGTGGAGATCACTTCCTAAATATAACACCAGTAGCACAGACACTGAGAACAACAATTAATAAATGGGACCTCTTGAAACTGAGAAGCTTTTGTAGGGCAAAGAACACGGTCAGTAAGACAAAATGACAGCCTACAGAATGGGAAAAGATCTTCACCAACCCACATCTGGCAGAGGGCTGTTATCCAGAATATATAAAGAACTCAAGAAACTAGACTTCAAAATACCTAACAGTCCAATTAAAAAAGGGTTATAGGGCTAAGCAGAGAATTCTCAACAGAAGAAGCTCAAATGGCTGAAAGACATTTAAGGAATTGCTCAACATCCTTAGTCATCAGGGAAATGCAAATCAAAACAACTCTGAGATATCATCTTAAACCTGTCAGAATGACTAAGATCAAAAACACTGAAGACAGCTTATGTTGGAGAGGATGTGGAGTAAGGGGAACACTCCTCCACTGTTGGTGGGAGGGCAAACTTGTACAGCCACTTTGGAAATCAGTATGGCGCTTTCTCAGGAAATTAGGAATCAGTCTTCCTCAAGACCCAGCTATACCACTCTTGGGCATATACCCAAGGAATGCTCAATCATACCACAAGGACACAGGTTCAACTATGTTGATAGAAGCCTCATTTTTAATAGCCAGAACTTTGAAACAACCTAGATAACCCTCAACTGAAGAATGGATGAAGAAAATGTGGTACATATACACAATGGAGTACTACTCAGCAGAGAAAAATGATGATATCATGAGGTTTGCAGGCAAATGGATGGAACTAGAAAAATCGTCCTGAGTGAGGTATCCCATACTCAGAAGGACAAACATAGTATGTACTCACTCATAAGTGGATACCAGATATAAAGTAGGGATAAACAGACTGCAACCTATAGCTTCAAGGAGGCTAGCTAGTAAGGAAGACCCTAGGAAGGGTGCATGGATCATCCAGAGAAGGAGAAATGAATGAGATCTACATGAGCAAAATGGGGGTGGAGGGGTAATGGAGGGCAAGGGACAAGGGTTGAGAGCTTAGAGGAGGGGGAGGTTCGAGCTGGAATGGGAATGGAGTAGGAGAGCAAGGAAAGAGATACCATGATAAATGAAGACACCATGGGAATAGGGAGAAGTCGAATACTAGGGAGGTTCCCAGGAATCCACAAGAATGACTCCACCATAGTCTACTGGCTATAGTGGAGAGGGTGCCTGAGCTGGCCTACTCTGGTGATCAAATGGCTGAATACCCTAACTGTCAACATAGAACCCTCATCAGTGATTGTTGGAGGCAGATGCAGAGATCCATGGCCGCATCCCATGTGAAGCTCCAGGAGTTCAATCAATGAGAGAGCAAGGAATTCCATGAGCAAGGGATATTGAGACCATGACTGGAAAAAGTACAGAGACAACTAGGCAAAGTAGTGTAACACATGAACTATGGACCAATAGCTTAGGAGCCCCCATGGTACTGGACTAGGCCCTCTGGTAAGTGAGACAGTTGTTGAGCTTGAACTGTATAGGGGTTCCCCAGGGAGTCAGATCAGGATCTGTCCCGAGTGCATGAGCTGACTTTTTGGAACCTAGTGCCTATGGTGAGACATTTTGCACAGCCTTGGTGCAGGGAGGAGGGTCTTGGACCTGCCTCAACTGAATGTACCAGGCTCTGCTGACTCCCCATGGGAGACCTTGCCTTGAAGGAGGTGGGAATGGGGGGTAGGTTGGGGAGAAAGGCTGGGGGCCAGGAAGAGGGAGGACAGAGGAATCTGTGGTTGGTATGTAATGTAAAACGAATAGAAAATCTCTTAAAAAATGATGCAACTTGCTTCCCATGAAAAAATATTATTTTGGAGTTTGCCACCAATTTCTGTACATCCTGTGGGTGAATATTGTTCTTATTTCTATGGGGCAATGAAAATAGGACCCAAAGAAATTTGAAGGTTTGTGGGATCATTACCTTTGAGAATTCTTACAGCAACCAGAAAAGGACTGGTTCTGCCACAGGGCTAGACAGAAATCAAGGTGGAAGCCTGCTGTGAGAACGGGCTGTTGGGTTGCCTGGCACCTCCACTCTTTCCCTAGTAGCCACCTTCCCTGCAACACACTGCAGAGAGCCCAACGCTGCCTTACCCCTGGCTTGACCATGCCCGGCTATTATTCTATCTCTCTGTGACTGTGCACCTGCACCAACACCTCTGCTTCAGAACAGTGGTTCCTTCTCCCAAGAGTATGAAGCACATCTGGATCAAAGAAACAAGGAAGCTCTGGCTTGTAACGTCACAGTGCCCCCTTGTGGTATGTGTCTGGGAAGAGTGAAATTGGGACGAAATAGAAGAAATTACCATCAGGAGTGTGTGTGCATAGAAAAAAGTAAAAGAAGCATAGAGAAGGGAGTGACAGAGGGGATTTACACCCTCTTTGTCTGACCCTTTTTCTAGCTAAGGGAGTCAATAATTTTGGAGCTCTTCAAAGTTGATTTCCAGAAACATCCAGCTGAATTCACTGTCTTGATTAATTGCCTTCCCAGAAATTATTTGGAGCCCAGCTATCTTTATCCTTGGCAATTTCTTGCAACCAAGGGTTAAGAAGAAAAACTTGCAATATGATGAGTGCAGCAAAGGAGACTCATTTCTTTGTGGAAGTATCTGAAGGAAATTGGGTGCAGTTGGGCATGGCTATGCAACAGCATTCTCACTATGGAGGGCTTCTTTTCTCCACTTTAACCCAGGGTTTCTTTGGGTCTCTAGTCATTCAGCCACAATGCCCTGAGGATATGAAGGAGACAAGGCACATACCTCTGTCCTTATAGGAGGCCTGAGCTCCCAAGGTGATGTTGACCCACAGTGGAGGCTGGTCATACTGGAACACCCAGCAGCTAAAGATGCTCTCATCCGATGTGTCATCTTCCTGCAATGTGTGCTTTAGAGAATATGTCCCGTCAGAGTTTCTGGTAGCTTGAGGGAGTTCAGGAGTCAGGATCTTGTTCTTATTCTTAGTCCAGATTAGTTGCACGTTTTTGGGGTAGAAATGGCTTACATGGCAAGTCAGGTTCACTCTTTGATGAGCATGATCATGGATCATGGTGATCTTCAGTGTGGGGATAACTAGACAGGCACAATAAGTGAACAGAGATGAAATCTTGGTTCTGTCTTAATTCCCTGTCCCAAAGTCTCTCAGTCATTTTGATAAAATTTAATTGAGTTGTTGATTGGCAGGGTCCCTAAAATTCCAAGAAGACCTTGAACTCACTATCTAGCTAGGGATGACCTTGAGTTCCTGATCCTTCTGCCTCCACTAAGCCATTCCTTCAGCCCTTCTTTTCTTTTCATATAATCCAGCCACTCAAATTTGTGCTGCCTATATACTCATGGGTTTGGGACACTGGAGCATGCTTGACCTACCAGGGCCATGCCCATAAAGAAACCTCACTCTCATTCTCTCAGAAACTACAAGCTGTCAGGAGGTGACAGCTAGAGGGCAGGGGTCCATGAGGACCCCCATTTCCTGCTGGAATCTCAAGTGGCTTGATCTTGTGCAATTCTTGTACAGGTGCTGTGAGTTCACAAGTGAATAGAGTTCACGAGTGAAGAGAGTTCACAAGTTTACTCTCTTTTAAAATAAACAACTTTGTATATGTTTCATGTAAGACAAATAGGGACAAGTATAAATATTCATGAAACATAGCTGCAAACACTTGGGTATCTAATGTGGTCAGAGTTAAATATTTCATATCATGACATCATAACATATTATTATAGGATTTATTAAAATGAATTGCTCTACAAGAACAGGGACTCGATAATGACAACACCTACATCAGTGCCTGGCACACATTAGCTGTTCATTGTTTATTGAGTGAATAATATTTTACACAATGCCGGAGATTTCCCAGAACTCAGGATTTTATTCATAGAAGACAGGATTTTATTCCTCTGAAGAATACCTTCAGTTCTGTTTTTCACTTATTTTGTTTTATTTCACTAATTGTCCAGTCTGGCCTTGAACTCAGTCTTAACCCTTACAGGACTGGAACTTTTTATATCCCTGCCTGTTCCCCAAGGAGCTGAAATTACATGTCTTATGCCACAAGCTTCAGCTAATAATACTTAGAAACTTTTAAACATTAGCAATGATATAAATAGGACAAATATGTTTAGAGAACGATGCTAGGTCCATACAATAAAGTCAAACATTCATAAACAACTTACAGTGTTTTAGGCATGCTTCTTGGTGTTCTAGAAGAACAATGGGTTTAATCGTGAGAGGAAACTTAAAACATAGGTGCTGGTTTTATTCGATTTTTAGGGAAATTGGGGCACAGAATATTTAAGACACATGGCCAATATTCTGTAGCCTATGAAATGATACAGCTTAAATCAAAGCCCAGCTGGTCAGCCCCTAGAAACTGTACTTTTAATTCATATTCATGTGTTCAAGGCTGGCAGTGATCAATTTCTGTTCCCCATTTGTAAAATGGGACTTTTCGCCAAACCTCATGCTCCCAGTGTGGCCCCACCACAAATATCGGTGATCACTCACCTAGAAGCACTTGAGAAAGATTGATGGTCATTTTTAGGGGCTCATCGAGGTCCCCATGGGTGACTTCACAGGTGATCTGAGAAAAGATATCTTGTTTGGCCAGTGCCACCCATGCCTTGCTTGTGACATAGTAAACATTTCTGCTGATAGGCAGCCGCTGTGGGGCTAAGGCTGGAAGTTCATTATTGTCCTTCAACCAGATAACACTGAGGTTCTTGGAGCTGAAAGGGCCAGCGGTGCAGTTAAAAGCCACGGAATTTGAAGTGGCTGTCCTCTGTTCAGGGCCCTTCAGAGAGATGAAAGGCTTTCCAGCTTAAAAACAAAAACAAACAAACAAATAAAAACCAGTTGTGAGTACCTTCTCAGTGTTGGAGGAACCAGTATAGAACACTATGTGAACCCTACCAAGGCCTGTCCCATGAGTAATGAAAATTGTCCTTTTTCCTGAGGTCACTCTTTCAGAGATATAGAGCAATGGCTCACTCAATCAAAATGCATTCCCCTGTCCCTATGCTCAAGGGAGAAGATCCTACCTATGATATCTGACTTTGAGGAGAATGCAAATGGGCCATAATGAACGAAAAGCAAATAAAATATGACTAGTGTGGGCAAATGAATGTCCTCAGGAAACTCAACATGTGCAGAGATAGAAAAATGAGGAATCATTCTAAAAGCATGGTCACAAAAGACATTTTGAGCTAAAACAAAGAATCTGTGTATATCATGGTGCATGAAGTTAATCCCTGCACCCAGGAAGCAGAGGCAGGCAGATCTCTGTGAGTTCAAGGCCAGCCTGGTCTACAGAGAGAGTCCCGGGACAGCCAGGAATGTTACACAGGAAAACCCCTGCCTCAAACAAACCAACAAAAGGAAACAAAAATAGCACAACTGAGGACTGAATAAAATCATCTGTGGAAGAGGTCACAGTAATGTCATATGGGCCTGAGGAGAGAGAGTGCGCATGCTGGGGCACATGCCAAAGAAATCGACCATATGACCCAGGTGTAATGCTCTTTGGCTGCCTCAGGCAATAAGACTTTAGGAGGCTTAAGAAAACAGGCCTACTACAAGACTACAAAATGTTTTCTGTAGATTGCACAGTCTTTTCCTGCTGTGTTTCAACAGTGAATAGATAATGCAAATTTGAGGTACAGACACATACATACACACATACACATACACAAACACAAACATACGCACACACAAACACACACACACACACACAGAGACACCCTACATGGACACACTATTCAGCTTTGAAGAAAAATGTATTCACAAAATTTAAAGGATAATGAATGGATTTCTCATGTATAATCTTAAGTGAGATCATAAATCTCAGATAGAAAAAAACTGCATATCCCCTCTCATATTTGGAATCTAACCACAATATATACATAGATGTAAACAAAGTAGAAAAGAAAACAAAAATGACTAAATATAAGGAAGAGGAAGGACTGAATGCAGGTGATGGATATGAGTTATGAAATAGGATATGAAGTTAAATGTTTAGTTACACCTCTGTCATGCATTTTTATATTTTGATGGTAGATAAGTGTATTAAATATATTCAGCAGTGAAAGTTTAAAGTCCAATGAAGGTATACAACTTCCATTCCAAATGGATAGACTAACTATGGAAAAGTTCATTGAGCTGTCTACATGTTGGGTCTGGTTAACTTTAGTTTGTAGCTGTTTTATAAGATTTTTATAATTTAGTTAACTTAAAATTTTAGATATGAGAGAAGAAATAAATAAAACAGTACAAAGAATCAAGAAATCTGAGAGGTAGTGCTCTGAGAAGAAAAAGATTGACGGACCCCAGCCCAATGGACTCAAAGAAGGGAGATAACTCAACAGAAACAGATATGAAAGGGAAAACATTATGACAGACACCAAAGAGATTTAGAAGGTCATAAAGGAATACCTTTAAAAATCTATACACCATTATGTAAGAAAATAAATAAACAAATTTCTAGATTCTCCCAAACCATTAACCATAAATCAAGAAGAGATAAACAACTAAACTAGACCCATAACAATTAAGGAGATGGAAACAGCAATAACAATACATATACAAATAAAAAACTGACCAAAACAAAATAATCCAGGCCAAGACAGAATCACAGCAGAACTGCACCAGACTGTCAAAGGTCTACCACAACACTTCCTAAATTTTTGTTAAAATCGAAACCGAAGTAACACTTCTAATATCTTTCTACAAAGCCAGTGTTACTCTATATACAAACCAGGCAAAAATATAACAATAAAGAAAACTACAGGCCAGATTCCACAGTGAACATAGATGCAAAAATCCTCAACAAACTAAATGCAAACTGAATATGGGTATGCATTTAAAAAACCATCCACCACTATTAAGTTGACTTTCTCCTGGAGATGCAAGGATTGATAAGTAACTCAGTTCATTTAATAAATCATATGGACATCAAGACAAAAATCATATGCTCATCTCTACAAATGCCAGAACGTTCTTTGAAAAAAATTCACTAAGTGTTCATAATATAAGTTGTAGAAGGACATCAGCAGATTCACATCACCAAAACTAAAGGCCCCATGTGACAAACCCACAGCAACATCATCTTAAATAGAGAAGAACTTGAAGCCATCCTGTTACACTCAGGAGTGACAAGGCTGGTCACCCTCCCAACTCTTGCAATAGTGTGCTTGGAGCACTAGCTAGAGTAATAAAAGAGGGGGCACAAATTAAGTGGGGCTCGAGTCAGGAAAACAGCTGGACTATCCCTATTTGCAGAAGATATGCAATGATGAAGTCCTTCTATCACTCATATGAAGGTACATTGAATTTCGTCAAAGGCCTTTTATGCACATATTGGAATGAGCATACAAGTTTTTTCTTGAAGTCCATTTATATCATTTATTACATTTATACACAACAGATCCCAAAGTTCCATCAGGAAATTTCTAGACATTGTCAGCAATTTCAGCAGAGTAACAGAATACAAAATCAACTTACAAAAATTTATATATGCCTTTCTATATACCCATAACAACAAAGAAAGCTGCCTCTACATCTATGATTTTCATATTGTCTTGCTTTCAGCCCAGCTCTGGGACAGACACCATGTAAACTTGGAGTAATCACTGTAGAAACTCAACAGTGTCCCAGTGTTCAGATGCCACGTAGGAGCCAAGGAAGGGAAGCTGGGCATCTCTCATTGATCGATGAAACAAATTAAACAGGGAACTGTTTACCTGGGGTCACACAGAGAGCCATTGGCCACACTGATCCTCAGTATGACACTGGTCCATTCAACTGCAAAGTTCACACATAAGCTCCAAGAGCTGGAGAGGGGACATGCAGAGAGGGACATACATGACAAAGTAACAGGCCTGGGCTCTCAGACATCACTGAAGTTTAAGTACTTGATGTGAGAGCTGAATGGCATAGACAGATGTGACATTCCAGAAAAGTAAATACATTCCAACAGGTTTTGAGAAGTGTTCTGTGACTAATCTAAGGTCCGTATTCTCAGGTGACAAAGAAGAGAAACACAGAAACGCCACAGTTAGTTTGTGATGTGACAGCTGCATTGTAAGCCTAGTGCTCTGACTGTCTTACTCTGTCTGCTGCCCTCCAGCTCTCAAGTGTGAGACAGGAGTCAGTGGGAACAGTGCTGTGCAGGAAGTGCTCTGTGGGTGATATGTGGTTAGTGCTCTGTAGGTGACACATAGTGAGTGCTCTGAGGGCACTAACCACACAGAACAGGTGTGTGAGTAGATGTGCACGGGAGTCAGGGCTCTGAGGAAAGGGACCTGGGAAGGCTTGGGAAGGTACAGCTACAAAGATGTGCTAGAACTAAATAGAAGGAGCCTCAGTGTCAAGAGAGTAAACTACCACAGAAGATCCTGTGGTGTCTGGAACTATTAATGTGATGCTGCCATGGGTTTATCCTTCAATGGGGGGTCAGATATACTAAATGCAGGTGTAGGAGGAAAATAAGATAGAAAAGAAAAACTTTAGTATGAATTGTTAGCAGGTCATAATTATGTAAGTATACACACATATATATATGACAATAATAAAGAGATTGTGAAGTTGAGAGGGAATGGGGGACATTGGAGGAGTTGGGGGGAAAGTGTGGAGTAGAATTGATGTAAACACTAGTCACGTATACAATTCTCACAACAGTATTACAATAAAAAAAACTTTAATAAAAGTGATGCAACTTGCTTCCCATAAAAAGCATTATTTTGGAGTTGGTCACCCAGATCTGGACATCCCACTGGGTGAACATTATTCTCATTCCTACGGGGCAATGAAAATAGGACTCAAAGAAATTTGAAGGCTTTTGGGATCATTACCTTTGAGAAGTCTTACAGCACCCAGAAAAGGGCTGGTTCTGCCTCAGGACTAGACAGAAATCAAGGTGGAAGCCTGCTGTGAGAACGGGCTGTTGGGTTGCCTGGCACCTCCACTCTTTCCCTGGTAGCCACCTGCCCTGCAACACACTGCAGAGAGCCCAACGCTGCCTTACCCCTGGCTTGCCCATGCCCGGCTATTATTCTATCTCTCTGTGACTGTGCACCTGCACCAACACCTCTGCTCAGAACAGTGGTTCCTTCTCCCAAGAGTATGAAGCACATCTGGATCAAAGAAAGAAACAAGGAAGCTCTGGCTTGTAACGTCACAGTGCCCCCTTGTGGGTGAAATAGTATGTGTCTGGGGAAGAAATAGAAGAAATTACCACCAGGAGCATGTGTGCATAGAAAAAAACAAAAGGGAGCAGAGAGAAGGGAGGACAGAGGAGATTTACACCCACTTTGTGTGGTCCTTTTTCCTAGCTAAGGGAGTCAATAATTCTGGAACTCTTCAAAGTTGATTTCCAGAAACCTCCAGCTGAATTCACTGTGAGATTAATTATGTTCCTGGAAATTATTTGGAGCCCGGCTAACCTTAACCTTGGCAATTTCTTGCAACCAAGGGTTAAGAAGAAATCCTTGCAATATGATGAGTGCAGCAAAGCAGACTCATTTCTTTGTGGAAGTATCTGGAAGAAATGGGGTGCAGTTGGGCATGGCTATGCAACAGCATTCTCACTAGGGAGGGCTTCCTTTCTCCACTTTCACCCAGGGTATCCCTGAGTCTCAGGCCAATCAATGACAATGTATAAATGGAGGCAGAGCGCCTCTTCCCACACATCTGGTCCCAAATAAACACACCAAAGCTTATATTAATCACTAAATATTCAGTCAGATGTTCATGCTTATTATTAAGTAGCTCTTACTTTTAAATTAACCCATTTCTATTAATCTATGTATTGCCACATTGCCATGGCTTTACCATTCTCTGGCATCTTGCTCCTTGGGCAGCTGGCTCATGTCTCTCTGGACTCTGCCCTCCTTCATCCCAGTACCCAGTTTGATTGTCCTGCCTATTTTATCCTGCCTCGCTATTGGCCTAATAGCTTTATTATTAACCAATGAGAGTAATATATATATTAACAACATACAGAAGAATCAACCCATAGCAGCAATGCCCTTAGGATACAAAGGAGACAAGGCACACACCTCTGCGTTTATGGGAGGCCTGTGCTCCCAGGGTGATGCTAACGCTCTGTGGATGCTGATCATACTGGTACAACAGGCAGCTATACATGCTTTCATCCAATATGGAATCTTCCTGCAACGTGTGCTTTAGAGAGTATGTCCCATCAGAGTTTCTGGTGGCCTGAGAGAGCTCAGGAGTCAGGATGTTGTGCCCATTCTTAGCCCAGGTGAGTTGCACGTTTTGGGGGTAGAAGTGGTTTACATGGCAAGTCAGGTTCACTCTTTGATGCACATGATCACGGATCTCCGGGGGCTCAGTAGTGATCTTCAGTGTGGGGATAACTAGACAGAAACAATAAGTGAATCGGGGTGAAATCTTGGTACTGTCTATTTCCCTGTCCCAGGGTTAAAATTTTGTTCTAGTTCGATTGGTCCATTGGTGGGGTCCCAAGAATTCCAAGATGACCTTGAACTCACTATGTGGCCAGGGATGACCTTGAGTTCCTGATCCGTCTGCCTCCACTAAGCCATCCCTTCAGCCCTTCTTTTCTTTTCTTATAATCCAGCCAGTTGAATTTGTGCTGCCTGTATACTCATGGGTTTGGACAGCGGAGCATGCTTGACCTACCACGGCCACACCCATAAAGAAACCTCACTCTCATTCCTTCAGAGAGTACAAGCTGTCAGGAGGTCACAGCTAGAAGGCAGGGGTCCATGAGGACCTCCATTTCATGCTGGAATGTCAAGTGGCTTGTTCTCGTCCAATTCTTATACAGGTGCTGTGAGTTCACAAGAGAAGAGAGTTCACACGTTCACTCTCTTTTTAAATAAACAACTTTGCATATGTTTCATGTAAGACAAATAGGGACAAGTATATAATATTCATGAAACACAGCTGGAAACACATGGGTATCTAATCTGGTCAGAGTTAAATATTCCATATTTTGACATTGTGACATATAATTATAAGAATTATTAAAATGAATTGTCCCACAAGAACAGGCAATCTATAATCACAACACCTATAACAGTGCCTGACACACAGTAGCTGTTCATTGTTTATTGAGTGAATAATATTTTACACAATGCTAGAGATTTTCCAGAACTAGGATCCTATGCATAGAAGACAAGTACTCCAAGACGGAAGTACATCCTCAGGCCTGTTTTTCACTTATTTTATTCTATTTCATTAAGTTGCCCAGGCTGGCCTTGAACTCAATCTTAACCCTGAATGGACTGGAACTTGTTATATCCCTGCCTCTTCCCCAATGAGCTTAGGTTACATGCTGTATATCACAATCTCCAGCTAATAATAAATATTTAGAAATTTTAAACATTAGCTATGCTATAAATAGGACACATATGTTTAGAGAGCGATGCTAGGTCCATACAACAGCAAGTCAAACATTCGTAAACAAATTACAGTGTGTTAGGTGTTGTTCTTGGTTTTCTAGAAGAACAACTGGTTTAAGTTTCAGAGGAGACTTACAAAGTAGGTGTTGGTTTTATTCCTAATTTTTAAGGAAACTGGGGCACAGAATATTTAAGACACATGAGCAATATTCTGCAGCCTATGAAATGATACAAATAAGATCAAAACCAGCTGTCTAGTACCTGGAACCTGTACTTTTAATCCCTATTCATGTGCTTAATTTTGTCAGTGATCAATTTCTAATCCCCATTTGTAAAATGGGGCATTGGTTAAAACCTCCATGCTACCAGTGTGGCCCCACCACATATATCAGTGATCTCTCACCTAGGAGCACTTGAGAGAGATGGATGGTCATTTTTAGGGGCTCATTGAGGTCCCCATGGGTGACTTCACATGTGATCTGAGAAAAGATATCTTGTTTGGCCAATGTCACTGATGACTTGCTTGTGACATAGTAAACGTCTCTGCTGATAGGCACCACTTGTGGGGCTGAAGCTGGATGTCTATTATTGTTCTTAAACCAGTTAACACTGAGGTTCCTGGAATGGAAAAGGCCAGCGGTGCAGGTAAAAGGCACTGAATTTAAAATGGCTGTCCTCTGCTCTGGGCCTTTCAGAGAGATGAAAGGCTTCCCACCTATAAAAACAAAAACAAACAAACAAATAAAAACCAGTTGTGAGTACCTTCTCAGTGTTGGAGGAACCAGTATAGAACACTATGTGAACTCTACCAAGGCCTGTCCCGTGAGTAATGAAAATTGTCCTTTTTCCTGACGTCACTCTTTCAGAGATATAGAGCAATATATACAGGGCTCACCAAGTCAAAATGCATTCCCCTGGCCCCATGCCCAAGGGAGAATATACTACCTGTGATATCTGACTTTGAGGAGAATGCAAATGCCCCATAATGAACAATCAGTAAATAAAATATGACTACTTTGGGAGAATAAACATCCTCAGGAAACTCAACATGTACAGGGATAGAGAAATGAATAGTCAATCTAAAAGGGTGGTCACACAGGACATTTTGAGCTAAAACAAACAAACAAAAAATGTGGGTTTGAATGGTCCATGATGTTATTCCCAGCAGTCAGGAGGCAGAGGCAGGCAGATCTCTGTGAGTCCAAGGCCAGCCTGGTCTACAGAGAGTGTTCCAGGGCAGCCAGGACTGTTACACAGAGAAACCCTGTCTCAAAAAACCAACAAGACAAAACAAACAACAACAACAACTGAGGAATGAATAAAAATAATCTATGGAAGAGGACACAGTAATGTCGTTTTGGGCCTGAGGAGAGAGAGTGCACATGCTTGGGTCATAACAAAGAAATGAGCCCATATGACTCGGCTGTACAGCTCTTCGGCTGCAAGTCAGGCAGGAAGACTTTGGAGGCTTAAGAAAACAGGTCTACTACAAGACTGCACCATTGATTTCTACATGTGCAGACCTAATGCTTGCACAGTCTTTTCCTGCTGGATTTCTATGACTTACACCTACCCCTGCCCTGTGCCCATTCTCACAGGCTTAGTTCTGGATATGCAGCCTGCGCACCACCTTTGCAGACTCAAAAATTCCTCACACATGCCACAGACCAAACACTAGCTTCAGGCACATAACTCACATACCATTTTGTCTAGGGCATCCTCTGACCCTTACCTGTCCAGTATTATGTCTACACTCACAGGCATGTCTCTGGACACTTACCTCACATACAGCCATTGCATACTGGGTTCCCCTGACCCACACCGACCCTGCATCCTCTCCACATTCCCAAACCTAATTGTAAATGAGCTGATCATACACCAGATATTCAAATCCTGTCTCCATTTATTCAGTTCCCGCACTGACCCAATCTAGTGCAACCTAGAATCTCACAACAGACACACAACCAAAGGAAGAAGTCCACATGCCCAAGAAACCTCACAAAAAACACACAAAAATATGAAAGAACAAGAAAGTATGTCCCTCTCTCTCCAAACCCATCAGCCCCACATAAATGCTCTCCAGGGTGAATCACATAGTTGAATCCCAGAACACAGAACTTAAAAGAACAATCATAAACTTCATCAAATAAATCATGAAACTTAAGGAAGACCCAAAACCACAACTCAATGAATTTGAAGAGGAAAACAATAAATGCACAAGAAAATATCTGTAGCTGAATGAAATAAGGAACAAAATCCAGAATTCAGTAAAGAGAGAAATATTGAAGAGAACTCAGACTGTAACAAAGATAAATTTGAATAATCAATAACACAACTAGAAAACTCAGGGAAAGCCTTACAAAGAGGATGGATCAAGTAGAAGATAAAATATCATGTCTTGGAGGTAAAGTAGAGGAATTAGAACACTCAATCAAATAATAATTATAAAAATTTAAAGCACAGAAAAGGAACATTCAGAAACTAAGGAACAACATAAAAAGATCAACTCTTCTAATTATGGAAATAGATGAAAAAGAATCCCAAGTCACTGGCAAAGACCATATCGTCAACAATATCATAGGAGTAAAATGTCCCTAACTAAGGAAAGGTTTAACCACATAGATACAAGAGCACACAGTCCAGTAAGTAGACAAGACCAGAAACAAAACTCCCCATGCGTGTTATAGTTAAAACATCAAATATACTGAACAAAGAAAGGGTACAAAAAGCAGAAAGAGAAACATTCCCGACTCACATATGAAGGAAACCATATCATATTAACTGCTCATTTCTCAGTGGAAAATTCAAAAGCCTGGAGCAATGCTCTTCAGCTTCTAAAGGACCACAAATGCCAATCTAGATTGGCATCTGTACCCAGAAAATCTACCTGCAATGGAAAGAAAGCCTTTCCATCATGAAACAAGCTAAAATAATTCGTGTCCATCAAAACAGCCCCTGAGAACACTGGGAGCAAGACTTCAACAGAAGAGAGGAATAAGCACCACCATGCAACTCAAGAGAGAGGACAATTGACCCCACAATTACCCCTTACCCCAACCAGAACGGCTAAGATCAGGAAAAGAACTGACAACAAAGGCAGGTGAGGACATGGGGAAAGGGAAACCCTCAGTCACTGTTGATGGAATTGCAAACTGTTCCTGTCCCTCAAAATCAGTGGAGAAAAGAGCCTTGTGGGGGAATTCCCAAGAAGTTAAAAATAAATCTGCTCTATGACCAGCTCTACCGCTCTTTGGCATATGCCTAAAGGATTCAACATCCTACCCCACAGATACGTGCTCAACTAGGTTCAGTTTTACTCTAGTCCCATAGTTAGGAGCTGAGAACAACCTAAAGTTGCGAGCACATTCCATCCAAGGATGTTTCATTCAGCCTCATGCAGCCAGGTCTGTGACAAAACACTCACTACTCCTAACATAGGGTCTCTCCCCTGGAGTAAGAAAGGTTGCCCTTCTCCTGGGGACAGTTTTTGGAGATTCTGAGCAGTGGTTTTCTTGTCATGCTGTGTGCACGCCTACTGTGTTCAGACTGTGAGTTGTATTCTAGGGTCCCAGTGACAAGAACCCTCCTTTCAAAGTCAAATTGTAAGAGGAAGATGAGTAGTCCTGCAGTGACACAGGAAGACAGATGGTAGAGAGCAGTCCCTGGGCTCTGATGCCTTCCCCATGGCGCCTGATGGGTTAGAAATCATGTCCAGGTTCAGGGGCTCATTTCACCCACAACCCAACTCTGGGAGGAGAGGATTGTTGCCTCTGCTTTCCGGGGGAGCAGAGACTCAGAGAGCTTTAGGAACTTGGTCCAAGTCACATAGTCTGTCAGTGACTGAGGAAGGTTTAGCAGGTTCACCTGACGTTGGATCCAGGATTCATTATTTGGGTTTATTCCTCCTCTCTCTCTCTCTCTCTCTCTCTCTCTCTCTCTCTCTCTCTCTCTCTCTCTCTCTCTTTTTCTGTCTCTTTCTCTCCCCTATCTATCACTATCCCTCTGTGCTTGTCCTTCTCTCCTCCCTCCTTCTCCCTTCCCTCATCTCTCTCTCTCTCTCTCTCTCTCTCTCTCTCTCTCTCTCTCTCTCTCTCTCTCTCTCTCTCTCTCCAGGATTTCTCTGCGTAGTTTTGGTGCCTGTCCTGGATCTCACTCTGTAGACCAGGCTGGCCTCAAACTCACAGAGATCCACCTGGCTCTGCCTCCCGAGTGCTGGGATTAAAGGCATTGCCACCACTGCCAGCTCTCCTCTCTCTCTTTATATATATATATATATATATATATATATATATATATATTTCATACTTCTAGACCTTATAGCCATGAGGTCCAGAGATGACATCACAGAACCCAGACTCCTTCCTTACCACCAGGCACCCAGCCCCCCACCTCTATGTCACATGTTCTTCCTCTGATCCCTGAATCCCACTACCTCCCTGTCCCTAAAAGGGTCTACAGTATGGAAAAGGTGCCACAGCCCAGGAAAGTTCCCTGGGACTCATCTCCTGTCTAGAACAGGATCTTGCCACCTCTGAGTGCTGCCCTGTGTGTTCTGAGGGTCTCCATGGCCAAGACTCACCTGTAAATGCCAGCAGAAGTGTTGGCAGAAGAGGCCCCAGGACCAGAGCCTTCCCAAGTGTAGAAGCCATGGTAAGAATGTGCTGGGTGACAAGCCCGGATGAAGCTCTTCATGAGCCCAGGAGCCTCTGGCTGGTCTCTTCCCAATCTCGGCTGTCTTGTATATCTTTGTTGCCCACACTTAGCAGAACCTGGGCAGAAATTTGAGCCACAGTGAGGGAAGTGGTCATTGTGGCTAAGGTCTCTGTCCATCCCCCAAGACCACAGCCACAGAAAGTTTACCATGTTGCCTGGGTGCTGATTTTCTGAAACCCAATAAACCAGACTAGGGAGGGACTGAGCTCACCCCCAGCATCTAGCCACAGGGCTGGTCTCTAATGCACTGAGCCTTAGACTCCCCCTTCCTGGAGGGACCAACACGTTCAACAGACATCACTGCCACTCAGAGTCTACTCTTTTACAGCCCTAGGACAACTTCTGGAAATGTAGAATGGATGCTGAGTCCCAGAAAGGAAGGTACAGTGAACCTTGTGAGTACAGCCAGACACGAGGAAGACAGAACACATACTTTAAAACCCACCCCTTGGTCTCCACTCAACTGGGCTCATAAATGATGCCTGGGCATTTCCTGTCACAAAGCTACAGAAAAATGAACCCAAGACATAGCAGCCTATTTCTCTGACTGATGGGAAAACCTCTCCCCTGGATTTCTCACCATCCCTTACTCCGCTGTGTTTGACTTCTCAGTTGTTCACTTGGACATATGGTCTGGTTTGTTGTTTTGATGGCTTTGGTTTGGTTCGTTTGTCGTAGTAGGAACTGATGTAATGATTTTATGCATATTAAGTAATTATGCTATTACTGAGATACAACACCAACGTTAACTGATTTTATCTTCTTCCCCTATGAAAAATAATTTGACATGAAAGACACTGAATATCCTGGGTGCGCAGAAGAAATGCCATAATGTTAAGGAGACCCTTGGTGTCAGGTGTGTCCTCAGAGGTGATGGTGAAGCAGGCCTGCCTTCTGTCCCCTCTCATACCACATCCCACTCGCTCTCCCTAGTGTCCACTCAGCTAATGTGGGAGGGGACTGAGTGGAATTATCAGCCTGAGAGGGAAACCTTTATGGAAGTTTCTCCCTTTCTTCCAACTACCACCACTCAACTAAGCAGGGCACTCCAAGAAAGAGAACTCCCAGAGACCCAGGTGCTCCCAGGAGGAAGAAGTGGGTTCTCCCTCTTCTGGTACAGGTTTACTGGACTGTATCTTCCTGCCCTGTTGATCAGGGGGAGAAAGGAGGAAGTGAGAAGAGGCAACCTAGTGGGGAAATAAAATGGAAAGAGAACAGCCTGCTTCCTCAGGGCAGAGTGAGGGGGAGTGAGGGGGAGGGATGTGGAGAAGCCTGTGTAAAGGAAAAACATATTCTGGGGTACTGGCTCCCCACAAGAGGTCCCAGAAGCAAAGATTCAGCTTGGACTCCAAGTTTGGAGCAGTTGAGCTGAGTCAGATAACCTAATCCAGGCAGGATGACAAAGGACACAGACCCTTTAGGGATGAGGGTATCAGTCACATCTCCAGGAAAAGAGCCAAGACTGGCTAAGGTGCTTGCTGGGGGTGGAGGAAATTCAGAATGGGTAGTAGAGAAAGGAAATTATAAATACAGGCTAAGACCACTTGATCAGTTGCATACATGAAGATTATAATTGACATGAGTGTTTCTGCCATATTTTGCTAGGAATGTATTTGTACAGTTATTTGTGTTTTCTTTCAATTTCTTTATCATGTAATGTAACATCAATTAAGAGAATATCAGTGGTTCTCATGTTTAAGTTTGAGATACTCAAAGAATGTCTCTCAAGAGACATTCCTCCATTCTAAAATTTATAGTATTTGTGATTGTACGAGGGATAGTTATATTAGACATAATTATGACCCGGTAAAATGTATAATGCTTATCTTATTGTACATGGGATAGTTAAACCATATTAGTCATAATTATTGTCTGGTTATTGTTATCATTTAGAAATTAATCATGACATAAGGAGATAGATTGTGTGCCAACTTGACAAGGGATGGACTTGTGATGGTTATTCTTGATTGTCAACTTGAATACATCTGTTATTTACTTAAACCCAAGTGACTGAATTCACCTGTGAGGGGTTTTCCTTAATTAAGTAATTGGAAGTGGGAAGACCATCTTTTAATCCAGATCTTTTGATGTGAGAAGATCCACCTTTGATCTTGGCCATACCTTCTGATGGCGGCCTCTATAAAGATGTGGAAGAAGGAAGCTTTGCTCTCTTTGCCTCCTTGCTCTCACTAGTGTTTGGGTGGGAGCTCCACCTCAACCTCTAGCACCCTGGCATCCCAATACCCCAAGAGTCTGGAATGTCTGGAACTATTCTGGTGGAAGACTCACCTCAACTCCCTCTCCATCTCTTTCCCTAAACCTGCCCCTTCAAAGCCTGCCAAACCCAGCTCCTCCCCAAACCCTCCATTTCAAAGCCGCCAAACAGAACTCCTCCCCTAGAGAGGCTCAAGACCACTTCCACAGGGCATATAAGCGTCATCGCATAAAATAGACACATGGTTCTTCCAGTCTCGTGTCCTTGTCCTCTCTGCAGGCCGGGGAATCACCTGGGAGTGCTTCTTTACCCATTAAACCTGGTCTTTCCAATTTGGTCTGATTCAGTTTGCTGTGTCAACAGAGAGGCCTTCAGGAAGCCTAAAACTTATCACCTGGCAAGTCCATTCCTTCACTGTCTTGGAGCCTACTTCTTCAGAATTCCAGCACAAAATGAAGACCAGCTGAGGCATCTAGCTCGTGGACTGAACAATTACTGGATTCTTGAACCTTCTGTTGGTAGATAGAATGTGTGTGTGTGTGTGTGTGTGTGTGTGTGTGTGTGTGTGTGTGTGTGTATGTATGTGTGTGTATGTATCATATATCTATCCATCCATTCATATCTGTCGTTCTATCTATCCATCCATCCATCCATCTATCTATCTATCTATCTATCTATCGATCTATCTATCGATCAATCTATCGTTCTGTCTGTCTGTCTATCTATCTATCTATCTATCTTTCTAAATGCCCATGTTGTGAACTAAGTTATAAACTTAAGGAGACAAATGCATTTGATTATCTTAATTCACCAGTTGTGAGAGGGACAGGTTTGGTGACTCTGTATATAAAACCTTTTACAACTTGTGGAAAAATAAGGAAAACAACAAATAAGGAGTAAAAACACCACTGAATACATTATAATTTCTGACGTCAAACTATAGCACATAGCTGTAGTGATAAAGATAGCCTAGTACTGGCATAAAAATAGAAAAGAGATCAATAGAAAGGAATAGAAGGCCCGGGAATAAAAAGTAAAAGCTGTGCCTACTTAATTTTTCACAAAGGAAGCAAAATTGTACATTGGAAAAAGGTAGCCTATTCAATAAATGATGCTGGCAAAACTTGATTTCTACCTGTAGAAGAATTAGATTCTTATCTTTTATCTTGTAGAAAGATCAAATCAAAATACACCAAACACTTTAATTTAAAACCTAAGACTGAAATTTCCAGAAGAAAACATATTGGAGATCCTGGAGAGACAAGAACTTGTTGAGTAGACTGCCAACCACACAAGAACCAACCCCAAGTGTCAACAGTTGGGACTGCACAAACATAGGGTTTTCTACAGCAAAGGCAACAGTCAGCAGGCAAACAGCCCAAAGAGTGGAAGAAAATCTTTACCAGCTGTACTTCAGACTCTGGACAAAGATCCAGATTTATAAAGAACTGCAAAATTTATGTACCAAGGAAACAAAACTGCCAATCAACAAATGGGCAAAAGAACTAAGTAGAAAGTTTTCAACAAGAGACACAAATGGCCAATATCTATTTATTAAAGTGTTACTATTTCTAGGCATTAGTAAAATGTAAATTAAAACTACTTGGAGACACCGCCTCACTCCAATGAGAGTGGTTGTCATCAACAAATCTGACAACAAATGTTGGAGGGGATGTGAGAGAAAGGACCCTAGTCACTGTTGGCAGAGATACAAATTAATTTTGAGATTTCTCAAAAAAAATTACCAATAGAACTACCGTATGACCTAGGTATTTCACTCCTGGGTATATACCAGACAACATCACACCCTCCCAAAGAGTTTTTTGCACCCATGGGTTATTGCTGATTTATTCACTATAGCAAAGAATGGAAATCAACCTAGTTGTACATCAATAGTAAATGGATAATGAAAATTTGGGATAAACACACACACACACACACACACACACACACACACACACACACACACACACACACACCCTATATGGATGCACTATTCAGCTTTGAAGAAAAATATATTCACAAAATTTGAAGGAAAATGAGTGGACTTCTCATGTATAATCTTAAATGAGATCACAAATCTCAGATAGAAAAAACTGCATATCTCTCTCATATGTGGAATCTAACAACAATATATGCATAGATGTAAACAAAGTAGAAAAGAGAACAAGAAAGGCTAAATATAAGGAAGAGAAAGTTCTGAATGCAGGTGGTGGATATGAGTTATGAAATAGGATATAAAGTTAATTGTTTTAGTTCCACCTCTGCCATGGATTTTTTTTATTTTGATGGTAGATAATTATATAAAATATATTCAGTAGTGAAATTGTAAAGTCCACTGAAGCTATACAACTTCCATTCCAAATTAATAGTCTAACTCTATACAAAAGTTCATTAAACTGTCTAGAGGTTGGGTCTGGACAACTTTGGTGTGTGTTTTTTTGTAAGTTTTATAATAAAGTTTACTTTAAAATTTTAGATATAAAGGAAGAAATAAATAAAACAGTACAAAGAATCAAAAACTCTGAGAGGTAGTTCTTTGAGAAGATAAAGATTGACAGACCCGAAGCCAATTAACTGAGAGAGTGGAGATAACTCAAAAGACCCATATATGAACGGAAAAACATTGTAATAGACACCAAAAAGATTTAAAAGATTGTAAAGGAATACCTGCAAAATTTATGCTCCATTATGTCAGAAAACAAGTAAACAAAATTTTGTATTCTCTCAAACCACCAAAGATAAACCAAGAAGAGACCAACAGCTTAACTAGACCCATAACAAATAAGAGATGGAAGGAGAAATAACAATAAAAAAAACTGACCAAAACAAAACAATCCAGGCCAAATACAGATTCACAACAGAACTGTACCAGACTGTCAAAGATCTACCACAACACTTCCTCAATTATTTTTTAAAAATAGAAAGGGAAGTAACACTTCCAATCTCTTTCCACAAAGCCAATGTTACTCTGTATACAAATCACGCAAAGATACAATAATAAAAAAAAAACTATAGGCTAATATGCATGGTGAACATAGATGAAAAAATCCTCAAAAAACTAATTGCTAACTGAATATGGGTATGCAATTAAAAAACCATCCACCACTATCAAGTAGGCTTTCTTCTGGAGACGCAAGGATTGATAAGTAACTCAGTTCATTTAATAAATCATACAGATGTCAAGACACAAATCATAGATGACAAAAGGTTCTTTGACAAAAATTCACTAAGTGTTCATAATAGAAGTTGTAGAAGGACATCAGCAGACTCACATCACCAAAACTAAAGGCCACATGTGACACACCCACAGCAACATCATCTTAAATTGAGAAGAACTTGAAGCCATCCTGTTACACTCAGGAGTGACAAGGCTGTTCACCCTCCCCACTCCTGCAATAGTGTGCTTGGAGCACTAGCTAGAGTAATAACAGAGGGGACACAAGTTAAGTGTGGCTCGAGTCAGGAAAACAGCTGGACTATCCCTATTTGCAGAAGATATGTAATGATGAAGTCCTTCTATCACTGATATGAAGGTACGTTGAATTTTGTCAAAGGCCTTTTCTGTACATATAGGAATGAGCATACAAGTTTTCTCTTGAAGTCCATTTATATCATCTATTACATTTATACATAACAGATCCCAAAGTTCCATCAGGAAGCTTCTAGACATTGTCAGCAATTTCAACAAAGTGACAGAATACAAGATCAACTTACAAAAAAAACCCTATATACCCATAACAACAAAGAAAGCTGCCTCTATGTCTCTGATTTTCATATTGTCTTGCTTTTAGCCCAGCTCTGGGACAGGCACCATGTAAACTTGGAGTAATCATTACAGAAGCTCAACTGTGTCCCAGTGTTCAGATCCCACGCAGGAGCCAACTTGCATCTCTCATTCATCAATGAAACAAATTAAAAAGGGATTTGTTTACCTGGGGTCACACAGAGAGCCATTGGCCACATTGAACCTCAGTATGACACTGGTCCATTCAACTGCAAAGTTCACACATAAGCTCCAAGAGCTGGAGAGGAGACATGCAGAGAGGGACATACATTATAAAGTCACAGGCCTGGGCTCTCAGACATCACTGAAGTTTAAATACTTGATTGAGGGAGCTGAATGGCATAGACAGATATGACATTTCCAGAAAAGTAAATACATTCCAACAGGATTTGAGAAGTGTTCTGTGACTAACTTAAGGTCTGTATTCTCAGGTGACAAAGAAGAGAAACACAGAAACACCACAGTTAATTTGTGATGTGACAGCTGCATTGAAGGCTAGTGCTCTGACTGTCACTCATGTCTTACTCTGTCTGCTGCCTTCCAGCTCTCAAGTGTGAGACAGGAGGCAGTGGGAACAGTGCTGTGCACGAAGTGCTCTGTGGGTGATGTCCGGTTAGTACTCTGTAGGTGACACATAGTGAGTGCTCTGAGGGCACTAACCACACAGAACAGGTGTGTGAGTAGATGTGCACAGGAGTCAGGGCTCTGAGGAAAGGGATCTGGGAAGGCTTGGGAAGGTACAGCTACAAAGATGTGCTAGTAGAAAATAGAAGGGGCCTCAGTGTCATGAGAGTAAACTACCACAGTAGACCCTGTGGTGTCTGGAACTATCAATGTGATGCTGCCATGGGTTCATCCTTCAATGGGGGGTCAGATATACTAAATGCAGGTTTAGGAGGAAAATAAAACAGAAAGAAAAACCTAGTATGATTTATTAACAGGTCGTATTTATGTAAGTATACATACATACATCATACATATATGACAATAATAAAGAGATTGTGAAGCTGAGAGGGAATGGGGGTCTTGGGAGCAGTTTGGGGGAAAGTGTGGAGTGGAAATAATGTAAATGCAGTAGTCCTGTATACAAATCTCAGAATAGTAATAAATTTTTAAAAAGTTTCAAGAAATGATACAACTTGCTTCCCATAAAAAGCATTATTTTGCAGTTTGTCCCCCAGATCTGGACATCCCACTAGGGGATATTTTTCTTATTTCTACTTGTCAACCAAATTAGGACCCAAGGATATTTGAAGGTTTGTGGGATGTATACCTTTGAGAATTGTTTCTTTTTCTTTTTATTAGGAGATTTTTCTATTTGTTTTACATATCAACCAGGGATTCCCTGTCCTCCCTCCTCACACCACAAGCCTTCCCCACAACCCACACCCCCATTCCACCTCCTCCAGGCAAGGTCTCCCATGGTGAGTCAGCAGAGCCTGGTACATTCAGTTGAGGCAGGTACAATCCCCTCCTCCCTGCACTAAGGCTGAACAAAGTGTCTCAGCATAGGCATTAGGTTCCAAAAAGCCAGCTTGTGCACCAAGGACAGGTCCTGGTCCCACTGCCTGGGGGCCCCCTAAACAGTTCAAGCTAAACAACTATCTCACTTATCCAGAGGGCCTAGTTCAGTTCCAATGGGGCTCCTCAGCTCTTGGTCCACAGTTCATGTGTTTCCACTAGTTTGGCTAGTTGTCTCTGTACTTTTTCCAATCATGGTCTCGATATCTCTTGCTTATATAATCCCTCCTCTCTCTCGTCAATTGGACTCCTGGGGCTTGACCGTGGATCTCTGCATCTGCTTCCATCAGTCACTGGATGAGAGTTCTATCATGACAGTTAGGGTGTTCAGCTATCTGATCACCAGAGTAGGTCAGCTCAGGCACTCTCTCCACCATTGCCATTAGTCTATAGTGGAGTCATTTTGTGGATTCCTGGGGGCTTCTCTAGCACTCTGCTTCTTCCTATTCCCATGGTGTCTTCATTTATCATAGTGTCTCTTCCCTTGTTCTCCCACTCTGTTTCTGATCCAGCTAGGACCTCCTGCTCCCCTAAGCTCTCTTTACCTTGACCCTTGTCCTCCATTACCCATCCCTCACCCTCAGTTTGCTCATGTGGATCTCATCCATTTCTATGTTGCTGGGTGATCCTTGTGTCTTTCATAGGGTCCTCTTTACTAGCTAGCCTCCCTGGAGCTCTGAGTTGCAGTCTGTTTATCCTTTGCTTTACATCTAGAATCCACTTATGAGTTAGTACAAACCATGTTTGTCTTTCTGAGTCTGGGTTACCTCACTCAGGATGATATTTTCTAGTTCCATCCATTTGCCTGCAAAACTCATGATGTCATTGTTTTTCTCTGCTGAGTAGTACTCCATTGTGTATATGTACCACATTTTCTTTATCCATTCTTCAGTTGAAGGGCATCTAGGTTGTTTCCAGGTTCTGGCTATTAAAAATAAGGCTGCTATGAACATAGCAGAGCATGTGTCCTTGTGGTATGATTGAGCATTCCTTGTGTATATGCCAAAGAGTGGTATAGCTGTGTCTTGAGAGAGATTGAATCCCAATTTCCTGAGAAAGCGCCATACTGATTTCCAAAGTGGCTGTACAAGTTTGCATTCCCACCAACAATGGAGGAGTGTTCCCCTTGCTCCACATCCTTTCCAACATAAGCTGTCTTCAGTGTTTTGATCTTAGCCATTCTACTGGTGTAAGATGGTATCTCAGAGTTGTTTTGATTTGCATTTCCCTGATGTCTAAGGATGTTGAGCAATTCCTTAAATGTCTTTCAGCCATTTGAGCTTCTTCTGTTGAGAATTCTGTTTATTTCTATAACCCCTTTTTTTAATTGGACTGTTAGGTATTTTGAAGTCTAATTTCTTGAGTTCTTTATATATTCTGGGTATCAGCCCTCTGTCAGATGTGGGGTTGGTGAAGATCTTTTCCCACTGTATAGGCTGTCGTTTTGTCTTACTGACCGTATTCTTTGCCCTACAAAAGCTTCTCAGTTTCAAGAGGTCCCATTTATTAATTGTTGCTCTCAGTGTCTGTGCTACTGGTGTTATATTTAGGAAGTGATCTCTGGTGCCAATGCATTCAAGACTACTTCCTACTTTCTTTTCTCTCAGGTTCAGAGTAACTGGATTTATGTTGAGGTCTTTGATCCACTTGGACTTAAGTTTTGTGCACAGTGACAGATAAGGATGTATTTGTAATCTTCTACATGTTGACATCCAGTTATGCCAGCACCACATTTTGAAGATGCTTTCTTTTTTCTGTTGTACAGTTTGGGCTTCTTTGTCAAAAATTATATGTTCATAAGTGTGCAGATTAATGTCAGGGTCTTCAATTCAATTCCATTAGTCCACATGTTGGTTTTTATGCCAGTACCAAGGTGTTTTTATTACTGTAGCTCTATAGTAGAGCTTGAAGTCAGGGATTGTGATGCCTCCAAAGGTTGTTTTATTGTACAAGATTCTTTTGGCTATCCTGGGTTTTTTGTTTTTCTACATGAAGTTGAGTATTGTTCTTTCCAGGTCTGTGAAGAATTGTGTTGGGATTTTGTTGGGGGTTGCATTGAATCTGTAGATTGCTTTTGGTTAGATTGTCATTTTTACTATGTTAATCTTACCTATCCATGAGCATGGGAGATCTTTCCATTTTCTGATATCTTCAAGTTTTTTCTTCAGGGACTTAAATTTCTTGTCTTACAGGTCTTTTTCTTTTGCTTAGTTAGTGTTACTCTAAGGTATTTTATATTATTTGTGGCTATTGTAAATGGTGATGTTTCTCTGATTTCTTTGTCAGCCCGTTTTTCATTTGTATATAGGAGAGCTACTGATTTTTTTTAGTTAATCTTGTATCCTACCACTTTACTGAAGATGTTTATCAGCTGTAACTGTTCCTTGGTCGAATTTTTGTGGTCACTTATGTATATTATCATGTCATCTGCAAATAGTGAAAGTTTGATTTCTTCCTTTCCAATTTTTATTCCCATGATCTCCTTTTGTTGTCTTATTGCTCTAGTTGGAACTTGGAGTACTATATTGAATAAACATTTGGAGAATGGACAGCCTTGTCTTGTTCCTGATTTTATGGAATCTCTTTGAGTTTCTCTCCATTTACTTTGATGTTGGCTGTTGGCTTGCTGTAAATTGCCTTTATTATGTTTAGGTATGTTTTCTGTATTCCTGATCTCTCCAAGACCTTTATTATGAAGGTGTGTTGGATTATTTTCAAAGGACTTTTCAGTATCTAATGAAATGTTCATGTGTTTTTTCTTCTTTCAGTTTTTTTTAATATGATGTGTTACATTAGCAAACTTTCATATTTTGAACCAACCTTCCATTTCTGGGATGAAGCCTACTTGATCATGGTGGATAATTGTTTTGATGTGTTCTTGGAGTCTATGTGCCAATATTTTATTGAGTATTTTTGCATCAATGTTCATGAGGGAGATTGGTCTGTAATTATCTTTCTTTGTTGCATCTTTGTTTGACATGGGAATCAGAGTAACTGTAGCCTGATAGAAGGAGTTTGGTAACATTCCTTCTGTTTCTATTGTGTGGAACAATTCAAAGAGTATTGGTATTAACTCTTCTTTGAAGATCTGGTAGAATACTACGTTGAAACCAGCTGGTCCTGGGCTTTTTTTGGTTGGGAGACTTTTAATGACTGCTTCTATTTCCTTAGGGGTTATAAGTATATTTAAATAGTTTATCTGGTCTTAATTTAACTTAGGTATGTGGTACCTATCCAGAAAATTGTCCATTTCTTTTAGATTTTCCATTTTTGTGGCATACAGGTTTTTGAAATATGACCTGATGATTCTCTGGATTTCCTCATTGTTAGTTGTTATATCTCCCTTTTCATTTCTGATTTTGCTAATTTGGATGCTCTCTCTCTGCCTTTTGGTTAGTTTGAATACGGGCTTGTCTATCTTGTTGATTTTCTCAAAGAACCAACTCTTTGTTTCATTGGTTCCTTGTATTGTTCTCTTTGTTTCTATTTTATTGATTTCAGTTCTCAATTTGATTATTTCCTGTTGTCATTCCTCCTGGGTGACTTTGCTTCTTCTTGTTCTAGACCTTTCAGGTGTGCTGTTAAGTCACTAGTGTGAGATTTCTCCAACTTCTTTATGTGGTCATTTAGTGCTATGAACTTTCCTCTTAGCACTGCTTTCATAGTGTCTCATAAGTTTGTGTATGTAGTATATTCATTTTCATTGATCTCTAGGAATTCTTTAATTTCTTTCTTTATTTCTTCCTTGACCCATTGGTAATTCAGTGGAGCATTATTCAGTCTCCATGAGATTGTAGGCTTCCTGTAATTTTTGTGGTTGTTGAAGTCTGACTTTAAACCATGGTGGTCTGGTAGAATACAGGAGGTTAATCTAATTTTTTTGTATCTCTGAGATTTGCTTTGTGACCGAGTACGTAGTCGATTTTAGAGAAGGTTCCATGGGGTGCTGAGAAGAAGGTATATTCTTTTTGGTTAGTGTGGAATGTTCTGTAGATAATCAAATAAGTCCATTTGAGTCATAACATCCTTATTTCTCTGCTAAGTTTTGATTTGGCAGATCTGTCCAGTAGTGAGAGTGAGATGCTGAAGTCTCCCACTCTTAATGTGTAGGGTTTTCATGTGTGATTTAAGCTTTAGTACTGTTTCTTTTACATATGTGTGTGCCCTTGTGTTGGGGGCATAAATGTTTAGAATTGAGACTTCATCTTGGTGGATCTTTCCTGTGATGAGTGTGTAATGTCCTTCTTGATCTCTTTTGATTGATTTTAGTTTGAAGTCTCTTTTGCTGGATATTAGGATGGCTACACCAGCTTGCTTCATAAGACCATTTAATTGTAAAGACTTTTCCCAGCCTTTTATTCTGAGGTAGTGTCTACCTTTAAAATTGAGGTGTGTTTCTTGTATGCAGCAGAAAGATGTGTCCTGCTTTTGTATCCATTCTGTTACCCTGTGTCTTTTTATAGGTAAATTAAGTCCATTAATATTAATGGTTATTAATGACCAGTGATTGTTAATTCCTGTTATCTTTTGGTGGTAGTGTGTGTGTATTTCTCTTCTTTGGGATTTACTGCTGTGGGGTTATCTATTGCCTGTGTTTTCGTAGGTGTATCTGACTTCCTTAGGTTGGAATTTTCCTTCTAGTGCTTTCTGTAGGGCTGGATTTGTGGATAGGTATTGTTTAAATCTGGTTTTGTCTTGGACTGTCTTGTTCACTCCGTCTATGGTGATTGAAAGTTTTGCTGGGTATATTCGTCAAGGCTGGCATCCATGGTCTCTTAGTGTCTGCATTACATCTGTTTAGGTCCTTCTGGCTTTCAAAGTCTCCATTGAGAAATTGGGTGTTATTCTGATGGGTTTCCCTTTATAAGTCACTTGGCCTTTTTCCTTTGCTGCTCTTAATATTCTTTGTTTATGCTGTAGGTTTAGTTGTTTAATTGTTATGTGGCAAGGGAACTTTTTTGGGGGGGTCTAGTCTGTTTGGTGTTCTATAGGCTTCTTGTATCTTCATAGTTATTTCATTCTTTTTGTTGGGAAAGTTTTCTTCTATGATCTTGTTGAATATATTTTCTGTGCCTTTGAGTTGGTATTCTTCTCCTTCTTCTATCTCTATTATTCTTAGGTTTGGCCTTTTCATAGTGTCCTAGATTTCCTGGACATTTTGTGTTATGACATTTTGGCTTTGGTATTTTCTTTGACTGATGAATCTATTTCCTCTATTGTATCCTCTACACCAGAGATTCTCTCTTCCATCTCTTGTATTCTGTTGGTTATGCTTGCACCGGTGTTTCTTGTTCATTTACTCAGATTTACCAATTCCAGCATTTCCTCTGTGTCTTCTTCATTGTTTCTATTTCCATTTTCAGGTCCTGAACCATTTCCCTCACATGTTTAATTGCTTTTTCATGGTTGTCTTTAAGAGATTTATTGATTTACTCCAATTTTATTTGTCTTTTCCTCTATTTCTTTATTGATTTCTTCCAATTTTTTGTTTGTCTTTTTCTCAATTTCTTTATTGATTTCTTCCAGTTTTTTGTTTGTCTTTTCCTCAATTTCATTTTTCATTTTTTCTTGAAAGGTCTCTAGCATCTTCATGATGTTATTTTTTTTCTTTATTAAGAAATATTCTACTCACTTTACATACCACCCGCAGATCCACCCTCCTCCCTCGTCCCACCCTCCAGTCCATCCTCCCTAGCTACATCACATTCCCACATCCCCCAAATTAAGGTCTCCCATGGGGAGTCAGCAGAGCCCAGCACACTGAGCCTAGGCAGGTCCAAGGCCCTCCCCACTGCAACAAGGTACCACAGTCACTGGGGTCCCAAAAGCCTGCCCATGTACCAGTTCAGATCCCCATCCCCTGCCTGGGTGCCACCCCAAAACAGTTTGAGCCAAACAACTGTCTTCCATATCCAGAGGGGCTCCACAGCCACTAGTCTACAGTTCATGGGCTTCCACTGGTGTGGCCGGTCACATGATGCTATTCTTAAGCTTTCTTCTGCTTCTTCTACATTGTGATATTCAGGTCTTGCTGTTGGAGGAGGGCTAGGTTCTGGTGATGCTGTATTGCTCTTTATGTTGTTGTACATATTTTTGCCTTGACGTCTGCCCATCTCCTCCTCTAATAGGTATAAGAGGTGTTTGTGTCTGAGCTAGCTGCTATTGGTCCACTCTGAGCTTGTTATGTCTGTGACTCAGCGGGCCCCTCTGGGTCCAATCTTAGCTCTTGGTCTAATTGGAGCAGGCAGATTCTGTTTCTCAGGGAGCTGCTCTTGGGTTAACCCAAGCTAGTTGATTCTGTGACTCATGGAGTTGCTCTTAGTCTTATCAGGGCTCTTGGTCTAGTCAGAGCTGAGATTCTGTGTTTCAGGAAGCCTCTCTTGGTCCAATGAGAGGTAGCAGATTCTACATCTCAGAAAGCCACTGTTGGTCTAATGAGGGCTGGCGAATTCCCTGTCTCAGGAGGTCACTCTTGGTCCAATGAGAGCTCTTTGTCCAATGAGAGCTGGCAGTTTGGTTTCCATGCCTCAGATACTCTTGGTCCAATGAGAGTTGGCAGTTTGGTTTTTGTGCCTCAGGAAGTGGCTGGGGTCTCAGGCAGATGGGTATGGGGTAGGGTGTGTAGATTTCAGGGTCTGGTGAGGGGTCTTGGTGAGGGGGGGCCTTCCCTCAGGAGCCTTGCCTGCTGGCTGGCAACTGGGACAGAGCTGGGCGGGGTTTCCTGGGGACAGGTGTGTCCCAGGGATGGGTCCTAGGTGCAGGACTCTCTGGGTATGAGCAGAGTCACTCACCTCTTGGTCCAATGAGAGCTGGCAGTTTGGTTTCCCTGCCTCAGAAAGTTAATCTTGGTCCAATGAGAGCTGGCAGTTTGGTTTTTGTGCCTCAGGAACTGGCTGGGGTCTCAGGCAGATGGGTATGGGGGTAGTGTGTGTAGATTTCAGGGTCCGGTGAGGGGTCTTGGTGAAAGGGGGCCTTTCCGCAGGAGCACTGCCTACTGGCCAGCAACTGGGACAGAGTTCCCTTTGAGAATTCTTACAGCACCCAGAAAAGGCTGGTTCTGCCACAGGACTAGACAGAAATCAAGGTGGAAGCCTGCTGTGAGAACGGGCTGTTGGGTTGCCTGGCACCTCCACTCTTTCCCTGGTAGCCACCTGCCCTGCAACACACTGCAGAGAGCCCAACGCTGCCTTACCCCTGACTTGCCCATGCCCGGCTATTATTCTGTCTGTCTGTGACTGTGCACCTGCACCAACACCTCTGCTCAGAACAGTGGTTCCTCCTCCCTAGAGGAGGAAGCACATCTGGATCAAAGAAACAAGGAAGCTCTGGCTTGTAACGTCACAGTGCCCCCTTGTGGGAGAAATAGTATGATCTGGAAAGAGTGAAATGGGGAAGAAATGGAAGAAATTACCATCAGGATCGTGTGTGCATAGAAAAAAGTAAAAGGAACAGAGAGAAGGGAATAACAGGGGGGGGGGGAATTTACAACCACTTTGTGTGACCCTTTTTTCTAGCTAAGGGAGTCAATAGTTCTGGAGCTCTTCAAAGGTACTTTCCAGAAACATCCAGCTGAATTCACTATCTTGATTAATTTCCTTCCCAGAAATTATTTGGAGCCCAGCTCTCCTTAACCTTGGCAATTTCTTGCAACTAAGGGTTAAGAACAAAAACTCACAATATGATGTGTTCTGAATTTTGCTTGTGTTCTGACAAATAAAGCTTGACTGAAGATCAGTGGATGGACCTATCTACTAGTTAGCCATAGAGGTTTGGAGGTCTGTACAGAGAAGAAACAGGAAGTGATAAGGCTGGGTGGAGAGAGGAAGTATTAAGGTGGGGCAGAGACAGGTGCTCACCCCTTTCAGTCTGAGGAACTGGAGAGGTAAGAGGTGACTGTGGCTGCTCCTTTACTTCTCTGATCTTCCAGGTTTTGCCCTGATATCTAACTCTGTTTTTTTATCATTATTATTATTAAGACTAATTAGGCACATCATCTGGCATCCAACTTTTGGAGCAGGAATTCACAAAAAAGCCACTGGCATAGGCTGGAGCTGACCATGGCCAGAGTCACTGCTCCTCCAGCTACGTTTCCCTTTTATTCCCCCAAGCCCTCTGAGCGAGTCTGATATTTTTTCTGTTTTAGCCTCTGCAGCAAATTCCACATGCGCTTGGGCTCCATGCTACCAGAGTTAGCACTTAACCACCAGCCAGCTCTGCCTTTAGGCATCTCCTGCTGTATGTGCTTTTCCCTCACAATCTCATGTGCATTTTGCAGATAGTGGGCTTCCTTTCCCTTTGGGTTGTGGGTTTTCCCTGGACCCCCTCCTTGGCCTGCTGCCAAACTAGGTAGCTGCCTTGAAAACCCACTTGGGCTTCTACTGTTCTATATAGCAACTGTCAGCTTTGCATCTTCACCATCATCATCATCAGATTTATTGAGACAATAATTGGTATTTCTTAAAGGGGGGAATTAGCTAAAAAAAAAAAAAACACAACGATGGGGAGTGTTTTCCCACATTAAAAAATGGGAATCATTGTTATGATGGAAGGCGTTAGGTCTCTGTATGATTACACAATGGATGGTTTAAAAATGGAACAATTAAATGAGAGGATAATTAACTTAAATGGGATTTATATAATGTCAATTATAAACAGCATCAGTTTGATTATTCTTGTTTTTTCCCTAAAAAAGTTGATTAGTGTGAGTGCCAAGATACAAATTTTAGAAAAACTTATTAAAACAGATCATAGAGATATTGAGACCCAGACAGAGGAATTTAAAGGAAAACCAATCTCAGCACTGCATTATAAGTTTAGAGAGGAACAGCCTAAGGTTTTCAAACAACAAACCTTAATTTGTCCAATTATCTTACAGGAACTGCCAAATGACAGGTATTCCCAAGGCTATGCAAGAGCTGAATCAACTCCTGTGGAAACGTTAGACTTCAGATTTAAGGAAGTGATAGTCTCATATGATAGTCTCATATGGTATGTATTCACCTTTTGTGAGGCAGATGTTAAATTCATGGTCAACTAGTAATAGAATTACCTCACAAGACTGGAGAGACTTTAACAGCAGTATTGGAGCCTGGCCCTCAATTACAGCGGAGGACCTGGAGAAAAGAAGAGGCTAAGACCATTGAACAATGAAGCAGGGCTAAAGGTATTGAAATCTCCCAAGACCAACTTCTTGTAGAGGGCAATTATGGTGATGTACAAAGACAGTCTCTATATGATGATCACACCCTGGCTCTATGCTGTGCAGCAGCTTTGAATGCTTGAGACAGAATTGAAGAAGTTGGAAAGAGAACTGAGTCATTTACTAAAGTTATACAAGGCTCAAAAGAAACCTTCACTGTTTTATTTTTATTTTTTTTAACAAAGATTGACTTCAGCAGTAAATAGAATGATATCAAATTCAGATGCTAGACAAATAATAATTGAATCTCTGACTTTTGAAAATGCTAATTTACAATGCAAAAGGGCCTTTTAAAGGTAAGATCAATACCCATTGAGGTATGGATCTGAGATATAGTCAATAATGATCTCATAACAATGATGATGCTTGGATAGGAGAGGTGATTTCCAGAGACTTGAAAAATCAAAATGTCAGGTATTTTAATTGTAGTAAACAAGGTCACCTGAAAAGGGATTGTAGGCAGGGCATTCCTAGAAACAGTGTTTTTTCTAAGAATAATCCAAACAGAATGCTTCTCACTTCTGGAGTATGCACAAGGTATGGTAAAGGATGACATTGGGCCAGTGAATGTAGATCAACAAAGGACAGACAAGGTAACCCTTTACCATCAGGAAACACTTTGGGGTCCTCTTGAAGGCCCCCATATCAAATTTGGTTCAGTCATTTACTGTGACCATGGGGGAAATGTCTTCCCAGAGCAATTAAAAAACCTAATGCATATTGTAAAAAAAAAAAAAAAAGCCATACTGCTCTGGATGCTAGAACAGCTATTGAAGATAAAACAAAAATTTCAGGAGAAACTGTAAAGCAAATACTTTGGCAAACTTCTATAAATGATCAAAGACTAAAGTTAAAAATATGAATAAATGACATTATCGTTGAAAGTCTTATAGACAAAGGTGAGGATGTAATGATAATTGCACCAGAACTATGGCATCAAAATTGGCATCTTCAGGAGGTATATGTTCGGCTTTTAGGGACTGGAACATTATCTCAGGTAAAACAAAGCATGAGATGGTTCTAATGTATAGGGATAGAAGGACAGAGAGGAAAATTAAAGCTATGTGTGGCTAACATAGCAATGAATTTATAGGTATGTGATTTGATAAGGAATGGAATACACAAATTAATATTTTTCCAGTCTCAGAAACAAACTGTAAACTAACATATGTTTCTGGGGAAAATATTAAAAGGTATTATAAACAATAGTCACCGACCATTCAGGTTGTACAAGAACAGGGCACAAGAGCTCCTGATCTTTCAAAAGCACCAACAGTCCTAACTTCAAAATGTTGATGGACAAACCTGTGTAGGTTGAGCAAAGGCCCTTGACATCATAGAATTTACAGGCCTTGCAAGAGCTGGTACAACAGCAGCTAAATGCTCAGCATATTAAAGAATCAACCAGCCCTTTGAATTCTCCTGTACTTGTTATTAAAAATAAATCTGGAAAGAGGAGAATGGTAACAGATCTAAGAGCTGTTAATATGGTGATTCAGCCAATGAGTTCTCTACCACCTGGAATTCCTTTGCCTTCTCTATTACTTAAAGGATGGCCTCTTATAGTTGTTGATTTAAAAGACTATACCTTTACAAGAGAAGGATAGAAAAAATTTACCTTCATGGTGTGTACTTATAATTCCCAGCCTGTTAAGAGATATCAATAGAAGGTTCTCCCAAAGGGAATGTTAAATAGCTTGACTCCATGCCAATATTTTGTACAACAGCCATTGGAAATGATATGTAAGCAGTTTCTTGAATTTATAGTTTACCATTATATGGATGATATTTTTCTAGCTGGTTCAAATGTAGATACCTTAGAGAAAATGTTTGAAGGAGTAAAGAAAATTTTGCCTTGTTGGGGATTACAAATTGTTCCTGAAAAAAATACAAAAAGAGATTCTATTAATTACCTAGGATATAAAATAGGCTTACAAAAATTCAACCCCAAAAGGTACAAATAAGGAGAGATCAATTGTGGACTCTTAATGACTTTTGAAACTTGCTGGGAGACATTATCTATCTACAGTCCACTATTGGAGTAACAACTCAAGAGCTGAGTAATTTGTTTCAAACCTTGAAAGGTGACTAGGACTTAAATAGTCCAAGAGAATTATCAGCTGAAGCTGTGAGAGCATTTGTTTTGGTCGAAAAGAAATTATAGGATGCACATGTGGATCTGAAAAGTGCATGCACGTTTGGTTGAATTCTGGTCATTTTATCCTCTACATACTCCCCTACAGGGTTTTTAATGCAGATGGAAAATATTATCTTAGAATGGATTTTTTACCACATAAACAGAGTAAAATATTTAAAATTTACGTAGAAAAAGTTTCTGAGTTGATTCAAAAAGGAAAATTGAGACTTCATCAGTTAGCAGGAATAGACCTAGCACAAATTGTAGCACCTTTCACTAATGCTGAAATTGACTCATTATGGGCAGAAAATGAACATTGGCAAAGAGCCTGTAGTAATTTTTTTGGAGAGATTAACACAAAATATCCCCCAAAGCAAGAAAATTCAAGCCGGGCGGTGGTGGCGCACGCCTTTAATCCCAGCACTCGGGAGGCAGAGGCAGGTGGATCTCTGTGAGTTCGAGGCCAGCCTGGTCTCCAAATTGAGTTCCAGGAAAGGCGCAAAGCTACACAGAGAAACCCTGTCTCGAAAAACCAAAAAAAAAAAAAAAAATTCAATTTATATAGAGAACTAACTAGATCCTTCCTCACATTGTATGAGGAACACCAATTTCTGGAGCCCTTACATTCTATACTGATGCAAACAAATCAGGAAAGGCAGGTTATAAATCAGGAAATTTGAATAAAGTGGCTTAAAGCCCTTATGACTCTGTTTGAAAGTCAGAATTATATGCTGTTCTCATGGTATTATTAGATTTTCCAGAAACTCGTAATATAGTTACTGGTTCTCAATATGGAGAAAGAGTTGTTTTACATATTGAAACTGCTGAATTTATACCAGATGTCACAGAATTGACATTATTATTTATTCAGTTACAAGAAATAATCAGAAATAGAAGTCATTCCTTATATATATAGCACATATTGTATCCCATACGGGTCTACCAGGCCCTCTAGCACAAGGTAATAATGAAATTGATCAACTATTGGTAGGAAATGTGATGCAGGCCCCAGAATTTCATAAAAAAACATGTCAAATGCAAAAGTTTGAAAAAAGATTTTTCCATCACTTGGCAACAAGCCAAGGAAATTCTGAGAAAATGTCCTACTTGTTCTTTATATAACCAAACTCCTTTACCTTTAGGAAGTAACCCAAAGGGTACTCAAAGAAATGAATTCTGGCAGATGGATGTGTTTCATTTTGTAGAAATTGGAAAATTAACATCTGTACACCATACCTTAGATACACATTCAGGATTTCATTGGGCAACTGCTTTGACTCTCTGTTGTTAGCTCAGTTGGAAGAAGGTTATCCAAATATTCCAATAGTAGTGGGGAAATTGTGCCCAATGAATGATCAAACATACTGTTCTTAGAAAAAGAATTGAATAGAAAAGCTATGATAACATGCAAGAAATTTGTTGCAGGAAAACTGCTAATATTCAAGAGCCAATATCACCAAGACTCCTTGAGCCTTGGTATTATCCCCTTGAAGGCCCTTGGCTTCTTCCAGATATTAGCTTGTCATAATCAGCTGAAATACTGCTTCATATTTCTGTGACTCCCAGCATATTCCCAAGAGGTGGGCTGGGTGGTTTCTGGCTGTTCAGTGGATTATAGATATTTGTCATTGTTTAGAGTGATTGGTTACAAGTTGTAATAGGTAATGGTCAGGAAAAAAAGCTGAAGAAAAGAGATTAGTTTCAGTGTTCTTGTTTTGAAAAGAAAAAAAGTGGATTATAGAAATGATAAAATAAAAGCGTAGATTATTGAATCTACTCTGAACAGAAAAAGGGAGAAATAGATATGATAGAATAAAAGGATTGAGCCAGGTGGTGGTGCACACCTTTAATCCCAGCACTCGGGAGGCAGAGGCAGGCCAATCTCTGTGAGTTCAAGGCCAGCCTGGGCTACAGCGTGAGTTCCAGGAAAGGCACAAAGCTACACAGTGAAACCCTCTCTTGAAAAAAACCGAAAAAAAATAAAAGGTTTGATTATTGAATTTAATTTTAAACCAGAAAAGTAACTACTAGTTTTAAATATTTTACATTGGATTTGATTTTTATATTGATACAAAATTAAGATTATTTTTGTTATACTGTGTGTATGTTAGAGAAATGATAGGATAAAAAGACAGATTACTAAATATACTTTTAAACCAAAAAAGCAACAACTAGTTTTAAATATTTTCATTTATATTGAATTTGTATATTGATACAAATTTGGGATTATTTATATTAGAACATACTGTACATACATTTCTACTCTTGTTCAAGGTATTGTACCTATACAGCTCATTTAACAATGGAATACAAATTTCTAGTCCTTGAAAGTTATTATTACAAACTATTTATGGTAATAAGGAAAAGCAGGTTAGTAGTTAGTAACCTATTGCAATTAAACTTATAGTCACATTAGGTAAGATTTCAAGGTCAAACAGATATATTTCATGTAGACAGGTGGTTTTCAAACACTTCAGAGATCTACAGAATATGACATTTAATATGTTTTAATAACATAGGTTCTTTCTTATGGCAATGAGACATGTCTGCTCCTGGCAGCATCAATCTACATCAGAAAAGTTGATGGACATTGAAGAAACTCCATATGGAATTTACTCTTTTTGTGGCAAAAGTCAGCCACTGAGGAAGAATGTGCCCTTGCCTCAACTGCTGACATATGCTGTCCAAATTGGACAAGCAGGACACAAAAGAAAGGACTGCTATAACTTGCCAAGACAAGGTAGGAAAGCCCTTCTGAATATCCTGCTTCACAAAAAAGTCTGGCAGATATTCTAGGCCTGTAGGCCAAATATGGATGCCCCAAATTACAGAGGAACTTTGGGTGACTGTCCAAGCAGCCAGCTATTTCTATCATTTCTCAAATTCTTTGGAAGTTTCTTGCTTGTATTTCCTGCTTATTCAGGTATTATTATTTACTTCTTATGTCTCTGATGTGGTTGAGGACTAGATAGTTATAGTTTTCCTTGCTAACAAATTTAGAAAAAGAACTCACTAAAGAGGTGTAAAGTGTATAGAGTTGAGAGACATCAGGAGATAGTTTTGGGTTAGTAAAAAAAAAATTAGAATAGAAGGTGAATTAGGTACAAACCTTTGGACTCACCAAGATAGGATAGATAATAGATTATTTTCTCTGAATTTGTCAAATATTAATGAACTAGACATTGTTGATATAATTATTGTCTGCAAATATTTGTATATAGTTATTATATTTATTATATATAGTTTTTCTATGTTAGTTATTTTATTTTAGACAAAAAGGGGGAAACATTGTTATACTTTGTTTGTGTTCTGACAAATAAAGCTTGCCTGAAGATCAGAGGGTAAAGTTAGCCACTAGTTAACCATAGAGATCTGGAGGTCTGTACAGGCAGGAAACAGGAAGTAACATGGCTGGGCAGAGAGAGGAAATGATAAGATGGGTTGGGGACAGGAGCTTGCCCCTTTTCTATTTGAGTAATTGGAGAGGTAAGAATGACTGTGGCTGCTCCTTTGCTTCTCTAATCTTTCAGCTTTTACCCTGATCTCTGACTCTGGGTTATTATTATTAAGACTAATTAGGATCACACTACAATGATGAGTACATCAAAGGAGACTCATTTCTTGGTGGAAGTATCTGGAAAAAAGGGGGCTGAGTTGCAGGTCCAATAGTATTCTCTAAAGGGAGGGCTTCCTTTCTACATTTCCCCCAAGGGTTTCCATGAATCTCTAGCCATTCAGCCACAATCTGTAAACGGAGGGAAAGCTTTTCTGTCTTGACCACCTGGTCCCAAATAAACACACAGAAGCTTATATTAATTACAAAATACTTGGCCAGTAGCTCAGATTTATTATTAACTAGCTCTTACTTTTAAATTAACCCATTTCTATTTATCTATGTATTGTCACATAGTCCGTGGCTTTACTGGTCCTCTAGCATCTTGTTTCTTGGGCTGCTGGCTCTGAACTCTGACCTCCTTCATCCCATTCCCCAGTTGGATTGTCCTGTCTTGCTATTGAACAAACAGCTTTATATTATTACCCAATGGGTGTAATACAGAGTCACAGCATACAGAAGGATCATCCCACAGCAACAATGCCTTGAAGATACAAAGGAGACGAGAAACACACCATTCCCCTTATGGGAGGCCTGCGCGCCCAGAGTGATGTTGACCCACAGTGGAGGCTGGCCGTGCTGGAACACCCAGCAGCTAAAGATGCTTTCATCTGATTTGGCATCTTCTTGCAATGTGTGCTTTAGAGAGTATGTCCCATCAGAGTTTCTGGTGGCCTGAGAGAGCTCAGGAGTCAGGATGTTGTGCCCATTCTTAGCCCAGGTGAGTTGCACGTTTTGGGGGTAGAAGTGGTTTACATGGCAAGTCAGGTTCACTCTTTGATGAGCCTTGTCACGAATCATGGTGATCTTCAGTGTGGGGATAACTAGACAGGAATAATAATTGAACAAAGGTGAAATCTTGGTACTGTCTTATTTCCCTGTCCTAACGTCTCTCAGTCATTTTTTTAAGATTCAACTGAGTGGTTGATTGGCAGGGTCCCAAAAATTCCACGATGATCTGGAACTCACAATGTAGCCAGGGATGACCTTGAGTTCCTGATCCTTCTGCCTCCACTAAGCCATCCCATCTGTCCCTCTTTTCTTTTCGTATAATCCAGCCAGTCAAATTTGTGCTGCCTATATACTCATGGGTTTGGGACACTGGAGCATGCTTGACCTACAAGGGACATGCCCATAAAGAAACCTCACTGTGATTCCTTCAGAGACTACAAGCTGTCAGGAGGTCACAGCTAGAAGACCGGGGTCCATGAGGATCCCCATTTCATGGTAGAATGTCAAGTGGCTTTATCTTGTGCAATTCTTGTACAGGTGCTGTGAGTTCCCAAGTGAACAGAGTTCACAAGTTTACTCTCTTTTAAAATAAACAATTTTGTATATGTTTCATGTAAGACAAATAGGGACAAGTATAAATATTCATGAAATGTAGCTGGAAACACATGGGTGTCTAATCTGGTCAGAGTTAAATATTCCATATCATGACATCATTACATATAATTATAGAAATTATTAAAATGAATTGCCCCACAAGAAGAGGAAATTTATAATTAAAACACCTACAACAGTGCCTGGCACACAGTAACTCTTCATTGTTTATTGAGTGAATAATATTTTACACAATGTTGGAGATTTCCCAGAACTCAGGATTTTATGCAGAGAAGACAAGCACTCCACCACTGAAGTCCATCCTCAGCTCCATTTTTCACTTATTTTATTTGATTTCACTAAGTTTTCTAGGCCGGTCTTGAACTCAGTCTTAAACCTGACAGGACTGGCACTTGTTATATCTCTGCCTGTTCCCCCAAGGAGCTGACATTACATGTTATATATCACAAGCTCCAGCTAATAATAAATATTTAGAAATTTAAACATTAGCAATGATATAAATAGGACAAATATGTTTAGAGAGGTATGCTAGGTCTATTCAATAGCAAGACAAACATTCGTAAACAACATAAAGTTTGTTAGGCATGGTTCTTGTTGTTCTAGAGGAACAGCTGGTTTAGTCTTGAGAGGAAGCTTACAAATTAGGGGTTGGTTTTATTCCTAATTTTTAGGGAAACTTAAGCAAAGAATATTTAAGACACGCGGCCAATATTCTGTAGCCTATGAAATGATACAGTTAAGATCAAAGACCTGCTGTCTAGCACCTGGAACCTGTACTTTTAATCCATATTCATGTGTTCAACCTGGCAGTGATCAATTTCTATTCCCCATTTGGAAAATGGGGCATTCTGCAAAACCCCCATGCTATCAGTGTTTCCCCACCACATGTATCAGTGATCACTCACCTAGGAGCACTTGAGAAAGACTGATGTCATTTTTAGGGGCTCATTGAAGTCCTCATGGTTGACTTCACAGGTGATCTGAGAAAAGATGTCTTGTTTGGCCAATGCCACCCATGTCTTGCTTGTGACATAGTAAACATCTTTGCTGATAGGCACCAGTTGTGAGGCTGAAGCTGGATGTTTATCATTGTCTTTCAACCAGTTAACAGTGAAGTACCCAGAGCTGAAAGGGCCAGTGGTGCAGTTAAAAGCCACGGAATTGGAAGTGGCTGTCCTCTGATCTGGGCCCTTCAAAGAAATAAAAGGCTTCCCAGCTAAAAAAAACCATGCAAACAAATAAAAACCAGTTGTGAGTACCTTCTCAGTGTTGGAGAAACCAGTATAGAATACTATGTGAACCCTACCAAGGCCTGTCCCATGAGTAATAAAAATTGTTCTTTCTCCTGAGGTCACTCTTTCAGAGATATAGAGCAATGGCTCACTCAAGTCAAAATGCATTCCCTGTCCCTATGATCGAGGGAGAAGATACTACCCATGATATCTGACTTTGAGGAGAATGCAAACGGGCCATAATGAGCAAACAGCAAATAAAATATGACTACTATGGGCGAATGAATGTCCTCAGGAAACTCAACATGTGCAGAGATAGAAAAATGAGGAATCATTCAAAAAGCATGGTCACAAAAGACATTTTGAGCTAAAACAAAGAATCTGTGTATAGTCATGGTACATGAAGTTAATCCCTGCACCCAGGAAGCAGAGGCAGGTGGATCTGTGTGAGTTCAAGGCCAACCTGTTCTACAGAGAGAGTTCCAGGACAGCCAGGACTGTTACACAGAGAAACCCTGTCTCAAAAAACCAACAAAAGGAAACAAAAATAGGACAACTGAGGACTGAAAAAAATCATCTGTGGAAGAGGACACAGTAATGTCATATGGGCCTGAGGAGAGAGAGTGCGCATGCTTGGTTGACTGTATGACCCGGCTATACAGCACTTTGTCTGCCTCAGGCAGCAAGACTTTAGGAGGCTTAAGAAAACAGGTCTACTACAAGACTACAAAATTGCTTTCTACATGTGCAGACCTAATTCTGTAGCTTGCACAGTCTTTTCCTGCTGGGTTTCAACAGTGAATAGATATTGCAAATTTGAGGTACAGACAACTACATACACACACACACACACACACACACACACACACACACACACACACATACATACACACACACACACACACACACACACACACACACACACACACACACACACACCCTACATGGGCACACTATTCAGCTTTGAAGAAAAATGTATTCACAAAATTAAAAAAATAATAAATGGAGTTCTCATGTATAATCTTAAGTGAGATCATAAATCTCAGATAAAAAAAACCCTGCATATCCCCTCTCATATTTGGAATCTAACAACAATATATACATAGATGTAAACAAAGTAGAAAAGAAAACAAGAATGACTAAATATAAGGAAGAGGAAGGATTGAATGCAGGTGATATATATGAGTTATGAAATAGGATATGAAGTTAAATGTTTAGTTACAACTCTGTCATGGATTTTTATATTTTGATGGTAGATAAGTATATTAAGTATATTCAGTAGTGAAAGTTTAAAGTCCAATGAAGGTATACAACTTCCATTCCAAATGGATAGACTAACTATGGAAAAGTTCATTGAGCTGTCTACATGTTGGGTCTGGTTAACTTCAGTGTGTAGCTGTTTTGTAAAGTTTTTATAATTTAGTTAACTTAAAATTTTAGATATGAAAGAAGAAATAAATAAAACTGTATAAAGAATCAAGAAATCTGAGAGGTAGTGCTCTGAGAAGAAAAAGATTGACAGAACCCTAGCCCAATGGACTGAAAGAAGGGAAATAACTCAACAGAAACAGATATGAAAGGGAAAACATTATAACAGACACCAAAGAGATTTAGAAGGTCATAAAGGAATACCTTCAAAAATCTATACACCATTATGTAAGAAAATAAATAAACAAATTTCTAGATTCTCCCAAACCATTAACCATAAATCAAGAAAAGATAAAAAACGAAACTAGATCCATAACAAATAAGGAGATGGAAACAGCAATAACAATACATATACAAATAAAAAACTGACCAAAACAAAATAATCCAGGCCAAGACAGAATCACAGCAGAATTGCACCAGACTGTCAAAGATCTACCACAACACTTCCTAAATTTTTGTTAAATTAGAAACCGAAGTAACACTTCTAATATCTTTCTACAAAGCCAGTGTTATTCTATATACAAACCAGGCAAAGATATAACAATAAAGAAAACTACAGGCCAGTTTCCACAGTGAACATAGATGCAAAAATCCTCAACAAACTAATGGCAAACTGAATATGGGTATGCATTTAAAAAACCATCCACCACTATTAAGTTGACTTTCTCCTGGAGATGCAAGGATTGATAAGTAACTCAGTTCATTTAATAAATCATACAGATGTCAAGACACACATCATATGCTCATCTCTATAGATGACAAAAGGTTCTTTGGCAAAAATTCACTAAGTGTTCATAATAGAAGTTGTAGAAGGACATCAGCAGACTCACATCACCAAAACTAAAGGCCCCATGTGACACACCCACAGCAACATCATCTTAAATGGAGAAGAACTTGAAGCCATCCTGTTACATTCAGGAGTGACAAGGATGGTCACCCTCCCCACTCTTGCAATAGTATGCTTGGAGCACTAGCTAGAGTAATAACAGAGGGGACACAAATTAAGTGGGGCTAGAGTCAGGAAAACAGCTGGACTATCCCTATTTGCAGAAGATATGTAATGATGAAGTCTTTCTATGACTGATATGAAGGTACGTTGAATTTAGTCAAAGGCCTTTTATGCACATATTGGAATGAGCATACAAGTTTTCTCTTGAAGTCCATTTATATCATTTATTACATTTACACATAACAGATCCCAAAGTTCCATCAGGAAGCTTCTAGACATTGTCAGCAATTTCAACAAAGTGACAGAATACAAAATCAACTTACAAAAATCTATATATGTCTTTCTATATACCCATATCAACAAAGAAAGCTGCCTTATACTTCATTTTTCATATTGTCTCATTTTCTGCCCAGCTCTGTGACAGGCACCATGTAAACTTGGAGTAATCACTGCAGAAGTTTAACTATGTCCCAGTGTTCAGATGCCATGCAGTAGCCAAGGAAGGGAAGCCTTGGCATAGATGAAACAAATTAAACAGGGAACTGTTTACCTGGGGTCACACAGAGAGCATTGGCCACACTGATCCTGCAGTATGAAACTGATCCATTCAACTGCAAAGTTCACACATAAGCTCCAAGAGCTGGAGAGGGGACATGCAGAGGAGGGACATACATGATAAAGTCACAGGCCTGGGCTCTCAGACATCACTGAAGTTTAAGTGCTTGATTGTGGAAGCTGAATGGCATAGACAGATGTGACATTTCCAGAAAAGTAAATACCTTCCAACAGGATTTGAGAAGTGTTCTGTGACTGACCTAAGGTCTGTATTCTCAGGTGACAAAGAAGAGAATCACAGAAACGCAACAGTTAGTTTGTGATGTGACAGCTGTATTGTAAGCCTAGTGCTCTGACTGTCACTCATGTCTTACTCTGTCTGCTGCCTTCCAGCTCTCAAGTGTGAGACAGGAGTCAGTGGGAACAGTGCTGTGCAGGAAGTGCTCTGTGGGTGATGTCCAGTTAGTGCTCTGTAGGTGACACATAGTGAGTGCTCTGAGGGCACTAACCACACAGAACAGGTGTGTGAGTAGATGTGCACAGGAGTCAGGGCTCTGAGGAAAGGGATCTGGGAAGGCTTGGGAAGGTACAGCTACAAAGATGTGCTAGAACTAAATAGAAGGAGCCTCAGTGTCAAGAGAGGAAACTACCGCAGTAGACCCTGTGGTGTCTGGAACTATCAATGTGATGCTGCCATGGGTTCATCCTTCAATGAGTCAGATATACAAAATGTAGGTGCAGGAGGAAAATAAGACAGAAAAGAAAAACTTTAGTATGAATTATTAGCAGGTCATATTTATGTAAGAATACATACATACACACATACATATATACATACATACATATATGACAATAATGAAGAAATTGTGAAGTTGAAATGGAATGCATGACATGGGAGGAGTCGGGAGGACAGTGTGGAAAGAAAATGATGTAAACACTAGTCATGTATACAACCCTCATAATAGTATTTTAATAGAAAAACTTTAATAAAAATGATGCAAGTTCGGAGACATAAGCCCACCCTGCACTGATTGGGAACCGGTAAGGCCCCATCTCCAGACTGGGCAGACCAGATCCCTAGCCTCTATGCCCCAGGGGGCATATCTTGTGCCCCTACCCCAAGCCATTGGAGCACCAGGGACTGGCCAGCTGCCCCTTTCTCTGCCTCCTCACCAAGAAAACAGCCCACTGTGACACCAGTGAAAACCAGAGACATAAGCACACCCTGCTCCCATTTTGAACAGATTGGACCAAGAGCTCCAATTAGACCAAGAGTATCAACTGGACCAAAAGTCAGACACAGACAGTACTTTTATGGAGTGGGGGTTAGAGATGGGTAGATGCCAGTGCAAAAATACAGTCAACTACATAAAGACCAATATGGCACCACCGGAACCTAGTGGAGCTACATCAGAAAGACCTGAACATCCCAAAGCAGAAGAAGCAGAAGAAATAGATTTTAAAAATGACTTGAAGAAGATGATAGAAGCTTTTAAAGAGGAAATGAAAACTACTCTTTGTAGCTAGAGTTTTCCTGCCTGGCCCACAGTCAGGACAAAACTCTCTCACCTGCCAGTCCCACAGCCCCTCAGACCCAACCAAGCAAACACAGAGACTTATATTGGTTGCAAACTGTATGGCTGTGGCAGGCTTCTTGCTAACTGTTCTTACAGCTTAAATTAATCCATTTCCATTAATCTATACCTTGCCACATGGCTCGTGGCTTACCGGCATCTTCATATGCTGTTTGTCATCGTGGCGGCTGGCAGTGTCTCTCTGACTCAGCCTTCCACTTCCCAGCTTTATTCTCCTCCTTATCCCACCTACACTTCCTGCCTAGCCAATGGCCAATCAGTGTTTTATTTATTGACTAATTAGCAACACATTTGCCATACAGAACATCCCACAGCAACTCTTAAAGAATTCAAAGACAAACAAAAAATTGGAAGAAATAAATAAATCCCTTAAAGAAAACCATGAAAAAGCAATTAAACATGTGAGGGAAATAGTTCAGAACCTGAAAAGGGAAATAGAAACATTGAAGAAGACACAAACTGAGGGAAGGCTGGAAATGGAAAATCTGAGTAAATGAACAGGAACTACAGATGCAAGCATAACCAACAGAATGCAAGAGATGGAAGAGAGAATCTCTGGTGTTGAAGGTACAATAGAAGAAATAGATTCATCAGTCAAAGAAAACACTAAAGCCAAAAAATTCATAACGTAAGATGTTCAGGGAATTTGGGACACCATGAAAAAACCAAACCTAAGAATAATAGGGATAGAAGAAAGAGAAGAATACCAACTCAAAGGCACAGAAAATATATTCAACAAAATCATAGAAGAAAACTTTCCCAATTTAAAGAAGGAAATGCCTATGAAAGTACAAGAAGCTTACAGAACACCAAATAGAATGGATCCAAAAAAAGACCCCTTACCACATAATAACCAAATCATTAAACATACAGAATAAAGAAAAATATTAAGAGATGCAAAGGAAAAATACCAAGTAATATATAAAGGCAGACACATCAGAATAACACCAGACTTCTCAATGGAGACTCTGAAAGCCGGAAGGTCCTGGACAGATATTATGCAGACACTAAGAGACCATGGATGCCAACCCATAATATTAGATCCAGTGAAACTCTCAATCACCATAGATGGAATAAACAAAATATTGGATAAAACCAGATTTAAACAATACCTGTCCACAAATCCAGCCCTACAGAAAGCACTAGAAGGAAAAAGCCAACCTAAGGAAGTTAGATACAACCATGAAAATAGGGCAATAGATAACCCCACATCAACAAATACCAAAGAAGAGAAACACACAACACTACCAACAAAAAATAACAGGAATTAACAATCACTGGTCATTAATATCCATTAATTTCAATGGTCTCAACTCGCTTAGAAAAAGATACAGGCTGACAGAATGGATACGAAAACAGGATCCATCCTTCTGCTGCATACAAGAAACACACCTCAACTTTAAAGACAGGCACTACCTCAGAGTAAAAGGCTAGGTAAAGACTTTCCAATAAAATGGACTTAAGAAGCAACCTGGTGTAGCTATCCTAATATCTAATAAAATAGACTTCAAACTAAAATCATTTGAAAGAGATCAGGAAGGACATTATACACTTATCACAGGGAAAATCCACCAAGATGAAGTCTCAATTCTGAACATTTATGCCCCAAATACAAGGGCACCCACATTTGTAAAAGAAACATTACTGAAACTTAAATTGCACATCACACCTCACACACTAGTAGTGGGGAATTTCAACACCCCACTCTCACTACTGGATAGATCTCCCAGACTGAAAGTTAATAGAGAAATAAGGGATCTAACAGAAGTTATGACTCAAATGGACTTAATAGATATCTACAGAACACTTCATTCTAACACAAAAGAATAGACCTTCTTCTCAGCACACCATGGAACATTCTCTAAAACTGACCACATGCTGGCAAACAAAGCAAATCTCAATAGATACCAAAAAATTGGAATAACCTCCTGTATTTTATCAGACCACCATAGCTTAAAGTTAGATTTCAGCAACAACAAAACCTACAGAAATCTAAAATCTCATGGAAACTGAACAATGCCCAAATAAATCACCAATGGGTCAAGGAAGAAATAAAGAAAGAAATTAAAGAATTCCTAGAGATCAATGAAAATAAATATACTACATACACAAACTTATGGGACACTATGAAAGCAGTGCTAAGAGGAAAGTTCATAGCACTAAATGCCCACATAAAGAAGTTGGAGAAATCTCACACTTAACAGCACACCTGAAAGGTCTAGAACAAGAAGAAGCAAAGTCACCCAGGAGGAATGACAACAGGAAATTATCAAATTGAGAGCTGAAATCAATAAAATAGAAACAAAGAGAACAATACAAGGAACCAATGAAACAAAGAGTTGGTTCTTTGAGAAAATCAACAAGATAGACAAGCCCGTATCCAAACTAACCAAAAGACAGACAGAGCATCCAAATTAGCAAATTTAGAAATGAAAAGGAAGACATAACAGCAGACAATGAGGAAATCCAGAGAGTCATCAGGTCATACTTAATAAACCTGTACTCCACAAAATTGGAAAATCTGAAACAAATAGACAATTTTCATGATAAGTACCACATAACAAAGTTAAATAAAGACCAGATAAACTATTTAAACAGGCCATTAACCCCTAAGGAACTAGAAACAGTAATTAAAAGTCTTCCAACCAAAAAAAATCCAGGACCAGATAGATGGTTTCAGCGCAGAATTCTGCCAGAATTTTGAAGAAGAGCTAATTCCAATACTCTTCAAATTGTTCCACACAATACAAACAGAACATAACCAAACTCTTTTTTATGAGGCTACAGTTACCCTGATATGCAAACCACACAAAGATGCAGCAAAGAAAGAGAATTACAGACCATTCTCCCTCATGAACACTGATGCAAAAATACACAATAAAATATTGTTAAACCAAATCTAAGAACACATCAAAAAATTACCCACTATGATCAAGTAGGCTTCATCCCAGGGATGCAAGGTTGATTTAATGTACGAATGACTGTATGTAATACACCATACAAACAGAATGAAAGAAAAAATATATGTTCATTTCATTAGATGCTGAAAAGGCCTTTGACAAAATCCAACAACCCTTCATGATAAAGTCTTGGAGAGATCAGGAATACAGAGAACATACCTAAACATAATAAAGGCAATTTACAGCAAGCCAACAGCCTTCATCAAAGTAAATGGAGAGAAACTCAAAGCGATTCTATAAAATCAGGAACAAGACAAGGCTGTCCACTCTCCCCATATTTATTCAATATAGTACTCAAAGTTTCAACTAGAGCAATAAGACAACAGAAGGAGATCATGGGAATACAAATTGGAAAGGAAGAAATCAAACTTCCGCTGTTTGCAGATAACATGATAGTATACATAAGTGACCACAAAAAATCGACCAACTAACACTTACAGCTGATAAACACCTTCAGTAATGTGGCAGGATACAAGATTAACTAAAAAAAATCAGTAGCTCTCCTATATGCAAATGAAAAATGGGCTGAGAAAGAAATAAGAGAAACATCACCCTTTATATTAGCCACAAATAATATAAAATACATTGGGGTAACACTAACTAAGCAAAAGAAAAAGACCTGTATGACAAGAACTTTAAGTCCCTGAAGAAAGAAATTGAAGAAGATATCAGTAAATGGAAAGATATCCCATGCTCATAGATAGGTAGGATTAACATAATAAATATGGCAATCTTACCAAAAGCAATCTACAGATTCAATGCAATCCCCATCAAAATCCCAACACAATTTTTCACAGACCTGGAAAGAACAATACTCAACTTCATGTGGAAAAACAAAAACCCAGGATAGCCAAAAGAATCCTGTACAATAAACAACCTCTGGAGGTATCACGATCCCTGATTTCAAGCTCTACTATAGAGCTAGAGTAATAGAAACAGCTTGGTACTGACATAAAAACCAACATGTGGACAAATGGAATCGAATGGAAGACCCTGACATTAATCCATACACGTATGAACACCTAATTTTTTACAAAGAAGCCCAAACTGTACAATAGAAAAAAGAAAGCATCTTCAACAAATGGTGCTGGCATAACTGAATATCAGCATGTAGAAGATGGCAAATAGATCGATATCTGTCACCATGCACAAAACTTAAGTCCAAGAGGATCAAAGACCTCAACATAAACCCAGTTACTCTGAACCTGATAGAAGAGAAAGTAGGAAGTAGTCTTGAACGCATTGGCACCGGAGATATAAATATATCTAAATATAACATGAGTAGCACAGACACTGAGAAAAACAATTAATAAATGGGACCTCTTGAAACTGAGAAGCCTTTGTAGGGCAAAGGACATGGTCAGTAAGACAAAACGACAGTCTACAGAAAGGGAAAAGATCTTCACCAACCCACATCTGACAGAGGGCTGATATCCAGAATATATAAACAACACAAGAAACTAGACTTCAAAATATCTAAGAGTCCAACTAAAAAAAAGGGGCAAAGAGCTAAACAGAGAATTCTCAACAGAAGAAGCTCAAATGGCTGAAAGACATTTAAGGAATTGCTCAACATCCTTAGTCATCAGGGAAATGCAAATCAAAACAAATCTGAGATACCATCTTACACCTGTCAGAATAGCTAAGATAAAAAACACTGAAGACAGTTTATGTTGGAGAGGATGTGGAGTAAGTGGAACACTCCTCCATTGTTGGTGGGAATGCAAACTTGTACTGCCACTTTGGAAATCAGTATGGTGCTTTCTCAGAAAACTAGGAATCAATCTTCCTTAAGACCAGCTATACCACTCTTGGGCATATACCCAAGGATGCTCAATCATACCACAAGGACACATGCTCAACTATGTTGATAGTAGCCTTATTTTTAATAGCCAGAACCTGGAAACAACCTAGATGACCCTCAACTGAAGAATGAATAAAGAAAATGTGGTACATATACACAATGGAGTACTACTCAGCAGAGAAAAACGATGATATCATGAGGTTTGCAGGCAAATGGATGGAACTAGAAAAAATCGTCCTGAGTGAGGTATCCCATACTCAGAAGGACAAACACGGTATGTACTCACTCATAAGTGAATACCAGATATAAAGTAAAGGATAACCAGACTGCAACCTACAGCTTCAGGGAGGCTAGCTAGTAAGGAGGACCCTAGGAAGGGTGCATGGATCATCCAGAGATGGAGAAATGGATGAGATCTACATGAGCAAAATGGTAGTGAGGGGTAATGGAGGGCAAGGGATGAGGGTTGAGAGCTTAGAGGAGGGGGAGGTTCGAGCTGGAACGGGAACAGAGTGGGAGAGCAAGGAAAGAGATACAATGATAAATGAAGACACCATGGGAATAGGAAGAAACAGAATACTAGGGAGGTTCCCAGGAATCCACAGGGATGACTCCACCTTAGGCTACTGACAATAGTCAAGAGGGTGTCTGAGCTGACCTACTCTGCTGATCAGACAGCTGAATACCCTAACTGTCAACATAGAACCCTCATCAGTGACTGATGGAAGCAGATGCAGAGATCCATGGCCGCATCCCATGCAGAGTTCCAGGAGTCCAATCAATGAGAGAGCAAGGGATTTCATGAGCAAGGGATATTGAGACCATGACTGGAAAAAGTACAGAGACAACTAAGCAAACTAGTAGAAACACATGAACTGTGGACCAATAGCTGAGGAGCCCCCATGGTACTGGACTAGGCCCTCTGGATAAGTGGTACAGATGTTGAGCTTGAACTCTATAGGGGTTCCCCAGGGAGTCGGATCGGGATCTGCCCCTAGTGCATGAGCTGGCTTTTTGGAACCTAGTGTCTATGGTGAGACACTTTGCACAGCCTTGGTGCAGGGAGGAGGGGCTTGGATCTGCCTCAACTGAATGAACCAGGCTCTGCTGACTCCCCATGGGAGACCTTGCCTTGAAGGAGGTGGGAATGGGGGGTGGGTTGGGGAGAAAGGCTGGGGGGCAGGAGGAGGGAGGACAGAGGAATCTGTGGTTGGTATGTAATGTAAAATGAATAGAAAATCTCGTAAAATGATGCAACTTGCTTCCCATGAAAAAATATTATTTTGGAGTTTGCCACCAATTTCTGTACATCCTGTGGGTGAATATTGTTCTTATTTCTATGGGGCAATGAAAATGATACCCAAAGAAATTTAAAGGTTTGTGGGATCATTACCTTTGAGAATTCTTACAGCACCCAGAAAAGGTCTGGTTCTGCCACAGGGCTAGACAGAAATCAAGGTGGAAGCCTGCTGTGAGAACGGGCTGTTGGGTTGCCTGGCACCTCCACTATTCCCTGGTAGCCACCTGCCCTGCAACACACTGCAGAGAGCCCAACGCTGCCTTACCCCTGGCTTGCCCATGCCCAACTATTATTCTATCTCTCTGTGACTGTGCACCTGCACCAACACCTCTGCTTCAGAACAGTGGTTCCTTCTCCCAAGAGTATGAAGCACATCTGGATCAAAGAAACAAGGAAGCTCTGGCTTCTTATGTCACAGTGCCCCCTTGTGGTATTTGTCTGGAAAGAGTGAAATGAGGAAGAAATAGAAGAAATTACCAGCAGGAGTGTGTGTGCATAGAAAAAAGTAAAAGGAGCAGAGAGAAGGGAGTGACAGAGGGGATTTACATCCATGATGTGTGACCCTTTTCCTAGCTAAGGGAGTCAATAATTCTGGAGCTCTTCAAAGTTGATTTCCAGAAACATCCAACTGAATTCACTGTCTTGATTAATTGCCTTCCCAGAAATTATTTGGAGCCCAGCTATCTTTATCCTTGTCTATTTCTTGCAACCAAGAGTTAAAAAGAAAAACTTGCAATATGATGAGTGCAGCAAAGGAGACTCATTTCTTTGTGGAAGAATCTGGAAGAAGAGGGTTGCAGTTGGATGTTGGTATACAACAGCATTCTCACTAGGGAGGGCTTCCTTTCTCCACTTTCACCAAGGGTTTCTCTGGGTCTCTAGCCATTCAACCACAATGCTCTGAGGATATGAAGGAGACAAGGCACATACCTCTGTCCTTATAGGAGGCCTGCACTCCCAAGGTGATGTTGACCCACAGTGGAGGCTGGTCATACTGGAACACCCAGCAGCTAAAGATGCTCTCATCCGATTTGGCATCTTCTTGCAATGTGTGCTTTAGAGAGTATGTCCCATCAGAGTTTCTGGTAGCTTGAGGGAGCTCAGGAGTCAGGATCTTGTTCTTATTTTTTTTTTTTTTTTTTTTTTTTTTTTTTTTTTTTTGGTTTTTCGAGACAGGGTTTCTCTGTGTAGCTTTGCGCCTTTCCTGGAACTCACTTGGTAGCCCAGGCTGGCCTCGAACTCACAGAGATCCGCCTGGCTCTGCCTCCCGAGTGCTGGGATTAAAAGCGTGCGCCACCACCGCCCGGCCTTGTTCTTATTCTTAGTCCAGATTAGTTGCATGTTTTGGGGGTAGAAATGGCTTACATGGCAAGTCAGGTTCACTCTTTGATGAGCATGATCACGGATCATTGTGATCTTCAGTGTGGGGATAACTAGACAGGAACAATAAGTGAACAGAGATGAAATCTTGGTTCTGTCTTATTTCCCTGTCCCAAGGTCTCTCAGTCATTTTGATAAAATTTAATTGAGTGGTTGATTGGCAGGGTCCCTAAAATTCCAAGAAGACCTTGAACTCAATATGTAGCCAGGGATGACCTTCAGGTCCTGATCCTTCTGCCTCCACTAAGCCATTCCTTCAGCCCTTCTTTTCTTTTCGTATAATTCAGCCAGTTGAATTTGTGCTGCCTATATACTCATGGGTTTGGGACACTGGAGCATGCTTGACCTACCAGGGCCACGGCCTTAAAGTAACCTCACTATCATTCTCTCAGAAACTACAAGCTGTCAGGAGGTCACAGCTAGAGGGCAGGGGTCCATGGGGATCCCCATTTCCTGCTGGAATCTCAAGTGGCTTGATCTTGTGCAATTCTTGTACAGGTGCTGTGAGTTCCCAAGTGAACAGAGTTCACAAGTGAAGAGAGTTCACAAGTTTACTCTCTTTTTAAATAAACAACTTTGTATATGTTTTATGTAAGACAAATAGGGACAAGTATAAATATTCATGAAATGTAGCTGAAAACACATGGGTATCTAATGTGGTCAGAGTTAAATATTTCATATCATGACATCATGACATATAATTATAGGATTTATTAAAATGAATTGCTCTACAAGAACAGGGACTCAATAATGATGGGAACTGGATAATGGTGTTGACCTACAACAGTGCCTGGCACACATTAGCTGTTCATTGTTTATTGAGTGAATAATATTTTACACAATGCTGGAGATTTTCCAGAACTCAGGATTTTATTCATAGAAGGCAGGATTTTATTCCTCTGAAGTACATCTTCAGTTCTGTTTTTCACTTATTTTGTTTTATTTCACTAATTGTCCAGTCTGGCCTTGAACTCAGTCTTAACCCTTACAGGACTTACAGGACTGGAACTTTTTATATCCCTGCCTGTTCCCTAAGGAGCTGAAATTACATGTCTTATGCCACAAGCTTCAGCTAATAATACTTAGAAACTTTTAAACATTAGCAATGATATAAATAGGACAAATATGTTTAGAGAATGATGCTAGATCCATACAATAAAGTCAAACATTCATAAACAACTTACAGTGTTTTAGGCATGCTTCTTGGTGTTCTAGAAGAACAATGGGTTTAATCGTGAGAGGAAACTCAAAACATAGGTGCTGGTTTTATTCCATTTTTAGGGAAATTGGGGCACAGAATATTTAAGACACATGGCCAATATTCTGCAGCCTATGAAATGATACAGCTTAGACCAAAGCCCAGCTGGTCAGCCCCTAGAAACTGTACTTTTAATTCATATTCATGTGTTCAAGGCTGGCAGTGATCAATTTCTTTTCCCCATTTGTAAAATGGGACTTTTCGCCAAACCTCATGCTCCCAGTGTGGCCCCACCACACATATCCGTGATCACTCACCTAGGAGCGCTTGAGAAAGATTGATGGTCATTTTTAGGGGCTCATCGAGGTCCCCATGGGTGACTTCACAGGTGATCTGAGAAAAGATATCTTGTTTGGCCAATGCCACCCATGCCTTGCTTGTGACATAGTAAACATCTCTGCTGATAGGCAGCCGCTGTGGGGCTAAGGCGGGAAATTCATTATTGTCCTTCAACCAGTTAACACTGAGGTTCTTGGAGCTGAAAGGCACAGTGGTGCAGTTAAAAGCCACGGAATTTGAAGTGGCTGTCCTCTGTTCAGGGCCCTTCAGAGAGATGAAAGGCTTTTCAGCTAAAAAAAACAAAAACAAACAAACAAATAAAAACCAGTTGTGAGTACCTTCTCAGTGTTGGAGGAACCAGTATAGAACACTATGTGAACCCTACCAAGGCCTGTCCCATGAGTAATTAAAATTGTCCTTTCTCCTGAGGTCACTCTTTCAGAGATATAGAGCAATGGCTTACTCAAGTCAAAATGCATTCCCTTGCCCCATGCTCAAGGGAGAAGATACCACCCATGATATCTGACTTTGAGGAGAATGCAAATGGGTCATAATGAGCAAACAGCAAATAAAATATGACTGCTATGGGGGAATGAATGTCCTCAGGAAATCATCATGTGCAGAGATAGAAAAATGGGGAATCATTTAAAAGCGTGGTCACAAAAGACATTTTGAGCTAAAACAAAAAATCTGTGTATAGTCATGGTGCATGAAGTTAACCCAGGAGACAGAGGCAGGCAGATCTCTGTGAGTTCATGGCCAGCCTGGTCTACAGAGAGAGTTCTGGGACAGCCAGGACTATTACACAGAGAAACCCTGTCTCAAAAAACCAACAAGACAAAACAAAAATAGCACAACTGAGGACTGAATAAAATCATCTGTGGAAGAGGACACAGTAATGTCATGTGGGCCTGAGGAGAGAGAGTGTGCATGCTGGGACACATGCCAGAGAAATCGACCATATGACCCAGCTGTAATGCTCTTTGTCTGCCTCAGGCAGCAAGACTTTAGGAGGCTTAAGAAAACAGGTCTACTACAAGACTACAAAATGTTTTCTACATGTGCAGACTTAATTCTGTAGTTTGCACAGTCTTTTCCTGCTGGGTTTCAACAGTGAATAGATAATGCAAATTTGAGGTACAGACAACTACACACACACACACACACACACACACACACACACACACACACACACACACACACCCTACATGGGCACACTATCCAGCTTTGAAGAAAAATGTATTCACAAAATTAAAAAAATAATGAATGGACTTCTCATGTATAATCTTAAGTGAGATCACAAATCTCAGATAAAAAAAAACCCTGCATATCCCCTCTCATATTTGGAATCTAACAACAATATATACATAGATATAAACAAAGTAGAAAAGAAAACAAGAATGACTAAATATAAGGAAGAGGAAAGACTGAATGCAGGTGATGGATATGAGTTATGAAATAGGATATGAAGTTAATGTTTAGTTACACCTCTGTCATGGGTAGATAAGTGTATAAAATATATTCAGTAGTGAAAGTTTAAAGTCCAATGAAGGTATACAACTTCCATTCCAAATGGATAGACTAACTATGGAGAAGTTCATTGAGCTGTTTAGATGTTGGGTCTGGTTAACTTCAGTGTGTGGCTGTTTTGTAAGGTTTTTATAATTTAGTTTACTTAAAATTTTAGATATGAGAGAAGAAATAAATAAAACAGTACAAAGAATCAAGAAATCTGAGAGGTAGCGCTCTGAGAAGAAAAAGATTGACAGATTCCTAGCCCAATGGACTGAAAGAAGGGAGATAACTCAACAGAACCTGCTGTGGGATGTTCTGTATGGCAAATGTGTTGCTGATTAGTCAATAAATTAATCACTGATTGGCCATTGGCTAGGCAGGAAGTATAAGCGGGACAAGGAGGAGAATAAAGCTGGGAAGTGGAAGGCTGAGAGAGAGACACTGCCAGCCACCAGGATGACAAACAGCATGTGAAGATGCCGGTAAGCCACGAGCCATGTGGCAAGGTATAGATTAATGGAAATGGATTAATTTAAGCTGTAAGAACAGTTAGTAAGAAGCCTGCCATGGCCATACAGTTTGTAACCAATATAAGTCTCTGTGTTTACTTGGTCGGGTTTGAGCGGCTGTGGGACTGGCAGGCCAGAGAGATTTGTCCTGACTGTAAGCCAGGCAGGAAAACTCTAGCTACAAGAACCAGATATAAAAGGGAAAACATTATAACAGACACCAAAGAGATTTAGAAGGTCATAAAGGAATACCTTTAAAATTTATACACAATTACGTAAAAAAATAAATAAACAAATTTCTAGATTCTCCCAAACTATCAACCATAAACCAAGAAAAGATAAACAACTAAACTAGACCCATAACAAATAAGGAGATGGAAACAGCAATAACAATACATATACAAATAAAAAAACTGACCAAAACGAAACAATCCAGGTCAAGACAGAATCACAGCAGAATTGCACCAGACTGTCAAAGATCTACCACAACACTTCCTAAATTTTTGTTAAATTAGAAACCGAAGTAACACTTCTAATATCTTTCTACAAGCCAGTGTTACTCTATATACAAACCAGGCAAAGATATAACAATAAAGAAAACTACAGGCCAGTTTCCACAGTGAACATAGATGCAAAAATCCTCAACAAACTAATGGCAAACTGAATATGGGTATGCATTTAAAAAACCATCCACCACTATTAAGTTGACTTTCTCCTGGAGATGCAAGGATTGATAAGTAACTCAATTCATTTAATAAATCATATGGACATCAAGACACAAATCATATGCTCATCTCTATAGATGCCAAAAAGTTCTTTGGCAAAAATTCACTAAGTGTTCATAATAGAAGTTGTAGAAGGACATCAGCAGACTCACATCACCAAAACTAAAGGCTCCATGTGACACACCCACAGCAACATCATCTTAAATGGAGAAGAACTTGAAGCCATCCTGTTACACTCAGGAGTGACAAGGCTGGTCACCCTCCCCACTCTTGCAATAGTGTGCTTGGAGCATTAGCTAGAGTAATAACAGAGGGGACACAAATTAAGTGGGGCTCAAGTTAGGAAAACAGTAGACTATCCCTGTTTGCAGAAGTTATGTAATGATGAAGTCTTTTTATGACTGATATGAAGGTACGTTGAATTTAGTCAAAGGCCTTTTATGCACCTATTGGAATGAGCATACAAGTTTTCTCTTGAAGTCCATTTATATGATTTATTACATTTATACATAACAGATCCCTAAGTTCCATCAGGAACGTTCTAGAAATTGTCAGCAATTTCAACAAAGTGACAGAATACAAAATCAACTTCCAAAAATCTATATATGCTTTTCTATATACCCAAACAACAAAGAAAGCTGCCTCCACATCTCTGATTTTCATATTTTCTTGCTTTCAGCCCAGCTCGGGGACAGGCACCATGTAAACTTAGAGTAATCACTGCATAAGCTTAACTGTGCCCAGTGTTCAGATGCCACGCAGGAGCCAAGTAAGGGAAGCCTTGGCATAGAGGAAACAAATTAAAAAGGGAATTGTTTACCCAGGGTCACACAGAGAGCCATTGCCCACACTGATCCTCAGTATGACACTGGTCCATTCAACTGCAAAGTTCACACATAAGCTCCAAGAGCTGGAGAGGGGACATGCAGAGTTGGACATACATGATAAAGTCACAGGCCTGGGCTCTCAGACATCACTGAAGTTTAAGTACTTGATTGTGGGAGCTGAATGGCATAGACAGATGAGACATTCCAGAAAAGTAAATACCTTCCAACAGGATTTGAGAAGTGTTCTGTGACAAACCTAAGGTCTGTATTCTCAGGTGACAAAGAAGAGAATCACAGAAACACCACAGTTGGTTTGTGATGTGACAGCTGTATTGTAAGCCTAGAGCTCTGACTGTCACTCATGTCTTACTCTGTCTGCTGCCTTCCAGCTCTCAAGTGTGAGACAGGAGTCAGTGGGAACAGTGCTGTGCACGAAGTGCTCTGTGGGTGATATGTGGTTAGTGCTCTGTAGGTGACACATAGTGAGTGCTCTGAGGGCACTAACCACACAGAACAGGTGTGTGAGTAGATGTGCACAGGAGTCAGGGCTCTGAGGAAAGGGATCTGGGAAGGCTTGGGAAGGTACAGCTACAAAGATGTGCTAGAACCAAATAGAAGGAGCCTCAGTGTCAAGAGAGGAAACTACCGCAGTAGACCCTGTGGTGTCTGGAACTATCAATGTGATGCTGCCATGGGTTCATCCTTCAATGGGGGGTCAGATATACTAAATGCAGCTGTAGGAGGAAAATAAGACAGAAAGGAAAAACTTTAGTATGAATCGTTAGCAGGTCATATTTATGTAAGTATACACATACATACATGACAATAATAAAGAGATTGTGAAGTTGAGAGGGAATGGGGGACGTTGGAGGAGTTGGGAGGAAAGTGTGGAGTGGAATTGATGTAAACACTAGTCACGTATACAATTCTCACAACAGTATTACAATAAAAAAAAACTTTAATAAAAATGATGCAACTTGCTTCTCATGAAAAAGCATTACTTTGGAGTTGGTCCCCCAGATCTGGACATCCCACTGGGTGAACATTATTCTCATTCCTACTGGGCAACGAAAATAGGACCCAAAGAAATCTGAAGGTTTGTGGGATCATTACCTTTGAGAATTCTTACAGCACCCAGAAAAGGGCTGGTTCTGCCTCAGGACTAGACAGAAATCAAGGTGGAAGCCTGCTGTGAGAACAGGCTGTTGGATTGCCTGGCACCTCCACACTTTCCCTGGTAGCCACCTGCCCTGCTACACACTGCAGAGAGCCCAACGCTGCCTTACCCCTGGCTTGCCCATGCCCAACTATTATTCTATCTCTCTGTGACTGTGCACCTGCACCAACACCTCTGCTCAGAATAGTGGTTCCTTCTCCCTAGAGTATGAAGCACATCTGGATCAAAGAAACAAGGAAGCTCTGGCTTGTAACGTCACAGTGCCCCCTTGTGGAAGAAATAGTATGTATCTGGGGAAGAAATAGAAGAAATTACCACCAGGAGCTTGTGTGCATAGAAAAAAACAAAAGGGAGCAGAGAGAAAGGAGGACAGAGGAGATTTACACCCACTTTGTGTGGTCCTTTTTCCTAGCTAAGGGAGTCAATAATTCTGGAGCTCTTCAAAGTTGATTTCCAGAAACATCCAGCTGAATTCACTGTGAGATTATGTTACTGGAAATTATTTGGATCCTGGCTATCCTTATCCTTGGCAATTTCTTGTAACCAAGGGTTAAGAAGAAAAGCTTGCAATATGATGAGTGCAGCAAAGGAGACTCATTTCTTTGTGGAATTATCTGGAAGAAATAGGGTGCAGTTGGGCATGGCTATGCAACAGCATTCTCACTAGGGAGGGCTTCCTTTCTCCACTTTCACCCAGGGTTTCCCTGAGTCTCAGGCCAATAAATGACAATGTTTAAATGGAGGCGGAGTGACTCTTCCTGCCCATCTGGTCCCAAATAAACACACAGAAGCTTATATTAATCACTAAATGCTCAGTCAAATGTTCATGCTTATTATTAAGTAGTTCTTACTTTTAAATTAACCCATTTTTATTAATCTATGTATTGCCACATTGCCATGGCTTTACCATTCTCTGGCATCTTGCTCCTTGGGCAGCTGGCTCATGTCTCTCTGGACTCTGCCCTCCTTCATCCCAGTACCCAGTTTGATTGTCCTGCCTATTTTATCCTGCCTCGCTATTGGCCAAATAGCTTTATTATTAACCAATGAGAGTAATATATATATATATATATATATATATATATATATATATATATATATATAAACAGCATACAGAAGAATCAACCCATAGCAGCAATGCCCTTAGGATACAAAGGAGACAAGGCACCCACCTCTGCGCTTATGGGAGGCCTGTGCTCCCAGGGTGATGCTAATGCTCTGTGGATGCTGATCATACTGGTACAACAGGCAGCTATACATGCTTTCATCCAATATGGAATCTTCCTGCAATGTGTGTTTTAGAGAGTATGTCCCATGAGAGTTTCTGGTGGCCTGAGAGAGCTCAGGAGTCAGGATGTTGTGCCCATTCTTAGCCCAGGTGAGTTGCACATTTTGGGGGTAGAAGTGGTTTACATGGCAAGTCAGGTTCACTCTTTGATGCACATGATCACGGATGTCCGGGGTCTCAGTGGTGATCTTCAGAGTGGGGATAACTAGACAGGAACAATAAGTGAACCGGGGTGAAATCTTGGTACTGTCTATTTCCCTGTCCCAGGGTTAAAATTTTGTTCTAGTTCGATTGGTCCATTGGTGGGGTCCCAAGAATTCCTAGATGACCTTGAACTCACTATGTGGCCAGGGATGACCTTGAGGTCCTGATCCGTCTGCCTCCACTAAGCCATCCCTTCAGCCCTCCTTTTGTTTTCTTATAATCCAGCCAGTTGAATTTGTGCTGCCTGTATACTCATGGGTTTGGACAGCGGAGCATGCTTGACCTACCACGGCCACACCCATAAAGAAACCTCACTCTCATTCCTTCAGAGAGTACAAACTGTCAGGAGGTCACAGCTAGAAGGCAGGGGTCCATGAGGACCTCCATTTCATGCTGGAATGTCAAGTGGCTTGATCTTGTGCAATTCTTATACAGGTGCTGTGAGTTCACAAGTGAAGAGAGTTCACAAGTTCACTGTTTTTAAATAAACAACTTTGCTTATGTTTCATGTAAGACAAATAGGGACAAGTATGAATATTCATGAAACTTAACTGGAAACACATGGGTATCTAATCTGGTCAGAGTTAAATATTCCATATTTTGACATTGTGACATATAATTATAAAAGTTATTAAAATGAATTGTCCCACAAGAACAGGCAATCTATAATCACAACACCTACAACAGTGCTTGGCACACATTAGCTGTTCATTGTTTATTGAGTGAATAATATTTTACACAATGCCAGAGATTTTCCAGAACTCAGGATCCTATGCATAGAAGACAAGTACTCCAAGACAGAAGTACATCCTCAGGCCTGTTTTTCACTTATTTTATTCTATTTCATTAAGTTGTCCAGGCTGGCCTTGAACTCAATCTTAACCCTGAATGGACTGGAACTTGTTATATCCCTGCCTCTTCCCCAATGAGCTTAGGCTACATGCTATATATCACAATCTCCAGCTAATAATAAATATTTAGAAATCTTAAACATTAGCTATGCTATAAATAGGACACATATGTTTAGAGAGGGATGCTAGGTCCATACAATAGCAAGTCAAACATTCGTAAACAAATTACAGTGTGTTAGGTGTTGTTCTTGGTTTTCTAGAAGAACAACTGGTTTAAGTTTCAGAGGAGACTTACAAAGTAGGTGTTGGTTTTATTCCTAATTTTTAAGGAAACTGGGGCACAGAATATTTAAGACACATGAGCAATATTCTGCAGCCTATGAAATGATACAGTTAAGATCAAAGCCCAACTGTCTAGTACCTGGAACCTGTACTTTTAATCCCTATTCATGTGCTCAAGGTTGTCAGTGATCAATTTCTAATCCCCATTTGTAAAATGGGGCATTGGTTAAAATCTCCATGCTACCAGTGTGGCCCCACCACATATATCAGTCATCACTCACCTAGGAGCACTTGAGAGAGATGGATGGTCATTTTTAGGGGCTCATTGAGGTCCCCATGGGTGACTTCACATGTGATCTGAGAAAAGATATCTTGTTTGGCCAATGTCACTGATGACTTGCTTGTGACATAGTAAACGTCTCTGCTGATAGGCACCACTTGTGGGGCCGAAGCTGGATGTCTATTATTGTTCTTAAACCAGTTAACACTGAGGTTCCTGGAATGGAAAAGGCCAGCGGTGCAGGTAAAAGGCACTGAATTTAAAATGGCTGTCCTCTGCTCTGGGCCTTTCAGAGAGATGAAAGGCTTCCCACCTATAAAAACAAAAACAAACAAACAAATAAAAACCAGTTGTGAGTACCTTCTCAGTGTTGGAGGAACCAGTATAGAACACTATGTGAACTCTACCAAGGCCTGTCCCGTGAGTAATGAAAATTGTCATTTCTCCTGACGTCACTCTTTCAGAGATATAGAGCAATATATACAGGGCTCACCAAGTCAAAATGCATTGCCCTGGCCCCATGCCCAAGGGAGAATATACTACCTGTGATATCTGACTTTGAGGAGAATGCAAATGCCCCATAATGAACAATCAGTAAATAAAATATGACTACTTTGGGAGAATAAACATCCTCAGGAAACTCAACATGTACAGGGATAGAGAAATGAATAGTCAGTCTAAAAGGGTGGTCACACAGGACATTTTGCGCTAAAACAAACAAACAAAAAATGTGGTTTTTAATGGTCCATGATGTTATTCCCAGCACTCAGGAGGCAGAGGCAGGCAGATCTCTGTGAGTCCAAGGCCAGCCTGGTCTACAGAGAGAGTTCCAGGGCAGCCAGGACTGTTACACAGAGAAACCCTGTCTCAAAAAACCAACAAGACAAAACAAACAACAACAACAATAACTGAGGAATGAATAAAAATAATCTATGGAAGAGGACACAGTAATGCATTTTCAGCCTGAGGAGAGAGTGCACATGCTTGGGTCATAACAAAGAAATGAACCATATGACCCGGCTGTACAACTCTTCGGCTGCAAGTCAGGCAGGAAGACTTTGGAGGCTTAAGAAAACAGGTCTACTACAAGACTGCACCATTGATTTCTACATGTGCAGACCTAATGCTGTAGCTTGCACAGTCTTTTCCTGATGGATTTCTATGACTCACACCTACCCCTGCCCTGTGCCCATTCTCACAGGCTTAGTTTTGGATATGCAGCCTGTGCACCACCTTTGCAGACCAAAAAATTCCTCACACATGCCACAGACCAAACACTAGCTTCAGGCACATAACTCACATACCATTTTGTCTAGGGCATCCTCTGACCCTCACCTGTCCAGTATTATGTCTACACTCACAGGCATGTCTCTGGACACTTACCTCACATACAGCCATTGCATACTGAGTTCCTCTGACTCACACCGACCCTGCATCCTCTCCACATTCCCAAACCTAATTCTAAATGAACTGATCATACACCAGATATTCCCATCCTGTCTCCATTTATTCAGTCCCCGCACTGACCCAATCTAGTGCAACCTGGAATCTCACAACAGACACACAACCAAAGAAAGAAGTCCACATGCCCAGGAAACCTCACAAAAAAACACACAAAAATATGAAAGGGCCAGCCTGGACTACCAAGTGAGTTCCAGGAAAGGCGCAAAGCTACACAGAGAAACCCTGTCTCGAAAAACCAAAAAAAAAAAAAAAAAAAAAAAAATGAAAGGACAAGAAAGTATATCTTTCTCTCCAAACCCACCAGCCCCACATAAATGCTCTTCAGGGTGAATCACATAGTTGAATCCCAGAACACAGAACTTAAAAGAACAATTATAAACTTTATCAAATAAATCATGAAACTTAATGAAGACCCAAAACCACAGCTCAATGAATTTGAAGATGAAAACAATAAATGCACAAGAAAATATCTGTAGCTGAATGAAATGAGGAACAAAATCCAGAATTCAGTAAAGAGAGAAATATTGAAGAGAACTCAGACTGTAACAAAGATAAATTTGAATAAACAATAACACAACTAGAAAACTCAGGGAAAGCCTTACAAAGAGGATGGATCAAGTAGAAGATAAAATATCATGTCTTGGAGGAAAAGTAGAGGAATTAGAACACTCAATCAAATAATAATTATAAAAATTTAAAGCACAGAAAAGGAACATTCAGAAACTAAGGAACAACATAAAAAGACCAACTCTTCTAATTATGGAAATAGATGAAAAAGAATTCCAAGTCACTGGCAAAGACCATATCATCAACAATATCATAGGAGTAAAATGTCCCTAACTAAGGAAAGGTTTAACCACATAGATACAAGAGCACACAGTCCAGCAAATAGACAAGACCAGAAACAAAACTCCCCATGCGTGTTATAGTTAAAGCATTACATATACTGAACAAAGAGAGGGCCCAAAAGCAGAAAGAGAAACATTCCCGACTCATGTATGAAGGAAACCATATCATATTAACTGCTCATTTCTCAGCAGAAAATTCACAAGCCTGGAGCAATGCTCTTCAGCTTCTAAAGGACCACAAATGCCAATCTAGATTGGCATCTGTACCCATAAAATCTACTTGCCATTGGAAAAAAGCCTCTCTATTACGGAACAAGCCAAAATAATTCATGTCCATCAAAACAGCCCCTGAGAACACTGGGAGCAAGACTTCAACAGAAGAGAGGAATAAGCACCACCATGCAACTCAAGAGAGAGGACAATTGACCCCACAATTACCCCTTACCCCAACCAGAATGGCTAAGATCAGGAAAAGAACTGACAACAAAGGCAGGTGAGGACATGGGGAAAGGGAAACCCTCAGTCACTGTTGATGGAATTGCAAACTGTTCCTGTCCCTCAAAATCAGTGGAGAAAAAAAAACCTTGTGGGGGAATTCTCAAGAAGCTAAAAATAAATCTGCTCTATGACCAGCTCTTTGGCATATGCCCAAAGGATTCAACATCCTATCCCACAGATACGTGCTCAACTAGGTTCAGTTTTGCTCTAGTCCCATAGTTAGGAGCTGAGAACAACCTAAAGTTGGGAGCACATTCCATCCAAGGATGTTTCATTCAGCCTCATGCAGCCAGGTCTGTGACAAAATACTCACTACTCCTAACATAGGGTCTCTCCCCTGGAGTAAGAAAGGCTGCCTTTCTCCTGGGGACAGTTTTGGAGATTCTGAGCATTGGTTTTCTTGTCATGCTGTGTGCACGCCTACTGTGTTCAGACTGTGAGTTGTATTCTAGGGTCCCAGCGACAAGAACCCTCCTTTCAAAGTCAAATTGTAAGAGGAAAATGAGTAGTCCTGCAGTGACACAGGAAGACAGATGGTAGAGAGCAGTCCCCGGGCTCTGATGCCTTCCCCATGGCGCCTGATGGGTTAGAAATCATGTCCAGGTACAGGGGCTCATTTCACCCACAACCCAACTCTGGGAGGAGAGGATTGTTGCCTCTGCTTTCCAGGGGAGCAGAGACTCAGAGAGCTTTAGGAACTTGGTCCAAGTCACATAGTCTGTCAGTGACTGAGGAAGGTTTAGCAGGTTCACCTGACATTGGATCCAGGAATCATTACTTGGGTTAATTCCTCTCTCTTTCCCTCCCTCCCTTCCTCCCTCTCTATGTTCTGCCTCTCTCTCTCTCTCTCTCTCTCTCTCTCTCTCTCTCTCTCTCTCTCTCTTTCCTCTTCCTCTCCCCACCTCACTATCTCTATCTCTCCCTCTTTCTCTCCTCCTTCCTTCTCCCTTCCCCCTCCTCTCTCTCTATTCATATATGTGTGTGTGTGTGTGTGTGTGTGTGTGTGTGTGTGTGTGTGTATCCTACTTCTAGACCTGATGGTCATGAAGTCCAGAGTTGACATCACAGAACCCAGGCTCCTTCTTTGCCACCAGGCCTCCATCCCCCACCTCTATGTCACATGTTCTTCCTCTGATTCCTGAATCTCACTTCCCTGTCCCATAAAAGGATCTACAGTATGAAAAAGGTACAAGCAGCCGAGGAAAGTATCTTGAAACTCAGCCCCTGTCGAAAACAGGATCATGCCACCTCTGAGGGCTGCCCTGTGTGTTCTGAGGGTCTCCATGGCCAAGACTCACCTGTAAATGCCAGCAGAAGTGTTGGCAGAAGAGGCCCCAGGACCAGAGCCTTTCCAAGTGTAGAAGCCATGGTAAGAATGTGCTGGGTGACAAGCCTGGATGAAGCTCCTCATAAGACCAGGAGCCTCTGGCTTGTATATTCCCCACCTAGGCTGTCCTATATATCTTTGTTGCTCATGCTTAGCAGAACTTGGGCAGAAACTTGAGCCACAGTGAGGGAAGTGGTCATTGTGGCTAAGGTCTCTGTCCATCCCCCAAGACCACAGCCACAGAAAGTTTACCATGTTGCCTGGGTGCTGATTTTCTGGAACCCCATAAGCCAGACTAGGGAGGGACTGAGCTCACCCCCAGCATCTAGCCACAGGGCTGGTCTCTAATGTACTGAGCCTTAGACTCCCCATTCCTGGAGGGACCAACACGTTCAACAGACATCACTGTCACTCAGAGTCTACTCTATTACAGCCCTAGGACAACTTCTGGAAATGTAGAATGGATGCTGAGTCCCAGAAAGGCAGGGACGGTGAACCTTGAATACAACCAGATACAATGAAGACAGAACATGGGCTTTAAAACCCACCCCTTGGTCTCCACTCAACTGGGCTCATAAATGTTGCCTGGGCATTTCCTGTTGCTCAGAATCATATAATAGTCACCAAGCTACAGAAAAATGAACCCAAGACATAGCAGCCTGTTTCTCTAACCTGAGGGGGAAAAGCTCTCCCCTGGGTTTCTCACTATCCCTTACTCTGCTGTGTTTGACTTCTCAGTTGTTCACTTGGACATATGGTCTGGTTTGTTGTTTTGATGGCTTTGGTTTGGTTCGTTTGTTGTAGTAGGAACTGATGTAATGATTTTATGCATATTAAGTAATTATGCTATTACTGAGATACAACACCAACGTTAACTGATTTTATCTTCTTCCCCTATGAAAAGTAATTTGACATGAAAGACACTGCACATCCTGTGTGCGCAGAAGAAATGCCATAATGTTAAGGAGACCCTTGGTGTCAGGTGTGTCTTCAGAGGTGATGGTGAAGCAGGCCTGCCTTCTGTTCCCTCTCATACCACATCCCACTCGCCCCCCCCCCCTAGTGTCCACTCAGCTAATGTGGGAGGGGACTGAGTGGAATTATCAGCCTGAGAGGGAAACCTTTATGGAAGTTTCTCCCGTTCTTCCAACTGCCACCACTCAACTAAGCAGGGCACTCCAAGAAAGAGAACTCCCAGAGACCCAGGTGCTCCCAGGAGGAAGAAGTGGGTTCTCTCTTCTGGTACAGGTTTACTGGACTGTATCTTCCTGACCTGTTGATCAGGGGGAGAAAGGAGGAAGTTGAGAAGAGGCAACCTAGTGGGGAAATAAAATGGAAAGAGAACAGCCTGCTTCCTCAGGGCAGAGTGAGGGGGAGTAAGGAGGAGAGAGGTGGAGAAGCCTGTGTAAAGAAAGAACATATTCTGGAGTACTGGCTCCCCACAAGAGGTCACAGAAGCAAAGATTCAGCATGGACTCCAAGGTTGGAGCAGTTGAGCTGAGTCAGATAACCTAATCCAGGCAGGATGGCAAAGGACACAGACCCTTTAGGGATGAAGGTATGGGTCACTTCTCCAGGAAAAGAGCCAAGACTTTCCTAGGTGCTTGCTAAGGGTCAAGGAAGTGCAGAATGGATAGTAGAGGAAGGTAATTACAAATACAACCTAAGGCCACGTGATCAGTTGCAGACCTAGGATTATAATTGACATGAGTGTTTCTACCATATTTTGCTAAGAATGTATTTGTACAGATATTTGTGTTTTCCTTCAATTTCTTTATCATGTAATGGAACATCAATTAAGAGAATATAAGTGGTTCTCATGTTTAAATTTGAGATACAAAAAAATATCTCTCAGGAGACATTTCCCCATTCTAAAATTTGTAATGCATTTGCAGTTGTATGAGGGATAGTTATATTAGACATAATTATGACCTGGTTGTAGATGTAACCGTCTTATTAAAATAGAAACACAGAGCCAAATGCAGAGATGAAAGCCCAGGAGGTCAGAGCAATAGCTAAGAGCTAAAAACCCTTTCTTACCCTCACTGTCTCTGCTGTCCTTCCCCTCAGCAAGAGGCCTACTTCCTGTGTGTCTGTCTTTTTATTGACTTTCTGTTCTGCCTTCTCATTGGTTGTAAACCCAACCACATGACCTCCTTGTCACTGCCTGTCCATACAGACCTCCAGGTCTTCTATGGTTAGTATTGAGATTAAAGGCGTGTGTCTCCATGCTGGCTGTATCCTTGAACACACAGAGATCCACATAGCTCTGCCTCCCAAGTGCTGGGATTAAAGGCGTGCACCACCACCACCCAGCTTCTGCTATGGCTTGCTATTAGCTCTGACCCCCAGGCAACTTTATTTATTAACATACAAATAAAATCACGTTTCAGTACAAATAAATATTGCCATACCCGGTAAAACATATAATGCTTATCTTATTGTACATGGAATAGTTATACCAAGTTAGTTATAGTTATTGTCTGGTTATTGTTATCATTGAGACATTAAGCATGACATAAGGAGATAGATTGTATGTCGAGTTGACAAGGGGTGGACTTGTGATGGATATTCTTGGCTGTCAACTTGAATACACCTGGAATTTACTTAAACCCAAGTGACTGAATTCACTTGTGAGGGGTTTTCCTTAATTAAATAATTTGAAGTCAGAAGACCCACTTTTAATCCAATTCTTTTGATGTGGGAAGAGCCACCTTTGATCTTGGCCATACCCTCTGCTGGCAGCCTCCATACAGATATGGAAGAAGGAGGCTTGCTTTCTTTGCTTCCTTGCTCTCACTGGCAAGTCCATTAGGCTTGGAGCCTACTTCTTCAGCATTCCAGCACACAATGAAGACCAGCTGAGATATCCAGTCTTTTGGACTGAACAATTACTGGATTCTTGAACCTTCTCTTGGTAGACAGAATGTTTGTGTGTGTGTGTGTGTGTGTGTGTGTGTGTGTGTGTGTGTGTGTGTGTCCATCCATCTCTCTCTCTCTATTGTAGCATGAATCTTAAAAGTTCTTATTAATAAAAACAAACCCAGGGCCAGGTATTGGGGTGAATGCTGGAAGATCAGAGAAGCAGAACAAGCCACAGCCACCTCACCTTGCCAATTCCTCAGCTGATTCTGTTTCCTCAAACTGGATGCCTCTCAGCTGAACTGTGCTGATCAAAAGCCTAAAAGCTTAACCAGCCTAGTTCCTGGTTTTCACGCCTTATATACCTTTCTGCTTTCTGCCCTCACTTCCTGGGATTAAAGGCTCACTTCTTGGGATTAAAGGCATGTGTCACCATGCCTGGCTGTTTCCAATGTGGCCTTGAACTCACAGAGATCCAGACGGATTTCTGCCTCTGGAATGCTAGGATTAAAGGCATGAGTGCCACCATTTTCTAGCCTTTGTATCTAGTGGCTGTTCTGTTCTTTGACCCCAGATAAGTTTATTAAGGTGCACAATATTTTGGGGAACACAATACCACCACACTCTATCTCTCTATATATCTGTTTGTCTGTCTATCTGCCTGTCTATCTATCTAAAAGCCCATGGTGTGAACTATTTTACAAACTTAAGGAGACAAAAGCATTTGATTATCCTGATTCACCAGTTGTGAGAGGGACAGATTTGGTGACTTTGCATAGAAAACTTCTGACAATTTGTGGAAAAAAAGGAAAATCAACTCACTCCAGAAAGGGAACTCAGGATAGGCTGAAGTCACGAGTCTACCAATGCCCAATGTGGCTCACTAATGAGGTTTTATTGGAATTACTAGCATGAGTATGGACGAGGGTCACTTACAAGGAACAGGGATAATGCAAAAGCAGCTGTATCACTAGGAAGCCCACTGAACATGGGAGATGACTCCCAGAACCCTGCAACCCCGGAGCTACTGTGCAGCTTGCAGGCTGCTCTACAGTCAAGAAGTCTCTCTCCAGCAACTATCACTCCTGTTTACACTGTTAGGGAAGTGTTGTGTTTGTTTGTTTGTTTTTGACTGTTTTGGGGGGGCACCACCCAGCTCCCAAATAAATCACACACAGAGGCTTGTTCTTACTCATGAATGCTTGGCCTTAGCTTGGCTTGTTTCTAGCCAGTCTTCCTTAACTTAAATTATCCTGTCTACCTTTGGCCTCTGGGCTTTTCCTGTTCTCTTACTTCTGTAAATCTTACTCTTACTCCATGGCTTGCTACGTAGCTGGGTGGCTGGCCCCTGAAGTCCTCCTCCTTCTCTGGCTACTTCTCTTTCCTCCTAGATTTCTGCCAGCCCCACCTATCCTTTCTCCTGCCTTTATTAGACCATCAGGTGTTTTGGACAGGCACAGTAATGCAGTTTCACAGAGTTAAACAAAGACAGCATAAACAAAAGTAACACACCTTAAAATAATAGTCTACAACAGGGAAGCATCTCCAAGAATCTTAGTCTCAGGCATGACCTTTGTTTCTCTCCTGTTTTTGCCTAGGGAGTCTCCCTTCCCCTCCTGGAGGAAATATTCCTTTGTAGGGAATGCTGCAATTCCAGGAAGCATATCTTAAAACACAGGGACAAGGCTCCCCAAAGCACACAACAACCAAGGCCCAGGAACCAGACATCATTTCTGTGACCCTCAAAGTTCTTCAGGAAAATTCCTGAGTACTCTAATGTTTTTGCAAACCTGACATAGAACTCAGGTACAGTTTCTCCTGGCTTTATTTTACATTGTTGTATTATTTTGGCCCAGTCAGTAGTTTGTGGGAATAATTTTGGAATCAGATCAGAAAGGTGTTCTTAGCCCATTGCTAGCATTTTTAGCCACTGCATCTATTTTACAAAAGTCCCCAGGGAGTGTGGGGTGGAGGATGGGGGGTAGGGGTGGGGAGTGAGGGGTGGAATGGGGGGGTGGGAGGGTAGTGGGTAGGGAAGGTATAGTGGCATTTGCTCCGCCCAGGACCTTGGGCTATATGCCTGAACGAGGCGGTGCTTCTTGCATCAGAGGTCACCCACAACAGCAGGAAACACCACCTCCTTCAGGCGTGTACATATAGCCCAAGGTCCTGGGCGGAGCAAATGCCACTAAGCGGGAGGGGGTTCCACTCTGTCAAGCAACGCCATTCTTCTGCCTTACTCCCTGAAAGCAATAATTGGATTAATTGACATAGGCTGGGAAACCTTGGTCCATGTGCTAATAGAATAATATGAAATTCTTTACCAAATTCTAGTGCTTCCTCATATGGGTGGGAGAAGCCCATAATCAAAGATTTCAGCTCCCTTTTGTCCAGGGAGTATAGACAATATGTGAGTCCCTCTCCCCTCTCAGTTTTAGTTTTAAGGGAGCTGTAATAATATTTTCTTTCTGCTATAGAATTTTGTTCCTCTTGAGAATGACAGGAGTCTCTCTGGGAGTTGCTAGGGAGAGAGTAGGAGGGAAGGCTGGCACAGGAGGAGAAAGTTGAAGTTCTGTTGGAGGGGACAAGGGGACAGAGGGGACAGAGGGACAGATGGCAGCAGAGGGCTGAGACGTGTTAAGTACTTCAGTGTTTATCTTTACTTTTCACACGCTCTCTAAGATTTTTTTCTGGTCTCCTGTTCCTCAAATACCTTTCTTTAATTCTGATACTGTTTTTGTTGTGGGATATCCACCAAAGACAACGGCTCCAGCATGGGTTTAAGCTGAAAGAAAGTCTTTATTAGCTGGCTGGTGACTACACTGAGTGTTCAGGATCCCAATGTAGCCTGAGCCTTCCTCAGGATGAGCTTTTAATCACAAAAATCATGTTCTGGGTTGACATACTTCAGTCAACAAGAACAGTTAGCCAGAAGTGGAACTACAGCAGCCAAAATGCAAGGTTAGTACATTTACAGACTGTCCCAGGACTATGGACTTGATGGATTAGGTCTTTGTTTTTGTTATGCCAAGTGGTGCTGTCTACATGTTGAGTTTTATGGCCTGAATGGTACTTCCATCATGGAGTCAGTTGTGCTAAACTTTGGGGCCTACTGAGGTCTGGGGCCCTGTTACATTTTCAAAATGTTTTCTATTCATTTTCTGTAAATTAATAATTTTATTGTCTCTTATCTTAGATCAGTGATTCCAACCTTCCTAATGCTATGACCCTTTGATACAGTTTCTCATGTTGTGGTGACCCCAACCATAAAATTATTTTTGTTGTTACTTCATAATTGTAATTTTGCTACTGTTATGAATCATAATGTAAATATCTGTGTTTTCTGATGGTCTTAGGTGACCCCTGTGAAAGGGTCCTTAGATATCAAGGGATCACAACCCACAGGCTGAGAACCTGTATCTTAGAAGCTTTTAAAATAGTCTACTCATTCATTGTCTTTTGTTTTAATATCTAAGACAAAGTTTTATGTGCAGAAACACCAGTTTAGGAATATTAAACATTCCCCACTGAGGGAAACTTAAAGTCAGGTTATCACTAATTACATCTCCCTATTATTTTCCAAATACTTGCAAGTTGAAAGTCTGTAATTATACATAAAGCTGGCTGAAGTAGCAGATAGCAGTTTATCTCCAAGCATTCACTCATTTTGGGAAACCTTGTTTTATACATATGCTTTTGTTTTCTCCTGAAAAATTGACTGTCAATTCTGGCTAGGGTACATGTGTTTTAGGTCAGTCTTACCTGCTACTTTTGGGATTGACTTTCTCGCACTCCCCAGCCTTCCCCTCCAACCCACCCCCCATTTCCACCTCCTCCAAGGCAAGGTCTCCCATGGGGAGTCAGCAGAGCCTGGTACATTCAGTTGAGGCAGGTCCAAGCCCCTCCTCCCTGCACCAAGGCTGTGCAAAGTGTCTCACCATAGACACTAGGTTCCAAAAAGCCAGCTCATGCACTAGGGACATGGTATGTACTCACTCATAAGTGGATATCAGATATAAAGCAAAGGATAACCAGACTGCAACACACAGCTCCAGGGATGCTAGCTAATAAGGAGGACCCTAGGAAAGACACAAGGATTGCCCAGTGATGGAGAAATGGATGAGATCTACAGGAGCAAACTGGGGGTGGGGGGAATGGAGGACAAGGGTCGGGGGAAAGAGAGCTTAGGGGAGCAGGAGGTTCGAGCTGGATCAGAAACAGAGTGGGAGAACAAGGACAGAGATACCATGATAAATGAAAACATCATGGGAATAGGGAGAAACAGAGTGCTAGGGAGGTCTCCAGGAATCCACAAAGGTGACTCCACTATAGACTACTGGCAATGGTTGAGAGGGTGCCTGAGCTGACCTACTCTGGTGATGGGATGGCTGTAAACCCTGTCATCATAGAACCCACATCCAGTGACTGAGGGAAGCAGATGCAGAGATCTATGACCGGGTCCCAGGTGGAGTTCCAGGAGTCCAGTCTATAATACTCTTACTTTGCTGTGTATTTATGTGGTTTAGGAATCAGGGTAAATACCTAAATACCTGTAGCCTTATAAAACGAATTGGGCAATGTTCCTTCTGTTACTATTTTTTGGAATAATTTGAGGAATATTGGGGATAACTCTTTTTTGAAAGCCTGGTGGAATTCTGGTCTTGGTCTTTTTTTTGGTTGGGAGACTTAATTACTGCTTCTAGTTTACTAGGCACTATAGATCTGTTTAAATTACTTATTTGATCTTGATTTAACTTTGGTAGCTAATCTATATCAAGAAAATTATCTATTTTATATGTTCCAACTTGGGGGAGTACAGGTTTTTAAAGTATTTCCTAATGATTCTCTGGATTTTCCCCATGACTGTTTTTATGTTTCCCTTTTTGTCTCTAATTTTGTTAATGTGGATCTTCTCTCTCCAACTTTTAGTTAAATTGGCCAAGGGTTTGTCAATATTATTGATTTTTCTCAAGGAACCAACTCTTTGTTTCATTATTCTTTGTATTGTTTTTTCTGTTTGTTTCTATTTTATTGATTTCAACCCTGAGTTTGATTATTTCTTGCCGTCTATTTTTTTCGGAGTGTTATTACTTCATTTTTTTTCTAGAGATTTCAGGTGTGCTGTTAAGTTACTAATATGAGATCTCTCCATTTTTTTAATGTAGACATTTAGTGCTATATGAACTTGAATCTTAGAACTGCTTTCATTGTGTACCCTAAGTTCGGGTGCATTGATTTTTCGTTTTCATTCAGTTCTAAAAAGTTTTTAATTTCTTTCCTGACCCATTTTTTATTCAGTACTGAGTTGTTCTGTTTCCATGAGTTTGTAGGCTTTCTGTTGTTTTTGTTATGGTTGAAATCCAGCTTTAATCTGCGGTGGTCAGATAGGATACAGAGTGTTATTTCAATTTTCTTATGTCTGTTGAGAATTGCTTTGTGTTCAAGTATGTGGTCAGTTTTGGAGAATGTTCCATGAGCTGCTGAGGATATATATATATATATATATATATATATATATATATATATATATATATATATATATATATTTGTATTTGGGTGAAATGTTCTGTAAATATTTGTTAGGTCCATTTGGTTTATGATATCAGTTAGCTCCAGCATTTCTCTATTAATTTTTTGTCTGGATGACCTGTCTATTGCTGTGAGTGGAGTATTGAAGTCTTACACTATCTGTGTGTGTGATCAATATGCGATTTAAGCCCTAGTAATGTTTCTTATATGACCTTGAGTGTTCTTGGGTTTGGTACATAGATGTTAAGAATTGCAATGTCATCTTGGTAGATTTTTCTCTTTGATGAGTATGTAATGTCCTTCCCTATCTCTTCTGATGGGTTTTTTTTTTTTAAAGTTTCTTTTGTCAGATATTAAAATGGCTACACCAGTTTGCTTCTTAGGTCTGTTAGCTTTGAATATGTTTTTCCATCCTTTTACCCTGATGTATGTCTGTGTGTTTCTTGGATGCAGCCAAAGGTTTTTAAATTTATTCAGTTAGTCTGTGTCTTTTTATTAGAGAATTGAGACCATAGATATTAAGCGATATCAATGAGCAGTATTTGTTGATTCTGTTGTTTTGTTGTGGTGGTGTGGGTTTTCCCCAACTTCCTTTAATTTGATGGTCTGATTTTATTTATTCCTTGTGTTGTCTTGGGTGTGGTTAGCCACTTCAGGTTGAAGTTTTTCTTCTAGTGCCTCCTGGAGGGCTGTACTTGTAGATTGCTACTGCTTAAATTTGGTTTTATTATGGAATGTCATTTTAAAGGGACCCACAGTTGAGAGACTTTGAACTTTTAAAGAGATTTGGAATTTTACAAAGACTTCGGATTTTAAAAGAGACTGAATATTTTAAAGAGACTGAATTTTTAAGAGTTTGAATTTTTAAAGACTGTGGGTCTTTTAATATTTGGAATGTTTATATTGCAATGTGGATATTAGTGTGTGATCTTGGAAATGAACAAGAAAGGAAAGGTTGTGGCTGAACAGTGATTTGTTTGTGAGTTGAACTGACAAAGGAGCCATTGGGCTGGTTAGTTTTATGTCAACTCCACACAAGCTAAGGTTGTTGAAGAGGAAGGAACCACAGTTGTGAAAACATCTCCTTAAGACTGGGCTGTAGGCAAGCCTGTACGGAATTTTCTTAATTTGTGATTGGTGTGGGAGGGCCCAGCCCATTGTGTGTGGGGCCAGCCCTGGGCTTGTGATCCTGGTTCTATTAAAAAGTTGGCTGTTCATGCCATGAAGAGAAAGCCAATAAGCATCACCCCTCCATAGCCCCAGCCTCCAGGTTTCTGCCCTGCTCGAGTTCCCGTCCTGATTTCTTCAAGGGTGAGCAGGGATGTGGAAGCATAAGCCAAATAAGCCCTTTCCTCCCCAACTGGCTTTGGTCATGGTGTTTCATCACCTTAATAACCTTAACTAAGACAGGACTTTAGGATGGTATGTTTAATAATTAAAGTTTATTGAAATTCCTAAGGTGATAATGATCTATTCATGGTAACAAAAAAGGAACTTGAAAAATGGTTAGTTTTTTAAGGGCTAGGTGTGCTGCCATACACTTTTCATCCCACCTCTTGGGAAACAGAGGCAGGCAGGTCTCTATAAGTTCGAGGCCAGCCTGATCTACAGAGCAAGTTCCAGGACAGTCAGGGCAACACAGAGAAACCCTGTCTTGAAAAACAAACAAAAAATGTGTTTAATCCAGATAATCACTCAAGTTTTTTATTCCTTTGTTAAACTTTAGCCACTTGGGAAACCTGCCTGAGCCATAACAAAGCCAAGACTTACTTATTTAAAACTCTTTATTTTGTTTTGTTTAGACATGATCTAACTGCTATACAGAGTTTAAAGCATAAGACTGGTAATGCCATCCTGCTGTGGGATATATTTCTGTATGTTGTGAATATGTGTGGCTCCCATTGGATAATAAATAAAGCTGTTTTGGCCTATGACAAGAAAGCTTACAGCCAGGTGGGAAATCCAAGCAGATACAGAGAGAAGAAGGGCAGAGTTGGGAGAGATGCCAGACGACCTCCAAAGGAGCAACAAGATGCCAGCAGACCCATAATGCCATGGCCACGTGGCAACATATAGATTAATAGAAATGGGTTAATTTAAGATAAAAGAACTAGCTAGCAAGAAGCTGAAGCCACAGGCCACACAGTTTGTAATTAATATAGGCCTCTGAGCAGTTATTTTATAAGCAGCTATGGGACCAAGGGTGGGAGAGATTTGTCCAGACCTTGGGGCTGGGTGGGACCAGAGAAACTTCCCACTGCACCATCCTTCTGGGTGTTTAGCAAATCTTGAAGGCTACACAAATGGGAAAGAGGGTCAAAGAGGACACCCAATATTTGGGCCCTTGAGATCCATGGTGAGCCAGGACCCTGGGGACATTGAGACCCCCGATAAGTTGCCCATCCTTTTGATCAGAGAAGCCATTGGGTCTACAGAGATTAAACTCTAGCCAAAGGGCATCCTACAAGAAAGAAAGTCACCGGAGTCCTCAAGTTACATGTGATACAGTAGAGAAGCTGTAATATATGGGGTCTACACCAGTGCTAAACATGTATGTGAGGGACATGCAACTTACCATTGAAAAGGGGGTTATAAAAACTAAAATAAATACAGATGGCGATGGGCTAGATCTTCAGATAGACATTGGCCTTCCCCCTCCTAGCTGCTACTGCTGATAATGTGGGTAAAATTATCTGTCTCCTGCTACATGCAAAAGGGAAACATTGCTACTGCCTGGGGCAACCACAGAGCAGATGGAGAACAGAACTAGTGACTTCCCCAACATGGGGGTGGGGATGGGGGTGGGGAAGAACCCACATTTGTGACAAGTTGCATTAATTTACAGCCTATTAAGTGAATGGGACCCCAATTACAACAAGAAATGGCTGTTTAAGACTGAAAATGGGGACTATTGAACATTTAAAGATGGAAAGATAGCCATCCCTGCGGCCATTGCCCTTGCATTTGTTCAATAGCTCCGTTAGGGGACTTATGTCAGCCAGGCAGTTCTCCAAACTACGTTGGACTGACACTTTTATGCTCCCTGGCTTGCCAGAATACCCAACGAACTCGTGAGCAGTGTGACCCTGTGCCCGGAATAACTCCTGACGGTGACTTAGTGCCCTCCCTAAATATAGAATTTTAGAAAAACCCAATTAAAAAAAAATTGTTGTTGACTTTACAGAACTTCCCCAAATCAGGACTTACAAATGCTTACTTTGTACTTTCTCTGGCTGGATAAAAGTCTTTTCTACTCATACAGAAAAGACGTATGTGGTAGCCCAGCTTCTAGAAGAAAGGGTCCTGAGGTTTGCAATTCCTATTATTATAGGGTCAGACAATGGGCCAGGACTTAGGGCAAACCCTACAATACCTTATTATATAAAGGACATAATGCTTATAGAGTTCACTTTGGTTTTACTTTTGCTAAGTATACTGATAAGAATTAGATATGAAGAACTAAATACTTTGATAAGATGGATTAAATTTAAAATACATGATGCTTGCATGTCAGGATATCCCCAGGCTAAAATAGTACTCCTTCCTTGGATGGGACACAGACCCCACTGGAATAATTGCATGATAGGTGTTGCATGTTACAGAATAAGAAGACAGGGAAACAAGGCTTGCCAGAACCTGTTGCTCCTGTTCCCGGCTGTACAGGCAGGGCCACTAAACCCCTCCTTACCAACGGAGGTGAGCTACTCCTCAAGTCTCATCTAACAGGAAGATGGATTCTTTTGCCTAATGGGGGATTTTGGAGCCAGTACCCACACTATGAACATCTCAAATGAGGGAAGGGCAGATGATAAGTACTCTGGATTCATCCCACAAGCTGAAATATGATAGTTCTATAGACAAGGGAATGTTTAACCCAAGCCTACCACCAGACTGCTGGGACCTGAACACTGGCTCATTGGTAGTACCCTTTACCCTGGCCCTCCATGCTCCTCCTCTTAGCAAAGCTAATCCCAGGAATAGAGGACCATACCCAGGTCCTTTGCTATCTACATTGTTCTCCAAAGTTGTAGCATGCTTTGCAGTGCAGCATTTTGAACACATTTTCTGACAGCACAATTACAAAGCCAACCCAGCCACGTAACAACGGAAAGTCGAGCTGGGGGTGGGGGGTGGGGGTGGGAGTGGCGCACGTCTTTAATCCCAGCACACAGGAGGCAGAGCCAGGTGGATCTCTGTGAGTTCGAGGCCAGCCTGGGCTACAGAGTGAGTTCCAGGAAAGGCTCCAAAGCTACACAGAGAAACCCTGTCTCAAACAAACAAACAAAAAAGAACCTAAAGTCAAGTTCTAACTCCTCAGAATATGGCACAGAATCCCTTTCATTGCACGAAAAACCCAGTGAGACCCCTGCTGGAAATGCTTGCTTGTTTTAAATCTTTCCCTATTATGATAAATGTGGCAGAGATGATTCCCTGGCCTGAACACAAGAGAATGAATCCAGCTTCTTGCAACTGGGAATGTGTTCCTGACCTGTCAACACTGTGTAAACTGACCATCCAGAGAGGCCAAGGTTTGATGCCAGAAGACCCAGAGAGACCAGATGATCATGAGATGTCGGCATCGTTGCTCTGGTTACTCTGAAAGCTAACTATACTATGCACAGTGAAAGTGTGAGGATCTGACTACCTACAGAAACAAATCATTTTTCATTTCTATATACTGCGCTCCTTGACATTATCTACATTTGTTGTCATCTCTGCTGTAGGCCTGACTGCCACAGCACCAGCAAACAGGAAACATGACAAAAAGCTTCTGTTGGCTCCTAGATGAGTAATAGTTGGGAAACATTTCTGTCGCTTTTGTTTTCCTTTTAATAGTTTTTGAGTGCTCTCTCTGGAAGACTTTTTAAAAAGACATGAGTAGCCGGGCGGCAGTGGCGCACGCATTTAATCCCAGCACTCGGGAGGCAGAACCAGGTGGATTTCTGTGAGTTCAAGGCCAGCCTGGTCTACAGAGTGAGATCCAGGACAGGCACCAGAACTACACGGAGAAACCCTGTCTCGAAAAACAAACAAACAAACAAAAAAAGACATGAGTAAATATATATTATACATAGTACATAGAATATGTGTGTGTGTGTGTATGTATAATTCTTAAAAGCTTCTGTTAACATTCTTTTGTCTTTTTTCATTGTTAATGACTAAGCTCCCTAAGCTAGTCACAATATTTTTTGACATATATAAAACAGACTATGACAAACCATGTGCTAACCTTACCTTAGAACAAGGATCTATCCAAACACACACACACACACACACACACACACACACCAAGGAATTCTGCCCTCCAACACTTGGAGACTCTTGGTGAGTAAGTGCAGCTCCTGAACTAGAAACCCTGTCCAGATATGTTGATACAGTTACATTTCTTAAGGTACCTGGATGCCGCCACTGGAGATGTTAGACGATGCTATTTTGACTTTGTGCTGGCTAGTCCTACGTCAAGTTGACGTAAGTTAGAGTCATCTGCAAGGAGGGACTCTCATTTGAGAAAACGCCTCCATAAGATAGGGCTGTCGGTAAGCCTGAAGGACATTTCTTAATTAGTGATTGATGTAGGAGGGCCCAGCCCCTTGTGGGTGGGGCCACTCCTGGGCTGGTAGTCCTGGGTTCTATAAGAAAGTAGACTGAGCAAGCTAGTAAGCAACACTCTTCCATGGCCTCTGCATCAGCTTTTACCTCCAGGCTCCCGCCCTGACTTCCCTCAGTGATGTAGTGTGACCTGAGAGCTGTAAGATGAAATAAACCCTTTTGGACATGGTATGCATTCACAGTAATAGAAACCCTAGTTAAGAGAGACTCTGAAAGGGATCTGAGCATCAAAACGGCAGGAGGTTCTAAGAAGCTGATGGGAACACATGCAGCAAGCTGGGTGGTGCCCTTGTGGTTCATCACTGTCCAGTCTGTAGCCATGGTACTCGCCTCTCCCCTCTATACTATAAATGATTTGTGGCTCATTCTTCTGCTTGAGGAAAGCGTCTGCTTATGGAGAAATTTAGCAAACTCTACCAAACAACCTTAATATAGCCAATCAAAATATGTCACTCTGGGTTGCTATGTGGGGGTGAGGAAGCAGGCAAGGGGACAGAAGCGGTAGAAAATGCTCTGTTTAACTGAACTGAAGCTCAGTTTGGGGGATGGTGGTGCCTAGGCCTGTTGTATTCATGCAATAAAGCTGCTTCCTAGCTTGGTCGTTTCCTGAAGCACCATTGTCCCAGGAAAAGTCACACAAGAACATGACAGCTGAAAGACTCTACAGATTGCGTCATTTAAAAGAGATTAGAGGGCTGGGGAGTCAGCCCAAACCTCGGGAGAGGAGCACAGGGAAAAGGAGGAGGTGAGAACCAGTCCTAATCCAGACAGGGCCATCAGCATAGCTGAACACCAAGTCCTGAATAATTCCCCAAGGACTCGACTATGTTCTATGACGCATGGTCAAAATTCCCCACCATGAATCTCTCCAGGTAGCTTTACAACACCCTCTGCGACCAAGATCAGCAGAGGGGTGTCTAGCTTGATTCTGCACCCTCGCCCCCCTTGACTGCAGGGTAACTAGAGCTGGAAGTGGCAAATGAAAGGGACATGGCACTAGGTCATTCCTTCCCACAGCCCATGAGCAGGGAGGCCCAGGAGGCAGAGCCAGGCCTAGCTTTGTGGAACCAGAACCCTGACTCAGTCCCTGGTACACTTCTCTCCAGGTGGTACCTTTCATGGTCCCCCCACCACTAAGGATGACTCTATGCCATGCTTTACTCTCCTCTGTGCCACAGACACATGCCCACTTGCCCCCTTAACAACTCCATTTGTGTGTCACAGGCATGTCACACCTTACCCATCCAAAAGCCACTCCTGATCATGCCTCAAGCATGATCCCCTCTTCAGGAAACACCAATAACCCTGTGGTTCTGTTGTAGAAATCAGTACCTAGAAGCCATCCCCGTTTGCTCTCCTGTCTCTCACTCCAATATTTCTTCTCCAATATTTCCTTGGCCATCAGGTTCTATTGGTTTCCAGTGTAGAACCTGACTACTCCTTACCATGTTCTGAGCTGCCAAGATGTCAGTTGGGATGACCCAATAGTACCTCCTGTTTGGGGACCTCTGCTGCTAATGGGCATATCTGTGTGTACGTGGAAGGCATCTAAGGACACTGAGAACTTTCATGCTAAATTGTCTCTTCCACTCATCACTAAGAATTAGATCCAAACAGTCTAAGAGTGCTAGGCATTGAGGTTACTGATTGTTCCCTCAAATGGTATTGGCACTTAGTAGAACTGACCTGCTACTTAGTCAGCCTTGGTGCAACTCTGATTCTTTGCCTCACCTGGGGCTCTCCTGTCTATACGGTCTGACTTCCATATAAAATCATCTTTTGTCAGCTAAGCCCTGCCTTGGGGTTCTGCCACTAATCATTCTTAATGAGTGGGAGAGGTATGTCTTCCAGAATCCAACAAGGCGCGGTCACCGTGGAAACTCCTCATGGATGGAATGACACTTACCACTGCCTTATGCAACACAGATCCATTACTGCTTGTTGGAAGGTATGCTGCAGCACCCAGTAGGCAGCCAGAGCCTCACTTCAGACCAGGAATTTTTGAACAAAAAAGAGCCATAGTCCTCCAATCACTTTCAGAGAACAGCAAAAAGCTACATTCAAAGAACCCTGATGATAATGAATATGCTAATGCGATTTCTACCAGGTCCCTACACACTTTCAAAGAAATGCTTTTGACCTTCCACATAGATTCAAAGCTTCCATTGAAGTCCAAGGGGGGTTTGGGCTTAAATAACATGAAAGTTTTTACATAAATGGCTACAACTAGGGAGTTGTGAATTAAAAGTGAATTTCACATTGTCCCCAAAAGCTCTGACCTTGAATGAGACACATAGGTCCTAATTGGTTGCCAGTGGACCTTCCGGCCAGACAGCTGTTACCTTTGGGTAGAATGAGCCAGGAAGCATTAACTGGAGTCCTTTCTGCATGACAAGTGCGCTCTGGAAACATGGGTTCAAATGCCAGCTCTGCCACTCATTAGCTGGCTGAGCTGATTGAGCTCAACTTGCTCATGTGTAAAAGGCTTAGTGATTTCTTGCTAGCAATCTGTATGTGAGAGGGGCTAGGCATCCACCCAATCACAGCACATCCAAGGTATGCAGACCCCCCAGCCAATCCCCAGCCTCACATGTTCCAATTCCAGCCTTTCCTCCCTTCCTCCGACAAATACTGAGGAGGTACCCAGGATTCAGCTGTGAACAAACCAGATGAGTAGGAGCTGCCGTATCAGTGGGAGGAACTGGAGGTAAACCAGGAGCAATCGAGAATCTATGAGAGGCATAAGTTGTAAAGGAGAAAGGGAGAGAGCAAAGCCTTAACATCATGCAGACCTGCATTCTAATCCCATCTCACGGTTTCCTGGCTGTAACTCTCAGAAGAGGCTTTTGAGGACATTATTCTCATATGTTCAAAGAGACCCACACTGGTCATTCTTCCACTCACTGAACAAATATTTATGAAACTGTAACCCGTGTCTGAATGCACTGCTCTGAATGCTACAAAGCCCACAATGAACAGAACAGACAAAAATCCTTGCCCTTGGAAGTTTAAATTCTAGAGAAGAGGAATAGACACTAAACAGTACAATCTCCCCTTGGCAACCATGGGGGACTGGTTCTAGGATTCTTAGTATAGAAATCCTTCGGTGAGCAAGTCCCTTATGTAAAACGACCTTATGTGTGTATAACCTACACTCTCCAATGCACTTTAAATCATCTCTAGATTAATTACATTGATCAATGATAATACCTAAAAACAATAAGTAGTTGCTACACTGTTTAGGGAATAATGACAAGAAAAATACAAACAAGCCTTCACTTTGTTCTATTTTTGTTGTTGTTGTCTTGAGGCACGGTTTTTCTTTGTAACATCCTGGAACTGACTTTGTAGACCAGGCTGGTCTCGAACTCACAGAGGCTGCCTCTGCCTCTGGAGTGCTGAGATCAAAGGTGTGTGCCACCACTTCCTGCTGCTTTGAGGGGTTGGGCCTGGCTTCAGGAAGGATCAGAGACTCAAGACCACACACCTGAAGCAGCTGGAACCTGCCTGGCTCTGTGCAAGTGCTTGACAGAGAACAGCTTTTATTTGTGGCATTTTTCATTGTTATCGGTGTTCTTATAGGCTCTGTGAATTGGCCACTTTTCTTCTCTGAGTGACAATAAGCAAGGCTAGTCCCCAGGTCCCTCGCTAGTAGGACTGTCTGCCTCCGATCCCAGACAAAGCCAACAGGAATGTCTGATGTGTGTGGTGGTACAGTCACCGAAAGGGGATGTAATGAGTGAGTGTCGTTGAAGGATGATCATAGTGTCTTGCATCCTGTTCCCTTCTACAGCCTCGCAAATTAGATGCCTTAGAAAAGCTGTACCTTCATCTTGGGTGAAAGATAACATCTGCTAAACAGATGTGTCTTTTTAAAGAGCTGGTACCTAATTAAATTCCTTGGCTCTGGTATGGGCAGGCAGAGCTGAATGGACAGGGGCAAGCCAAAACATGGCATATACTCTTCCAAATTGAACCAACCTCCTCTCCCCCAGAATCCTTCCCCAGACCCATTGAGTCAACCAACCTGGCCCCTAATAAGCCGTGCTCTCTCAAACTACCTCCTTTCCTTTATTCACCCCTCCCCATGTCCTTTCAAAACCCAGCTCAAACACCAACAGCTCCTCCATGGGGCCTTTTCCAGCCTCCCAGAAACAAAGAATTACCTCCCATAAGACCTTGCTTTACAACACACTTTATACATTACTTGACTGGAGCATCCATTTCATTCCAGTTTTATGAAGCCTACTGTTTCATGAGATCCTTGTAACTGGAAATTGTTGTTTAATTGAGCCTTTAAAAGGTAATGTTTGTATTAGTTCTTTAAGAATCTCGTACAATGTATTTTTGATCATAGTCATCCCTCTATCCCAACTTTTCCTGGATCTTCCCCAACCTACCTACCCACCCACCTTCATATTCACCTCAACCCTGATCCCCATCAAGTCCAGTTTGTCTTAACTAACCACTCCTGGGCATGGGGTTTGCCCCACAGTATGGTCAATACACTAGGTGTCACACACCAGCTGTCACATCACTAAAGAAAACCGACTGTCCCTCTCCCAGATGCAATCAAATGCAAGTAGCTCTTGAGCTAGGGATGTGACATGTGCCCACCTGAATGCTGTCTTCATAGTTAGGATTTCTATTGCTGTGAAGAGATGCCATGGCCATGGCAACTCTTACAAAGGAAAACATTTCATTCTGGTGGCTCGCTGCTTATGGTTCAGAAGTTCAGTCCATGATCATCATGGTGGGGAGCGTGACAGAGTGCAGGCAGACTTGGTGCTGGTTACATTTGATCAGAAGGTAGTAGGAAGCAGACTGTAACACTGAGACTAGCTTGAGCATAGGAGACCTCAAAGCCCACCCCCACTGTGGCACACTTCCTCCAACAAGGCCCTACCTACTCCAACAAAGCCACACCTCCTAATAGTGCCACTCCCTTTGGGGGGCCATTTTCTTTCAAGCCATCACATTCTACTCCCTGGCCCCCACAGGCTGGTAGCCATATCATAATGCAAAAATGCATTCAGTCCAACTTCAAAAGTCCCCATAGTCTGTAACAGTTTCAAACTTGTTTCGAATCCAAAGTCTCTTCTGAGACTCATGGCAATCTCTTAACTCTAATCCCCTGTAAAATTAAAATAAAAAGTAGATCACAAACTTACAACATATAATGGCCTGTGATATACATTACCATTCCAAAATGTAGGGAAGGGAGCATAGTGAGAAAATACTGGACCAATGCAGGACCAAAAACCAGCTAGGCAAACTCCAAACTCCGCATCTCCATGTCTGATGTCAAAATGATCTTCAGATCTCCAACTCCTTCTGCTTCATTGACGACAACAGACTTCTTTCTCTTGGGCTGGTTCTGCTCCTTGTTAACAGCTCTCCTTGGCAGGCATCCCACTACTCTGGCATCTCTAACATCTTAGGGTCTCTAAAGCAACCTAGGCTTCAATTTCACAGCTTCGTGAACTGGCCTCTCTAGGCCTCCACTACAGGGACACCCCTGACACAGGCCAGACCTCAGTGGCTTTCCTCAGGCATGAAGGCAAATTCAACAACCCATTTCTTCTATCCTTAAAGTCTAAAGCCAGAACCACATGGTCGAAGCTGCCCAGTTCCGCTGCTTGCTGGGGCTGGAACATGCACCCCTTGTTCAATTACATCTTCACCAGCTTTCTGTTCTTCACTGCCTAAGCTTGGCTGTCCTGAAACTGGATCTTTAGACCAGGCTGGTCTCAAACTCAGAGATCCATCAGCCTCTGCCTTCCCAATGGGATTAAAGGCATGCACCACCACACCTGGCTCTAAGCTTTTCTTTAGTTCCTTTTCACAAGTTGGAAACTTAGCTGGGTGGGAGCTTGCCTGGAGTTCACCACCCCCTTTATTCCTTTTCTTAATCCATTTATCTCCTTGAACATGAGATTTAGCTCTATTCCACTTCTTGTTGCCCTTTTTCTCCACCTGTGAATTTTGTTTTTTTTTTGAATTTTGTTATTTTTATTTGCTCAGCTTGATCCTTTTCATTATAAATCTTCATTAGAATTAACACTAGTAACCACACAACAGAGTCTATACTAGGCTGTTTTGAGATTTCCTCTGCCAAGGGAATTAATCCAAATCTTTTCCCTTTAGCCTCAGTCAGGCTCTTCAGACAAGGGCAAAAAGCAGCCACATTCTTCACCAAAATATCACAAGAATGATCTCTAGGCCACATATTAATATTCTTCTCCTCCGAAACCTCTAGATCCAGGCCCCCACAGTTCCAATAACTCTTACCACTTCCATGTTCCTACTAGCATGGCCCATTAAGCCGTGCTTAAAGCATTTCACTGTTCTCATAACCCAAAGTATCAAAGTCCAAATTCCTCCAAACAAAAACATGATCAGGCCTTTCACAACAATTCCCCAGTTCTGGGTGGGGCAGGCAGTCATGGTGCTGGCTACCTCTTGATAGAAGGCAACAGGAAGTGGGCTGTGACACTGGGAGTAGCTTGAGTAAAGGACACCTCAGAGCCCGCCCCCACAGTGACACACTTCCTCCAACAAGGCCACATCTACTCCAACAAAGCCACACCTCCTAATAGTGCCACTCCCTTTGGGGGCCATTTTCTTTCAAAGCACCACACTGTCACAATAATTTTCTAAGAGCCTGATCAAACCTACTAGAGTTCTGACTGATGAGACTTTGTCCACCTCCAGAAGCATCAGCCCCAGGTGCCAGAGCCAGGGATAGCACTGCCACCAGAGGGTCTCACTCCTCTCCATTAATTTGCAGGTACTTCGTGAACAGGCATGTATAAAAACGCTGCAACTAAACTTTCAGAGCAACATTAGACCCTTTGTTTACTGCGGGTAATCTCTGAGACCTCCACAGTCAGAGGAGTAAAGATCCGTGGGAGGCAAGAAGGCAGTTTGATTTAACACCAGCATCGAGAGTCTGACCCCAAGTGGTTTATTTTAGGCATATTTAAGCACAGCACAATTTGGTGAAAACTTTCTTGCTATTAAATAACTCAATCCTGTGTGAACAATCAAGCATACATAAGAATCTTTGAGGAACAAAGTAAGGGAAATAAAGATTGGACATGACTACATTGAAATTCTTTGTAAAGTACATGTGACACCCTCCATCAGATAGGTTCTATAGATTGAATGAGACAAATAACTTTATGAAAAGGATCTGGGGAAGGGTCCAGTGCAGTCTCCCACCACACCAAGCTAGAATGTACATCCCTCCCTAGCCTTCTGGGCAGATAACAAGTATAGCATTCTCTTTAAGGAATAACCCTGTAGGCCAGCATTCCAGGTTCCTCTAGTGCTTATCTGTGAGCACAAGGACCTCCATACCTTCTACATCTCCCCTTTTTTATTTTTAAAGAAAAAATTGTGGGTACAGTAGAGGCTAAGGTTATATACATTACCTACATGGCTAGTCTATTACAAGCGAGCATAACAGAATTATAAGAATAGCTAACAGAGAATCAAGGAAAGGGAAAAGCCCTCTTAACCATGATGGCCGTTCAAAGGTCATTTGAGAGATTTTGTTTGCCTCTTTATGCAGATCATTAACTTGATCATCAATAGTGTGAGAAAAATCTGCCACAGTAAAGCAACACATGCCAGGAAATTGTTGACAACCAAGATTATGCTGGAGCAACAAATAAATATACAGTAGTAGCTCTTGTAATGAGTCTTTTTCTGTCCTGCCAGCCAGCTCCCAAATAATGACACAGAGACTTATTAATTATGAAAGCTCGGCCTATAGCTTAGGCTTGTTCCTAACTAGCTCTTATAACTTAAATTAACCTATTTATATTAATCTATGTTCTGTCACATGGCCTCACCTCTCTTCCATCTTGCACCTACTGTTTCCTCTCTGTGTCTCCTGGCATCTCCTGGGCACCTAGATTCCTCCCCTTCTTCCTTTCTCTCCCTGGAAATCCCACCTATACCTCCTGCCTAGCTATTGGACATTCAGATTTTTGTTTGTTTTTTCGAGACAGGGTTTCTCTGTGTAGCTTTGCGCCTTTCCTGGAACTCACTTGGTAGCCCAGACTGGCCTCGAACTCACAGAGATTCACCTGGCTCTGCCTCCCGAGTGCTGGGATTAAAGGTGTGCACCACCACCGCCTGGCTGACATTCAGCTTTTTATCACACCAGTCACAGCAACAGATCTTCATAGTGCACAAATATCCCACAACAAGCTCTAGTTTGGAAAACTGTGTTTTTGGGTTTTTTGTTTGTTTGTTTGTTTGTTTGAGACAGGGTCTCTCTGTGTTGTTTTAGTGCCTATCCTGGATCTCGCTCTGTAGACCAGGCTGGCCTTGAACTCACAGAGATCCGCCTGATTTTGCCTCCTAAGTGCTGGGATTTAAAGGCATGCACCACCGACACCCGGGTAAAACTGTGGTTTTTAACTCACCCATTTCTTGGTTAATTTCTGCTGATAGGTTTGCTGTAATATTAGTAGTTTTACTAATTATACAGGCTATTTTTTTTTTTTTTTTTTTTTTTTTTTTTTGGTTTTTCGAGACAGGGTTTCTCTGTGTAGCTTTGCGCCTTTCCTGGAACTCACTTGTTAGTCCAGGCTGGCCTCGAACTCACAGAGATCCGCCTGGCTCTGCCTCCCGAGTGCTGGGATTAAAGGCGTGCGCCACCACCGCCCGGCTCAGGCTATTTTTGAAACCTCTCTTTGATTTCTAGTAATCATGCCTGGTACTGGTAATAAAAAAAAAGGCATAAAAACAATCCTCAGCGTGGAAAAACAGCATGATACTGTCTCCTATTAGGGCGTGCTTTTTCTCTCCACTGACATTTGGATTTTATATTGACAAGCTGAGAATTAACATGTGATACAGTTAGTAAATACCACAGCATCATTTTAGGGTCAGTAGTATTGTACCTTGTTGTTGTCTTCCCAAGGTCTTGACTTGATGAGTTAAAGTCCTAATGTCTCCCCAGGTCAGTGCTGTCCTGGTCAGGTGTACTGGAACTGGAGCCATCTGGGACCTCATTCATTTTCTGGAAAGACAAAAGCATAGCCTCACCCTGATGTTAGAAGAACTGGTCATTTCCATCGATTAGTTTCTAGATATTTTCATTTAACAAATACTTTAGGTGGTATATCCTTTAGGGCAAAAAGTTGGGGGGCAGCAGAAGAAGCATTGTCCTTTTTTAAAGTGAACTTGACTAAATGTAGCATAGTGTGTAGGGATGTAGGTGGGTGTGTAATTTTTTTAATTTGCCATTGAAATGTTAGATGGTGTCATTTCACAATAGCTTGACCCTGTGAATTGTAAGAGATTTCAGTTACTTGATCAATATTCTGTATATTGTATAATTCCTTAAAGCTCTTGCTAGTATAAGCAGGACCATGTTATCAGGTTTTAGTTGTAATGGGAGTCCTAGAAAGGAAACAGTGTTTAGTAAATGATTGATGGCATCCAATATGCCTTCATCCTTGTGAGCAGAAGCAACAATCATGTTAGAAAAACTATCAACTGTTACATGAACATATTTTGAATTTCAAAATTCTGAGGTATCTGTTTGCCAAATGGCACCGGATTTTAATCCTTGAGGATTAATTGCGCCAGCAGAGGGCAGTGGGGTGAAAGAAAAGGGCAGGAACAAATGGTTCGTTGTTCATGAGGGAAGAGAATTGTACTTGGAAGTCTCATTTGGATGAAGAAGTTCTTGAGATTTATGAGTGGCCAGTAAAGATCTTACTAGGGGCAAGGAGGCAGCCAGTGCAGCATCTTGAGCATTAGTGGATGCTAACAGACCTGGCAAATTAGAATGAGCAGGAATATGAATTATGAAAAAGGTTGAGTTCATTATCATATAGACATCTGAAGGGAGAGAAATAATTATGAAATAACATTAGTAATGGCCTTGGGTTTCAGTCTTGCAGTTTCTAAAAGAGAAATAGTTTGAGCACAATACACGGAGTCAGTTACAAGAGTCAACGGCTGAGAAACATCTAAGAAAAACTGATGGATTTCAGTGAGTTCAGACAACTGGGATGGGTTCAATCTTTTTTGTGGAGGCTGTGGAATTTGTATATAAAACATAAATTCCTTGTCCTTTTGAAGAGACATCTGTAAAAGCATTAAATGGGATCTCTGTAGGATTTATTAGTTGTAATTTTAGGTAATACTCATGGTGTGTTTTCAGAAATATCTTAAAAGGGGATCTTTGAAATAATGATTAACTATAGATCCAGAGTAACATGCTAATATTACTTGCCAATTATTAGCAGTGTGAAACAAATAATCAACCTGCCTTTTATTTAATAGCACAGTGACTTCTGTAGGATCTTTACCAGTAAGTTGTTCAAGAAGTGTCTTTCCCACCATTATCGAATCTATAATTTCTTGTAAATAAGGAGTAACAGATAATTATGACATGCACAAATTTCTATAATACCATTACCTTGTTGATATGTAAGTCCAGGAGGTGAGGAGGAGGAAGGACAAGTCAGGATAAGGAAGTAAGGGATTCATCCTATGAGCCACCACTTTAGCAGCAACATTTTTTTGAAAGTTTAGACATTACTTTTCTATTTATTTTGTAATTAAAAGAATTCAAACGCCTGTTGGTCAAGTCTTTGTCTTTTGTTTTCTTAACTATTTACCTTTACACACATCCCATAACACACAAACATTATATTGAATTGAATTGTTAAGTTCTAAAAATGAAGAGAACAGAAAGCAGGGTTGGATCTGGGGATATAGTTCAGTGGTAGAGCTCATGCTTAGCATACATAAGGCCCTGGGTTCAATCCCCCCCAGCACCAAGAAAGAAAGGAGATATAGGAAGGGATTTGCAGTTTTTAACCTCTGATCTGGAACAACATTTATTTCTTACTTTACCGTTTTGAGTCCAATCTTTCAGAAGTTTATATGCATTTGCTTACTTAGCTCATGCAATGATCTTTCCCCCCAGTTAGTATACCTTTGACTTTCAGGTATTAGTAGACAGTCTATATTTCTAGACTGCACTATACCTTTTTTAAAGTTTGGTTTTGATTTATGTGTAGTAGGCCAGGAGGCACTGGATTCCCTGGAGCTGGAGTTAAAGGTGGTTGTGAGCTCTCTGACATGAGAGCTAGGAACCAAATTCCAGTCTTCTGGAACTGGAAGAACAGCAAGTGCTCTTGACCTCTGAGCTGTCTCTCCATCCCCAGACCATGCAGCACCATTATTTAATAAATTAATAACTCCCTCTGCTTCAGTGTTATGTTTCTTATAAAGCTTAACTGACAGTCTCTGGAAAGCAACAAAGAGCACAGTCAAATCTTTAGTAGTGATAGGCAAATATGGATGTATCAAACTGATATGGCCCAAAAGGTTTTGTAAATAATTGAGAGAACATTGTTTGGGAAGTTCTAAGCAGGGGATGGTGGATATTATTGTTGCACAATAATATCCTAAATAATCATAAAGTGATTGCTTTTGATTTTATCTGGAACTATGTTTACATTTTGTTCTCTTTTTATTTACCATGAAAGTTAAGCACTCATCTAAGTATTGATTAGATGAGCAGGAGAGCAGAATGTCATCCATATAGTGAATGATCAATAGCTTGGGAAACTAAATCAGCACTGGCATAAGTGCTTTATGTACATAATATTGATACATAGTGGGGCTAGTTTTCATCCATGTGGTAAAGCTTTCCACTGATATCAGGTCATTGGCTGTTGATTGTTTAAAGCAGGAAAAGAGAATGCAAAACACTCCTTATTACCAGGATGTAAAGGAATAGAGAAAAAGTCATCTTTTAAGGCAAGTGTAACATTGCATATCCTTGAGGAATCATAGTGGGAGCTGGGAGCCCTTGCTGGAGGGCCCCACTGTTTTCATAGTAGCATTTATGCCCCTGAGATCATGTAACAGTGGAAGTTTATTCTTTGCCTTATTATGAATTACAAAAATAGGGGAATTCCAGGGACTGACTAAAGGTTCTGTGTCCTAGCTGTAATTGTTCCTGCACTAGAAGTTGGGCATGTTTTATTTTTTCCCCATGAAGGGGCCATTGATCAATCTGTACTGGGTTGTCAGAGACCCATTGTATTTTTAATGGCCTTTGATCAATGACCCCTATTAGGAGGATATACTTCCTTGTATTATAATTATCAGATGATCCATTGTAGCGATGGTAAGCACTGCTTGCATTTGTTACAATGTATCTCTTCCCCACAGATTATATGAAAGTCCTGAGACAATATAAGGCTGCACAGAGGAAAAATCTTCATCCGTCCAATTTAAGACATTAGTACTTTTTTTTTTTTTTTTTTGGTTTTTCGAGACAGGGTTTCTCTGTGTAGCTTTGCGCCTTTCCTGGAACTCACTTGGTAGTCCAGGCTGGCCTCGAACTCACAGAGATTCGCCTGGCTCTGCCTCCCAAGTGCTGGGATTAAAGGCGTGCGCCACCACCGCCTGGCAACATTAGTACTTTTTAAAGAATCCTGTTGGCTGCCAATACCTTGTAAACGTGGGCCTCTAGACATTGACAATGTGGGGGCCCTGTTCTTGATAATAACTGAATAATCTGCCCCTGTATCTAGAATGCTTTTAATGGAATAGTTTTCCATGTATAAGGTCAACATAGGATGTCCATCCTCAGATATAGGTCTTATCCTTAGAGCTAAGAGATTTAATCCCATTGCACTAGATCCTGAGTGACTGGACACTGCTTTTGAGTCTGGTTTATGTTTTATTGTCTGGGTCAATTTTGCCCTTGATTCTAGGGCTGGGGATTGCCCCCTTGGGAGTTTAAAGGCTTACCATCCTTGTCAAAATTGGATTGACATTCCTTAGCCCAATGTTTTCCTCTTTGACATCACCGGCAAAGGCAAGGGGCTGGATTACTAGATTTTTTTTTTTTTTTTTGCGCTAATTTTTTCAGTGTTCTTTATCCTCACATTCAAAGCAAGGTCCTCTTTGAAAAGTTTCTTGAACAGCTGCTACAGTGACTGCAGCTGCCCCATGAGTTACTTTCTGTTGGACAGCCTCTCAACTTGACAAGAAAACGCAGACCAAGGCTCATTGATCTTCTGTTTTGGTGGCCAGAGAGTCCTCAGTTTCTCCATGATCGGGAGTAGTTCTCCAGGCTCGTAGTGCACAAAGGTTATCCTTGGTCAAAACACTGGGCCAAAGCACTCGTCTGTAGTAGAGCATCACTATATTGTCCCTCTCCCCAAAGCATGTCGAGTTAATAGGGACATTATTGCTATGGTTTATTTCTGCCTGTTCATCACAGTCATCATACTATTTTGCTTTCCATATCAAATATTGTCCTGGGCAGAAGCTTTACATACTTGCTTATTGTCCCAAGGAGTAACAACATCCCTGCTTAAATTTTCCCATATTATATCGGCAATGGATTTTCTGAAATTCTTTGAGCACTCAAAAGTAAATTGATAATGGTGACACACATTTGAGTCTCAAGGATTTAAAATCACAGGCATCGTAAGATGGTGAGCGGTTTGGTCCAGTCATTTTCCTGTTGATTATGTCCCTCGTCTTCTATAAGTAGTCTGTGGAGTGAGGCAGCACAGACAGAATTTCTGAATCAGATTGATGAGAATGAGCATTTGTTGTACATGGTTATAAAATTGAGGTGTTTGAAAGGGGGGGCAGCATATGTATCTAAATCAGTCTCATTAAAGGTAGGAGCAGTAGCCCCCAGCCGATGTGTCCAGAGGATCTTCCTCTTTATGGTCCTCTTGAAGGGGTTCCAAGCAGTACATCACCGCAGTGGAGACTGTGAAATAATTTGACGGGGATTTCGCTCCCCTCTTCGTGGGCTCTGCTCACGTTCGCTCCTGTGCCTCTCCAGTTGGCAACGTGTGTGGTTCCTTGTTCAGGAAGCCAAGGATTTTACAGTCACTTGCATGAACTCTCTGAATATTTTGCTAAAAGACATCTCAATAACTGTATAAAATGCTTTGCTCAGAGGACTGAGAAGAACTCATGTTATTTCACTCTCTCTTACAGTTGAAACTTGTTGGGTGAGAGGACTGAGTTCTTACCCTCTGCTTCTATTAAAAGAAAAATTTTCCTACTTTCTCCAAGTTATGAGATCTCTGCAACCTCCACAACCAGCAGAGTGATGATCTATGGGAGGCAAGAAGGCAGTTATGCTTAACACCACTAAGTGGCCAGGGTTAGTTCAAACCTTGGGAGTCTGACCCCAAGTGGTTTATTTTAAGCATATTTAAGCACAGCACAATTTGGTGACATTTTCTTGGTGATAATTAACTCAATCCAGTGTTCACAATAAAGCATACAGAGATCTTCTTGGGGAATAAAGACAGTTAAATAAAGATCAGACGTGACTACACTGAAACTCTTTGTAAAGTATATGTGACACCTTCCATAAACATAGGTTCTATAGATTGACAGAAAAACAAAACAAAGCAAGCTTATGATGTGGGTCTGGGAGAGAGTGTGGCCTCCAGCCACAGAGCTAGCACAAAGGACAATGGGCTAGAACGCTCTTCACTCCCTGGTGAGTAACAGGTATAACGTTCCTCCCCTTAAAGGAGCAACCCAGTATGCCAACATCCCAGGCTCCCCAAGTGCTCATCTGTGAACACAAGGACCCCTGCTGTCTACAGTTCATGACACTTAGAATTGAAATGGATGTTTTTCACTGGTTTTTTTTCCTTAATCTATTTTTTAAATAGAAGATAAAATAAACTGTATTTTAAAAACCCATTTCCTAGGAGTAAGGCAAAGAGAGTAAACAATGTTTCCTGGTGTATTTAAGCATCGATGCTCCAGTGAATCTTAGAATCTCAGAGTTGCCAAAACCAATGTAATCATAGTCATGCAACACGGGAGCAGTGGAAATTTATAATTTTGTTATAGATTCCTAGATTCCTAGGGGTGGTGGTTTGAACGAGAGTGGCCTCCGTCGGCTCATATATTTGAACGCTTGGTGCCCAGTTGGTGAAACTGTTTGGGGGGGATTAGAAGATGTAGTCTTGTCGGAGGAGGTTTGTCGCTAGGGGTGGAAGTTGAGGTTTCAAAAGCCCCAACCCCCCCCCCACTCTCCCTCTCTTCCTCTCTCCCTCTCTTCCTCTATCCCTCTCTCCCTCTACCTTGTGCTTGCAGATCAGATGTGAGCTTTTAGCTTCTGCTCCAGCGCTGTGCTCCCACCATGATGGTCATGCTGTCCCATCCTCTGGAACTCTGAGCTCCCAATTAAATGCTTTCTTTATTTTATAAATTGACTTAGTCATGGCACTTTGTAACAACAATAGAAAAGTAACTCATCTTTTCTAGACCTCTAGGGTCTTCCTTAAAAGATTGAAATCTTAGTCAGACCAAGTTAGACTAAAAATCTAGAGGGCTCCCAGGAGACCCTCAATTTGTTGACTTCTGTTTTCTGTGTTCCTGCCGTGGAGGGTTTTGCCTGACTTCTTGTCTGCAACCTGCCCTGGCCAATGACACTTTCTCTTGCTTGATGTTTGTTCACTTGTTAGAACTGCTCATTAACTAGCATGCGATGTATCTTTTTTTCCTTATTTGTTTGCTGCCCATCTCCCATATACATTATATTAAGGTCAAAAACTTTTGCCAGGCAGCGGCGGCACATGCCTTTAATCCCAGCACTCGGGAAGCAAAGCCAGGAGGATCTCTGTGAGTTTGAGGCCAGCCTGGTCTACAGACAGGCTCCAAAAGCTACACAGAGAAACCCTGTCTCAAAAAAAAAAAAAGAAAAGAAAAAAGAAAGAAAGAAAATAAAAAAAATTCTTAAAACATCCCTGGCATGTAATAAGAGCTAAAAACAACTGTCCATTCATTTAACAAATATTTACTGCATACTCAATTTCTGTTGGTCCTTTGGAGATGATCTTATCTCAGGATGAGAGAAAGGTCTCCTTTTGAAGGCCAAATACAATTGGTAGTAGATAACTGGAGCACTGTATTGAAAAGCATTCTCAGAGATCTGAGAATCCAAAGTGCATGAGGAAAAGTGAGTAACAATGTCAGGCATGAACCAACAAAGCAGCCATGTCTCCCAGGGCCTCTGGTTTTATATCAAAGGAAATTGAGCTCCAGAAAGAGATGGGGTACCTGGAGTTCAGACAGCATAGGAATCCCCATCATTCTTTCTGTGTCTTTTGTGGATGGAAGGCCATTCATAGGAGAGCAGAAAAAGGAACCTAATCCCAATTAAGGATTCTTCACGAGCATGTTCCAGGAATCCCTAACTGCTAGTCTTGGAATGTTGCATAGCACAGAGCCAAGTGCCCTAGAACCGGAACCTTTGGCTGGGATGGAACCTTAATCAGCCAGGGCTGTCCATATTTGCTCGGCCACGATTTGCATAGACCTTATTTGCATGCCAGAGACTACAAAACTGGAAATTATGTGTGCAGCAACTCCTGTTAACCTCCTAGACTGTGCACCAGCCAATCTGAGCTGTATTCCCTTTGCATGTCATGAATTACATGCTAGGAAATTGCACACAAGACACTCATCCTAACCGAAAGTGCTTCTCTGAAATGGAGACATTGCTCCAACATTATGTTATAGGCAGGACTCTCTCTAATTGTGCCTCAGGCTGCTGCCTGCTTGCAGCATACTCAATAAACGATTTTTCCGGTTTTATTGTGGATGGTAAGCTCATTCACCACCTGTGTCTGTCAAAGCCTTCCCTGTTGTCTTGGGTGTGTACACCCTGTTCGCTACGCTGTCAGTCTCACTATATTAGACCCTCGGCTAGAGGGCACCTCTGCATGTCCTCCCCTGCCCCCATTAGTCTTCAGGTTCTCCCTCTTTACTGGGCCTTGGAGGGGGTTAAAAGGATGCAGAAGTCCCTGGCCCTGAACCAAGCCTGGAACCCAATTCTGTCTGAACTCGCAAGCCAGTTATTTTTAAAAATCCAAAGAGAAAAGGAAGAAAGAAAGAAAGAAAAAAAAAAAAACCTGACTGTTCCAGTCACTGTACCAGCCAGCTGAGAGAATCAAGATTTGAAAGGAACAAAGGGTTTCCTCAAACATGCAGATCAAGGGCTTGGCTTATGTGGTAACCAGTAACCTACCACCGTGTGCTTTCTGACAGAGCCTTCAGAGGCAGCAGCCTCTGGTCCTACCTCACTCCTGGCAGGGGATGGGGAAGCTAGGGACACTCTCCTCCCATGCCCTGGGGTTAGCAGCTTACAATCAGACTCTGAACACTGCAAAGTTCCTGTCACCATGGCACATGCAACTCCAAGCCAACCTAAGGACATTGTCATCTGCCTAGGAAGCATGAGTGCCAGCTCTCCCTGTTCTTCCTGTTACCATCCCTCCCTTTCACCCCTGACACTGGCGTTTTTGACTTAGGACACCCTTCAGAGCCTGGGAACAGGTGAACTCTAGGATTAAGATGGAGGAAACAGGAAGAAGGGATCTACCTGACATTCTTGGACACAGAATCAAGCTAGAGTTTGGGGCTCTGAAGGTGTCTCAAAGTACAGGACACCTTGTTAAAAAGTAGAGCTACCACCTGGGGGCATGGAGATGTCCAGCCCGGGCTGCAGCTGAGGACCATGTCAGGGTTCATGGCCCCACCACACCTGGGGACTCTGCCAATATCCATGGTTCCTGTTATGAAAAACAGTGCAGAAATCCAGGGTCTGAACTGAAACCTGAGGCCATGTTGGTGTCTGAAGGTCCTGCGGCCACCATGGCCATGCAAATCTGAGTACCCTGAACAGCAACCCAGGGCCATGGTGACACGCGGGCCTGAGCTGCAGCCTGGAGCCATGTCCGGGTCTGTGTTGATATCCATGGTGCCTGGTACCATCGAATGCCGGACAGATGCCCGAGATCTGGGCCACCACCTGAGGTCATGCTGTTGTCAGAGGGCCACTTTGAAGCTGGGACAATGCAGATCTGAGTGACCTGTACAGCCACCTGGGGCCATGGTGACATCCAGGTCAGGGATGCCGCCCAAGACCATGTCTGGGTCCGTGGTTCTACCACAACCTGGCTCTATGGTGATATTCATAGTCCACGTTGCCCACCAAAGACCACAAGAACCCTACCCCACTACCACCTCTGGCCACCACCTGTGGCCATTTGGGAGTCTGAAGGACATGGTGCTGCCGGAACTATGCCAACCTCAGTGGTTTGTGCCGCCACCTATGGTCATGGTGTTGTCAGGGCCTGAATTGAGACTTAGGGTCATGTCTGTGTCCGTGGCCCACTGTAGTCAGGGTGTGCATCAATGTCCGAGACTCTGGTTACCACCAAAGGCAATGCAGATGCCCTGGCTGACCCCTGAGGCCATCTTGGTGCCCTCAATCAGGGTGGCCAGCACTGTCACCCAGGGCCATATTGATGCCCGGGCCTGAATTGTGGTTTGGGGCCATTTCTGAGTCTGTGGTCCTGCTGCAGCCAGAGTCTGTGTTGAGGTCTGTGGCTCCTGTTACCATCGGCCGATTGACCGCCTGAGGTCTGAACTACCACACGGAGCCAGGTTGGAGCCCAGGAATTACCGCTGCTGCAAGGCCCATCTGGATCTGAGATGCCTGTGCTGCCACCCGGGGCCATGGTGACATCCAGCTCAAAGCTGCTGCCAATGATCACATCTGGATCCGTAGTGCTGCAGCAACTGGGGTCTGTGTAGATGTCTGTTGCCAGTGTTACCACGGGGCCCATGCAAACTATGTGTTGAAGTACTACAGCCCTGCTGAACTGGCCCCACCCCTCACTGGCCCAGGGTGACCTGCTCCTCCACACACAGGAGAGCTGACCCTGAACCTCCTGGCCCTAGGATAATGGGCCCTAATGACCCCTGCACCAGAAAGCTGGCCCCACCCCTAAGAGAAGAGCTGGCCCTCCACACTTACGAAAACTAGCCCCACCCCTCACCATGGGCCTGGCTCCACCCCTCACCTGAGAGGAGTGGTCTTAGCAGCCTGGACCGACCCACTCAGCTACCACCCAGGCACATATCCAGGACTTGGAGTTGACCCACCCCCCATCTACCCCATCTATGACCTGCTGGAGGGTGTGAAGGGATTTATCTTGTGGAACCATCGCTGCAAGATTTCCATGACCCAGGGCAACAGCAGGATATTGGAGATGAATGTCAGTGGGGATCCAGCATTGATGATGGACCAAAGCCAGAGACCTTGAGCCTGACCAACTATTCATCACACAACGAACATTGGACAAAAGGGTCTACTGCATGATACACAGCAGCTCCCAATGCCACTAAGATAAACGAAGAGGGGATGGAGAGGTGGGAAAGGAGGGGAGGGAGAGAAGTGGTTTTCTTTCTTTCTCTTTTATTTTTGCTTATTATTATTATTATTATTATTATTATTATTATTATTATTAGCTTTCCTTTGGAAGGGACACTACCAGAGTGAGTGGTGGATATGGAGGGACTGGGAGATAAGCGGGGTTGGGGTACATTGTGTGAAATTCCCAAAGAATCAATAAAAATGGAAAAAGAAAAGAGTCGAGCCATCCCAATAATCATAATATCATTAGAAATGTCAACGGGGGCACTTACAATGAGCAGGATTCCTGCTGATTACTTTGTGTAGCTCATCCTAACCAGGGTTTCAGGACTATTGTCACCTCTGTGGGACAGATGAGAAAACAGGTTCAGAGAAGAGCAGCAGCCTACACAACCTCACACCATGAGCCAGTGGGATCAGGACACTGAGCAGATGAGCCTGACTCTGGAATTCTCTGTCTAACCTAAGACATACTAAAAATGCTGACACTTCAGTGTCTGAGGGAACTGACTCACCGCACGACAGGGAACAAGTCCATAATCACATTCCTCCCTTACGCCCAAGCTTCCTCATTTTTCTCAATGGTTCCCGTTTGAAAAGCATAGACCTCAAAGATATTGTTTCAGCTAAGCCCAGAAAAACAACATATCTCCTTTCCTGGGAGGGAGGAAACCCGTGAAGCCAGAGCATTTCCCTTTCTCAGGGCCAGACTTGGTTTCCTCAGCTAGGCCTTCCCTTGGCTCTCTTCTGAAAGCCCTCAGGGATCTGCCAATCTGTTGCTATTAAACTCTCAGCCTCCTAATCCCTGCCAAACACTGCTTCTGATTCGGACACGCTGGCTACATTGCTTGCCCGGGTATCTACACAGTCTATTCCTTGGTATATTTGCTTCAGCCCTAGCCTTTATCAGAACAATGACCTTGTCCCTTTCAGACTAAGCGACAAGTCTCCTCATACCCTTCATGAGTTCCTGTCCTCACAGAACAGGGGCTAAAGTGCTTGTTCTGGCTCTGTTCCACGTTCTCTGCCTCCCTTTCACCAGGACCCAGGTCAAACCAGATTTTCTACTCCAAGCTCTTGTTCCTTCTTCAATTTCCCTCCTGGCTTCTTCCTTCTTTCCTTTGTGTTCAAAAGCCACTCCTTCCCCATGGTCTTTTTGGATCTCATCTCTAGCACCGCCCTCCATGAACACCATGCAAGTATGTGGTCCACGTCAATGCATTTCTAATGTGTAGCCTCTGCTAGGTTGCTTTTGCAAGCCAGAAAACTCCAAGGTCTCATTCGAGACCTATGGAAGCACCAAACTAACACACTCAGGAACAGGATGAATTGATACAGAAGCTCCAGATACCAGCCTCAGGTTTATAACAACCAAGTATATATCCAATTAAGGAACAGCCGCTATCAAAACAGTAGGAAACGTTCTCTGGCCTCTGCTTGGCTCAGCCCCAATGTTTCCCTAGTGCAGCTGCTGTATTGGACTAGACGAGGTAGCTGTCCTCCCGGTTCTCTTCCTGCAAACCTTACTCACAACATACCAGCATGCTGCGATGCCACTTGCATGTTACTCTCTGTTTATTTTGACTCTGATCTCTCCCAAGCAGAGACCACCCACGGGCTCTGTTAAAGAAAATGGAGCAGGACACACACAGGCCACAGATGATTGTGGCCAAAGATTGTGGAAGGCATACATAATAAGCCATCCGTGACCCCGGGCAGAAGCTTCAGGGACTTCAGTGCTACTTTGCACCATGGCATGTGCAGTACAAAATGCACATGTGTATTCAGAACCACAGCTTCCATGAAGTTCAAGATGCCACATGGGTGAACGCCGCCTGAAACTTCGGATTCGTTCCACGTTTGATTTTGAAGGATGCTTCATTGTTACGCCTTCAGCAACTTTGGCTGTTGCCAGATTTTTCCCCCAACTCCCACATTCAGTTATAAGATCTCATGTGGGGTGAAACTTACAGTTGAAGAAGTTAGGATGTGTGTAACCCCTGTGAAAACCATGAAGAAATACCTGCAGTCTGACAGGTCACAGAACTACAGCTGTTTCTAAGTATGGGTAGACATACTGACATGGAAGACAGAGAGACCATGAAGCCTCAACCTCAGACAAAGAACAGCAGGCAGCTAAGGAATGCTGAGAGGGGGAGAGACAGTCTTCCTCAGGGAAGAGCACAGCAGTTACTTATCCAACACCAAATGGTCAGCCCTGAAGACATATACATACAAGTAACATATAGACTGATCACATTGTATTTATATGTTAAGATATGTATATGTGTGTATATACACACATATGTAACAACAACTAAAGAAAAGAGGGCAAGAATTTGAAAAAGGGCAAGGGGGTTGGGGGAGTTAGAGGGAAGAAAGGGAAGGGGAAATGATGTAATAATATTGTAATCTTAAAAAGTAATAAAAATACTGCCTATCATAGGGAGCTTGTCTTTCTTTTTTTTTTTTTAATTTATTTATTAATTGTGTATAGTGTTCCGCCTGCAGGTCAGAAGAGGGCACCAAATCTCATTACAGATGGTTGTGAGCCACCATGTGGTTGCTGGGAATTGAACTCAGGACATCTGGATGAGCAGCCAGTGCTCTTAACCTCTGAGCCATCTCTCCAGCCTGAGCTTGTCTTTCTAGAAGGTTATTTTCATTTAAAAGAATGACTATGTGAATAGAAACTATGTTAATATATTATAAAAGGACATATTAGTTTGTGGAGAGGTCTGGGCCATACTTCTATGGCCATGTGTGGCCACTGAAATGTTGTGCTTCTCAGAGAGAACACAGCAGGACCTGAAGTTCTCTATAAAATAATTCAACGATGTGACCAAATCAACTCCTCTCATTTCAACAGACTGTGAATGCCTCCTAGGAATTTTCATTGAAATATTAACTTGAACCTTTATAGCCTTATTCTACAATAACTGTTTTCAACTCCTGGAAAGTAGCAATTGTGAAAGCATTTCTTGCTAGTTTAACTTGGTCAATATGGAGGGTATTTTTTTTTACTTTTTTTTGAGGATGCAGGTTATTTATTGTTATATTTCTATACTGTTGAGTATGGGTTTGCAGAGGTAAGACACAAATATTTTAGAGTCTGATCGGCAGTCGTTTGATAATGTCTGCATCGCTGTTTTACTTTAATAACTTTGTGACTACTGACTAAAATCAAAGCTATCTGAGAGTGACAGGAACTCCTGACTGGTGACAATATGACATAATTGCTGTTGTGTCCCAAGCAGTGAGACAGCCGGGTAAAGCTCCACGAGACTCTAAGTGGAAACATTTAAAGTCTATCCTGAACGTTTCTCAGAAATCAAGGAGAGAAAAATAGTAACTTTGATCAGGATCAATATGTAAGGTATCAAAGAAAACTAAAAGGCCGTGGGGAAGCCCTAGGCCCCACTCAGTAACACTGCCATATGGGAGAAAATGACCAGGACACACAGCTGGATCGGGCTTTGTTCATTACGAAAAGAAAGAGCCGGGCGGCAGTGGCGCATGCCTTTAGTCCCACCCAGCACTTGGGAAGCAGAGCCAGGCAGATCTCTGTGAGTTCGAGGCCAGCCTGGTCTACAGAGCAAGATTCAGGACAGGCACCAAAACTACACAGAGAAGCCCTGTCTCGAAAAAAACAAAAACAAAAAACAAAAAACAAAAAAAAAAAGAAAGAAAAGAGAAAGAATGATCTTGGCTCCAAACTAAGGCAAGACCCCAATTCACATTTGTTTTCAAAGAATGGGTGCATCATTGCCAGACATGGTGGCTATCACGAGTAACCCCCGCTCCCAGAAAGAGGCAGGAGGGTCACTGCAAGTTCCTGGCTAGCCTGGTCTACACAGCAAGTTTCAAGCCAGCAAGTAGTACATGGTGAGACCTTGTCTCAGAGAATGAAACTGTAACATTAAAAAAAGAGGGAAGAGGGTGTCCTAAAAAAAAAAGTATCAAAATACACAGAAGGAAATGAGAAGGAATTAAAAACAGAACTACAAAAACCCAGCTAAATAAAGAAGAAAGTGATAGAAGAGAGAATGAAAGGCAAAATGCTGGAAGATTTGGAAACAAGTAACAAAATGGCCAAAGTAAGTATCAGTAACTCATTTAAATGTAGAAGGATTAAGCTTTTCAGTCAAAAGGGGTACACTGAGCTGGGGAATTGGTTCAGTGGGTAAAGCACTTGCCACACAAACACCAGGACTGGGTTAAAGTCCCCAGGACCCACATAAAGCCAGGCAGTGGCACACTCTGTAATACCAGTCCTGTGGCGAGACAGAGGTGCAGACAGGAGAGTCTCGGGAAGCTCAAGGGGCCGATCAGCCCGGTGTACACAGTGCCAAACACCACAAGAGAAACATTCTTTTTTTTCTTTTATTATTATTATTAAAAAAATTTCTGTTCATTTTACATAACAACCACAGGTGCCCCTCTCCTCCCTCCTCCTGCCCCCCAGCCTTTCTCCCCAACCCACCCCCCATTCTCACCTCCTCCAAGGCAAGGACTCCCATGAGGAGTCAGCAGAGCCTGGTACATTCAGTTGAGGCAGGTCCAAGCCCCATCTCCTGAGCCAAGGCTGTGTAAGGTGTCCCACCACAGGCACTGGGCTTCCAAAAGCCAGCTCATGCAGCAGGGATGGATCCTGATCCCAGTACCAGGGGCCCCTTAAGCGGGTCAAGCTAAACAACTGTCTCGCCTAAGCAGAGGACCTAGTCCAGTCCCATGGAGGCTCCACAAGTATTGGTCCAGAGTTCACGAGTTCCCACTAGTTTAGTTTGGTTGTCTCTACATTTTCCCATCATCACTTTGATGCCCCTTGCTCATACAATCCCTCTTTTCTCTCTTGGACTGGACTCCTGGAGTTCGGCCTGGTGCTTGGCTGTGGATCTCTGCATCTGCTTCCATCAGTTACTGGATGGAGGCTCTATGATGCCAGTCACCAATCTGATTACCGGAGTAGGCCAGTTCAGGCACCCTCTCCACTATTGCTAGTAGTCTAAGGTAGGGTCATCTTTGTGGATTTCTGGGAACTTCCCTAGCACCCTGCTACTCCCTGTTCCCTTGATGTCTCCCTCTATCATGGTATCTCTTAGGGAAACACATTTTTTTTTTCGAGACAGGGTTCCTCTGTGTAGCTTTGATGCCTTTCCTGGAACTCACTCTGTAGCCCAGGCTGGCCTCGAACTCACAGAGATCCGCCTGCCTCTGCCTCCCAAGTGCTGGGATCAAAGGCGTGCGCCACCACTGCCCAGCTATGGAAACACTCTTAAACAAGGTGGAAGGTGAGGGCTGACACCTGAGGCCATCCTCTGATTTCCATACACACACCATGGCAAATACACATGTGCACGCACACAAACACACACACACACACACACACACACATACACACACACACACACACACACACACACACAAACATCATACATGCACAAAGGCATAAGCTGATGAATGGATTAAACGAAGATAAAATTCAACTACGTGGTGTTTAAAAAAGATTTTCTTTAGATCCAACAACGTGTACAGAATGAAAGAGAGGTGATGGAAAAGATATTTCATGTAAAGGGTAACCAAGAGAAATCTGGGGGTGATTATACTGTCATATAAAGTGCCCTTTAAATCAATTGTGACTTGAAGAGACAAAGAGGAACGTTATATATTTATTTTTAAAATGTCAATTTGCTGAAAAGATGTGACACTTTTACATATACGTGCGGCAAATGGCAGAGCTCACTCTTTGAATGGGAGTCCTGAGGGCAGGAACTAGGCGAGGCTCGCTCCCTTGCTAGCTGCTGCACCCAGACTTACTATGCATGTTTGCTCAGTTCCCACTGTCCCAGCAAGTGACCATGAGGAAAGTGAATGGGCGAGGTCTGGGGATTGTCACTGGCCATCCTTAGCTCTCCTGGATGTCCCATTCAGGAACTGGGTATCTGTTCTTTGCTACCCATGCTCCAGTCATGAAGACGAGAACAAGGGTTCTTGGACAGGTATATCGAGTCTCCCCAGTTAAGCATTCTAAGGTTTGTGAGTACATATCAGGGGAATATGAAAACTCTAAAAGACTTCCCCATTGGAGCTGGCGTTTCCTAGGAGGGCACTGAAACCCAGACAGGTAGGGTATCAGCTGACGGTCACACAGTCAGCTGACCGAAAAGCTAGCATTCAGACAGACTTGAGTCTATTCATTTCCCTACCTGTAGCATGCTGTTTCTTTAGGAGACTATGCATACTCTACGATTCCTCTGTCATTCACATCCCTTGTCACTGGCCACTTTCCATGATGCTCTGTCCTCTGCCTTCTGCCACATAAGGCCTATTTCAGCCTTTTCTATATTCATGTTATACCAAATGACAATTTTATTCCCATGGTGGTCCTGTGGGTTTAAAAATTTGAGTTTTAGGCCATCAAGATGACTAAGAAGGTAACATAACTTGCCTACAAGCCTGACAATCTGAATTTTATTCTGGGGAACCACATGAAAGGAGGAACTGACTCCTAAAAGTTATCCTCTGACATCCACACTCACACCATTGCACATACGTGCCCACACATGCACACACCATAAACATGGATACACGAAATGATAGTAATAAATATTTTTAAAAGAAGTTCTCTTTTAGGCTCTCTGCTCCTCCCTGTTCCAGAGACAGCCATATCTTCTCCTGAAGTACCAGCCTCATCCCCAAGACTCAATGGTGAAGGAGAGTGAGCAGATTTGACTATATTGGGTGCCTGTTTACCCAAACTGCCATCATGTCTGGAAAAGTGGAAATTGTTGCCATCAGTGACTCCTTCATTGACCTCAACTACATGGTCCACACGTTCCAGTGTGACTCTTCCCACGGCAAGTTCAAAAGCACACTCAAAGGCTGAGAATGGGAAACTGGTCATCAATGGGAAGGTCATCTTCATCTTCCAGGAGCAAGATCCTGCTAACATCAAATAGGGTGATGCTGATGCTGAGTATGCTGTGGAGTCTCCTGGTGTCTTCACCACCATGGAGAAGGCTGGGTCCCAACTTGAAAGGTGAGGCCGAAAGGGTCATCATCTCTGCCCCTTCTGCTGATGCCCCCATGTTTGTGATGGGTGTGAACCATGAGAAGTATGGCAACTCACTCAAGATTATCAGCCATGCTTCCTGCACCACCAACTGCTTACCACCCACCACCCACCACCCCTGCCTCTGCCAAGATCATCCATGACAACTTTGGCATTGTGGAAGAACTCATGACCACAGTCCACATCATCACTGCCACTCAGAAGACTGTGGATGGTCCCTCTGGGAAGCTGTGGCATCATGGCCGTGGGGCAGCCCAGAATATTATCCCTGCATCCGATGGTGCTGCCAAGGCTGTGGGTGAGGTCATCCCAGAGCTGAATAGGAAGCTTACTGGCATGGCCTTCCATGTTCTTATCCCCAGTGTGTCCATTGTGGATCGGGCATGCTGCCTGGAGAAAGCTGACATGTATTATTAACATCAAGAAGGTGGTGATGTAGGCATCAGAGGGCCCACTAAAGGGCCTCCTGGGCTACACTGAGGACCAGGTTGGCTCCTGCGACTTTAACAGTGATGCCCACTCTTCCACCTTTCATGCTGGGGCTGGCATTGCTCTCAGTGCCAACTCTGTAAAGCTCATTTCCTGGTATGACAGTGAGCATGGCTACAGCAACAGGGTGGTGGACCTCATGGTGTACACGGCCTCCAAGGAGTAAGGAGCCCTGGACCACCTTCCCCAGCAAGGACATCGGAGCAAGAGAGAGGCCTTTGGTGGCTGAGGAGTCCCTGTCCCAGCTCAGCCCCTGACACTGAGCATCCCCCTTACAGTTTCCATATCAGACCCCTAGAATAACAGGAGGGGCTTAGGGAGCCCTACTCTCTTAAATACCATCAACAAAGTTCACCGCACCCACAAGAAAAAAAAATGAAGTTCCCTTTTAGGCCTTATTTTACAGATGAGATAACTAAGTTGCTGAGCTGGAAAGAGACCAGCCAGTGGCAGGTTTTTTGTTTTTTGGGTTTTTTGTTTGTTTTTTTGTTGTTGTTGTTGTTGTTTGTCAACTTGACACAAGCTAGAGTCATCTGAGAAGAGGAAGCCTCAACTGAGAAAATGCCCTCAGCAGATTGGCCTATGGGGGCAGTTTCTTGATTGGTGATTGATATAAAAGGGCCTGATCTACTGTAGGCAGTACAATTCCTGGGCAGGTAGTCCCAGGGTATATGAGAAAACTGAGCGAGCCAATGAGAGCAAGCCAGTAAGCAGTGTTCTGCAGGTCTGGCCTCTGAGTTCCTGCCCTGACTTCCCTTCATGACGGACTCTAAGCTGTAAGGTGAAATAAACTTTCCTCTCCAAGTTGCTTCTGGTCACAGTGCTTTATCACAGTGATAAAAACCTAACTAGTACACCTGCCAATGAAGCTGCTTAGACCCAGAGCCAAGCCCAGCCTCAGGTCTGATTTTGAAGTCCTCATCTTCCCTCAGAAGTATTATAATCCCTAACAATGATCTATAAACATTTGTCCTTATACCCACAGATAAATGTAGGCTTGATCCCTCGTCAAGGAAAAGTCTCTTTGCAACACATAGAGACCACTACAGAAATCCACAAGCAACTAAAACACATTGTTATGGAGCCTAGTCCCAGTGGATACATCTACAAAACACTCCTGTACCTAAGGTTCAGGGAAATTGCAGAAGAGGAGCAGAAAGATTGTAAGAGACAGAGGATTAGGGAGTTTGCTAGCAGACTGTCTCCTGGTACTGTCAGAAGATACACCCATGAAGTCTCACCAACATGACTGCCCAAATGTGTACCAAACAAGGATGACACCAACGGACAGGCCAAATTGGATGGGGAAAAGCCATGAGGGCTCAAACAGACACAGAGAATGATAAGCAACCGAGGAAAGCTGGGAGAGATTGCCCAGTACCAAATGGTCAGCCCTGCAAATATACATACAAGTAACATCCCATGGACTCAACAGGTTATATTTAGGAACATATATGTATATACAAATAAGAGGCCATGAATTTGAAGTAGAGCAGGGAAGGGTGTATTGCGAGGGAGAAAAGGGAAGGGGGAAATGATGTAATTATATTATAATCTCAAAAATAAAATCGAAGAAAAAAGTATCAAGAGACTTGATTTACAAAAACCCGTTCTGTCTGCTCCCAGTTTCCACAGAAAAATCTGTTCCGATTCCTGCTCCTTCCTCCTTAGACTTTTCCTTTCATTTAAGGATGACCATGAGGCATGAGTCTCATTCTCCAAGACCAGAAGACATAGAAGAACATGGGGGCTACCTGGGCCTGGACACCTTTAACCTCTCCAAGCTCAGGGTCCTTGTCAGTGGATAGGCACTGAGCTAAGCATTGTGCGGGTATGTCTCTAGTTCAGCGAGGTCAAAGCCACCGCATCGTTTTGCAGTGGAAGAACACCAGCCTGCCAGGAAGTGGCTTGAACAAGAACACTGCCATGGTCTGCTTGCTACCAAAGTTCCCCATGGTGACACACTGAGATGTGACAGAGCCGATAGGAAGTATTTGAGCCCTGCTTCCTGAAAGGATTAGTTTCAAGAGAAACTAACAAGAGAGAGCTAGTTTCTGTTAGAGCAGATGGTGAAAAAGAGAGTGGCCCCCCTTGCCCTGTCTCTTCTGTATAAACCCCCTGTCTTAGTTAGGGTTACTGTTGCTATGCTGAAACACCATGACCAAAGCTACTTGGGGAGGAAAGGGTTTGTCCAGCTTGCAAATCCACTCAGGGGATATACAAGAGTCACAGTCCATTTAGGGAAAGTTGCTGTGGGATGTTCTGTATGGCAAATGTGTTGCTAATTAGTCAATAAATAAAACACTGATTGGCCATTGGCTAGGCAGGAAGTGTAGGCGGGACAAGGAGGAGAATAAAGCTGGGAAGTGGAAGGCTGAGTCAGAGAGACACTGCCAGCCGCCACGATGACCAACAGCATGTGAAGATGCCGGTAAGCCATGAGCCATGTGGCAAGGTATAGATTAATGGAAATGGATTAATTTAAGCTGTAAGAACAGTTAGCAAGAAGCCTGCCATGGCCATACAGTTTGTAACCAGTAAAAGTCTCTGTGTTTACTTGGTTGGGTCTGATCGTCTGTGGGGCTGGCAGGTGAGAGAGATTTGTCCTGACTGTGGGCCAGGCAGGAAAACTCTAGCAACAGGAAGTCAGGACAGGAACTCAAACAGGGCAGGAACCTGGAGGCAGAAGCTGATGTGGAGCCCATAAAGTAGTGCTGCTTACTGGCTTGGTCCCCATGGCTTGCTCGGCCTGCTTTTTTAAATAGAACCCAGGACCACTTACCCAGGGGTGAGACCACCCACCATGGGCTGCCCCCCCCTTATCAATCACTAATTTAAAAAATGTCCTTCAGGCTTGCCTCTAGTCTGATCTTGTGGAGGCATTTTCTCAACTGAGGTTCCCTGTCTCAGATGACCCTAGCTTGTGTCAAGATGACGTAAAGCTAACCAGCTCACCCCCTTCCCTCCCTTCGCTGTGGGTGGACCATCAAGCCCTCACAATAAGCCTAGCAGAGTTTCGTCTCACATTCTTGACCTTCCCCCACTTCTGGAACCCTAGTGCAAATAAGCTATGTATACAAATTGTCTCAGGTATTCTGTTATAACTACAAAACTGACCAAGACAAGATCTCATGGGCGTTAGCTGAGCCATGCTTTTAATTCCCTTGTTGTCTTGGGTTACAGATTGCTTGGACTGTTGGGCAGTTAGAAGTATGCAAAGCTGAGGTGTCCCGCCAGCAGAGCCTCTGTGAGTGTGTGGATACTCCCAGGCAGCAGAGCCTCTGTGAGTGTGTGGATACTCCCAGCCAGCAGAGCCTCTGTGAGTGTGTGCATATTCCCGGGCAGCAGAGCCTCTGTGAGTGTGTGGATACTCCCAGGCAGCAGAGCCTCTGTGAGTGTGTGGATACTCGCATCCAGCAGAGCCTCTGTGAGTGTGTGGATACTCGCATCCAGCAGAGCCTCTGTGAGTGTGTGGATACTCCCAGGCAGCAGAGCCTCTGTGAGTGTGTGGATACTCCCAGCCAGCAGAGCCTCTGTGAGTGTGTGGATACTCGCATCCAGCAGAGCCTCTGTGAGTGTGTGGATACTCGTATCCAGCAGAGCCTCTGTGAGTGTGTGGATACTCCCGGGCAGCAGAGCCTCTGTGAGTGTGTGGATACTCCCGGGCAGCAGAGCCTCTGTGAGTGTGTGCATATTCCCGGGCAGCAGAGCCTCTGTGAGTGTGTGGATACCCACATCCAGCAGAGCCACTGTGAGTGTATGCATACTCCCGGGCTGCCTTGGCATGGCTTGCTTTTATTTCCCATGAGTGAGAAGCAGTGAGAGTTGGTGTGGGGAAGCCCAGGATATTTTTGCACAAACCACTTGTTCAAAGCCTGTTCTGAAGGAGCCTGACCCACACAGGAATGGAGAACTCAAGAGTCACAGGACCTCACTAGGCCCTGGGGTGCGGTTCTAGGCGATCAGAATTCAGCAGTTCCTCCTATTGCTTGGCAGCAGTGCGGTCAGCAGGGGAGGCGAGGAAGACTGTTGGGGGAGAGCTGGGTTCCTGCTCAGACCAGGTGTGAGCAGCAAGCTGCCACTCCAGACCAAGTGTGAGCAGCGGACTGCCACCCCAGACCAGGTGTGAGCAGCGGACTGCCACCCCAGACCCATGAGGTCTGCAGTCCTCTCAGCCTGGTCACTTGATCCTCATCCTTTCCCTGTCAGTGAGGAGGCTGTTTACTTCCGGAAAGTCAATTGTTCCCAGGTAAGATCAATCTCCTTGGTAAAGAGCCTCCTCTCTTCTCAAGGAGGCAAAGAGCCCGGTACTCAGAAGCTGTACTCAGAGCCTGATCCACGGCAGAAGGAAAGAGGGCCTGCAGGTAATACTGCCTAGCAACCCCTGCTGGAATAGTGGGGACACCGAGTCAACAAAGGCAAAGTTCGAGGAGCCACTGTCAAAACGGAGCCCAAACCTTGTCCCTGACAATCACGCCAGGCATCGTTCTGCTGCTGCCAAAACTCCCACAGTTCCATGAGCATCCTCTTGATTGTAAGTTTACACACACCATACTAACAAAGCACAGTGACACTACGTTCCAATGCAATAACATATTTTAGCATAATGCCCTAAAATCCTATTACAAACAGAATGTGCGAACACAGATTCGTATTTTAATTCAACATTTTAAAACACAGCTCTTACCAACATTCCAATCTAAAACTCCAAGGCAACCCACCCTTCTAACAGAGAGCATGACCCCCAGCATCTGAGTGCAGACTCTTAATATATGGAACAGAGCATCTAGGCTCCTCAGGAAAAAAAGGATGAGGTCTGTGTTATTGGAACACAGTTCGACCTCAACTCGCTTGAACACTTTTCTCAGGTACCACTTTAGTGTTGGTGACTCTGGGTTTGTGTTGGGCAAGGTGCTGCAGACCCCAAGCCATGCTCGGTGCTCATGGCTTCCTTACAGACTATTCACCATGGCATGTGTGTGGCCCTGTACACCCTGGCTGTGAGGCCAGAGCACTCCCCAGTTCTGGGCCTCTCAAGGACCCAGTCAGATAAACCCAGCTGTGTAGCAGGGATAGACTTTCTAAAGCCCTTGACCTCCCTGCTTATCTCTCCCTGCTCATTACTCCACACCCCAGGCTTCTGTGAGCTGGGGCTGGTTTGGGGGCAGGGTGGGTAGGGGGAGTCCTGGGGATCAGCCTTTGAATACACTGACATAGGCCTGCCTCACCATCTGGGTTACAGGGTAAAGACAGGATGGACCTTGAGGCAGTGTGAGCTCCTTCCGACCTTGGGGAACTATAGACCACACCTGGGCCTTGTGGCCCACTTGTGACTTTGCAGTAATATGTTGCCTTACTAATCAGCACGCTCCAACCCACTCCGCTTTGGCCCTTGCTCTCCCATGGCCTAGGCCCATGCCCCCTCACTTCCCATGGTGTATTCAGGAGCTTTTATGGGTCCCTCCTGCTACAGGCTTCTCACCAGTGGCCCCATGGGCTGAACTATGTTGAAGCAGTATTGGTGAAATTATTAAGGCCACTCCACATAGTTAAAAGGAGATTTATTTAATGGCGTAACTTACAAATTAAGGGATAGGTAGGTCACAGGGTCTGGGGAAGGTGTATCGCAGTCCAGTGGTGTTCTCTGGAGCTCTGCTTGGCCCACCTCCACCATCCAGGGTCCCGGAACGGAGAGAGTGCTCCCCAGGTGCCTCTCTTGGCCCCTCCTTGTAGGCGTGACAGTTGCTGAAGTCTCAATGGGGGTTGGAACTTCCAGATCAAAGCTGGAATGGCTACCCACTACAAAGCAGCCCCATTTTTTTTTTTTTATGGATTCCTTTCCCTAGGCTAATTTCCTTTTCTAGGTGGTCATTCAATTCTTTCCTTCCTCACGCTCCAGTTCTCAGCAAAACTGGCCCCCAGAATCACCATTTAAAGTCCCATGGCCTGAGTATAGGACACAACCATCAAAAATGGTCAACATTCCCCCAAATGATCCTGCTGTGCCTCTAGGATCCAGAGCTGTGGACTGAATATCAGCTCCTGGAGACCAGGACCTCTTCTAACTTGTTCCTCAGTGTCTGGCAACCAGGAGAGCAGATGTTCAACAAAGAGCTATCCAGTGAATAAGCCATACGGCTGAATGCACTTTTTAATCCTCCACATAGGGTGGTGGTGGTGCACACCTTTGATCCCAGAACTCAGGAGGCAGAGGCAGGCAGATCTCTGAGTTCAAGGCCAGCCTGGTCTACAGAGCATGCTAGGCTACACAAAGAAACTGACTCAAAACTCAAATCCCAAAATTCAAAAAAAAAAAAATTTCCACATATAAAAAAGTTATAAACAGCATACAAGTTTTCCCAGGGAAAAGCAAATTTCTTCCTACTCTAGGTTAGGTTGTCATAAAAGGCAAAGTCCATTAGCTGGGGGTGGAGGAGGGGCATCCTCTGCAGGAGGGAAAGCGGTCCACAGGGCAGAGGTGTGGCCCAGCACTCTTAACTCTCAAATATTTCCACGATGGAGATTTTCTTGCCTCCCTACTCAGATGTTACCATCACCTTGCCGGTCTCATTCCCCCCCAGAGTGTCAATTTTTTACTCATGGCAATGAGCTCCCTGCTCCCTGCACTGGGGTGACACTGAGAATCAGATGAGACACCAGACGTCAAGCAGCACCCTGAAGCCCGAGAGCCCTCTCTGCATCCAGCATGTGCCTCGCCGTTATTAGGAAACACGTCACCGAATCTGAACAGCTGGAACTGTCCTGCAGCTGTGCTGTCTTTCCAATGGTAGCCAGAGGCTCGGAGAGTCCAAAGTCACCTGACTTAGAACTGAGGCCAGCTTTGCCTCTCCCAAAGCCATGGAAGCAGCAAATTAAGGCTCCTGACCCCACAAATCCCAGTCTGCAGGATCTGAGGATGCCCATGCCCGGGCATGCCAGGTGGCCAGGAAGGGCGAACAGCTCACTTTCATGACTGTCTCACCCTCTCAATTGTTTGCTCACAAGAGGGGAGGAGGTGGTGGGAAGCTGGGCCATCCAGTCACACGGGGTGAGTTGACCCGCTGCCAGCCAATCCCGTCTGCCAGAGCTGGCGCTGGAAAGGCCCTGGCCCCATCTTGCCAGGACACTTTATCTTTGTCCCAGAACACAAAACGAGCCTTGTCTTGGCCCCTGCAGTACCAATTCCACATGCTCCTGACTGCCCCGGCCCCTCTGCCCCTAGAAAGGCGGACTTTGTCAAGTCCAAAGACTAACTTGTTTCTTTTTCACCAAAATGTGGTGGCTGACCTGGCTGATTTATCTTGGGAAAATGGTGGCTGGGGGAGGGGAATGAGGTGACAAGCATGGGCACAATCCAAAAAGCCACGTAGACTGTCTCACTGAGGAGCAACAGCTGTGTATTGAGTGCAGTTCCAGGGGCTCAGGACAGTCCTTCCGAGGAGCACAGAAGCCACCACCAGCTACTCTTTGTCTGCTTGTTTTGTTTTAGCCTTTAAAGCTTAAACATAAAAATTGTCTTTGTCCAGAAGCAACTTGTTATCACCCCCAAGTATGAATTAGTTTTCATGAAAACGAAGAGGTGGGTTAGAAGCAGGACAAAATGGTCACAAGGGAAGCCACTGTAGGTTAAAGAGAGAAGCATGGGAGTCAGGAGGGGAACCAGGCATGGTGATGATGTTCAGGACAAGCATTCAAGGAAAGAGAAGCAGGCACAAAGACCCAGGCACGTGTGTACATGCACACACTTGCATACAAAATATGCACATGTATTCACATAGATGTGCACATGGTGCACACATATGCTCATATACACATAAAACAGGACACATGCACACATACATGCACACATACTCAGGGTGGCATATTCATGTGTGTATCTACACATACAGGCCCCAGTGGTGCAGGGCTTCCCAGAGACAACAGAGAAGCCAACATAGTCAGGTTCTTACTGTATGTATGCATCTGTGTGTATGTATATGCTATGTATATGTGTGCAGCTGTGTGTGTGTACTTATTTGTATGCATGTGAGTATATGTTTATTTATGTGTGCCTACAACTATATATGTCCATGCAAAAGCACATATCTATGCCTGCATATATGTTCATATGCATTATTAGGATCAATCCACATGAGTCCATTTAATGGGCAGTAGGGATTTATTAAGATATAAATTGAAGAAATACACTCATGATCACAGAACAGAGTAGACAGCTGAAGTCATCCTCTGATCTGACAGGGAGCAAATCCACCTGGCAGTTTGATCACACCAGGAAGCAGGAAGCAGGGAGAAGGGACTTATGACCTTTCTCCCTTACCTTTTAAGAGGTAACTGCCTCCTTTGGGACCTATAGCCCAAGATCGTGGGCAGAGCAAATACCAGTACATTCATGTTCATATGTGTGTGTGTGTGTTTGTGTGTGTGTGTGTGTGTGTGTGTGTGTGTGTGTGTGTGTGTACATATATGCACATGACTTGCCTGCATGTATGTGTATTCATGAATGTGTGCATGTGTGTGCCCATTTTTATGTGCTTGTATGAATGTGCATAGTTATGTGTATGTTGTGTGTAAGTGTATGTGAATGTGTGTGCATAAACACATGTTTCCATGCATGTACATGGCTGTGTGTGGTGATCACATGCATATGTGTATGTGCATGTGTGAACACAAGATAATGTATATGTGAGTATATGTAGCACAATGTAAAAAAAAAAAAAAAAAGGCTCTGAGGGACCAGGTGACTCTTGGCCATGTAATTTTACATTCATTCTGGGTGACACAAGAAACGGTAAGAGCATTCAAGGGGTGACATAAGTCTCCTCCTGACTGTTGTATGAGAATAGGTAGGGTGGAGGGTGATGTGACCATCAGGTAAGAGCGTCATCAGCTGGGACACATAGTTCAGGGTGGGCCAGGGAGAGTGGACGGCCTGAGGGAAATAAGCTTCAAGTTGGGGACTGAATGAGCCCTTGATGTGGGAAGTTTCGGTCTGGCCCCCATTCACTCACCAACCAACGGTGGAAAAATCCACCTCCCTTTCTAGGCCTAAGTTTCCCTGTCTATGACATAAGGTCTGAGGAGGTGGAGCAGCTGGTGCCAAGGTCTTCTGCAGTAGGCAGTGGCAGCCCTATATTTGGGGCCTTGGCTCTCGGGCTGTGATCCAGTTTCTAATCCCAGCAGGCCTGGATGCCCCATGGCAGCTGCAGAAACCTGGGGATGATGCTGAGCTTAGGGAGAGTTGCCTGTTGTCTGCAGAAACTGGGACAACTAGAGACTTGAGACTTGCTTGCCCACCCACGGGATGGGAACGGCTGGTCTGATGTCACCGTTCAGCTGGAGAAGAGCAGGCTACCAGCCTAGGGCTTCCTGAGCCCCTCAGGGGACTGACGTCCCAGCCACAACGCCTTTCCAAGTGGTCCAGTCTCAGCTCTGGGGCTGTGCTCAACCTCTGTGGCTGACCTCAGTGTACCTCTTCAAACCTCTCTGCTGGGCTCTTGACCAGGTAGAAACCACTACCTCTGTTTTGTTGAGTAGAAAACTGAGAACGAAAAAGTAATGGCAGCAGAGCTGGGAGGGAACGGAGGTTAAATAGTTCTTCCACCATTCTTTGCTGCCTCTCAAGGGTGCAGTGGATGTGTGGAAAAGAGAAAGAGAAGCTAAATATGTTTTAATAAATATAGACATTCACACCCTCCTGTTTTGTCGGGGCTGAGGACTTTCAAACAAAAGCTGCTTTCTGCAGCTGAAGTGCGGCCCTTTTGTGAAGTGGATAAGCCCCCTGGTCATTGTTTACAGCTTTTTGCTGCCCGTTTATTCCTTTGTAATTGCAGCAAATTTTTTTTTCAAGACATATACATGCTGGGGACTCTATGAGGCTCCAGGGAGGGGACCGTAATAATTAACAGAAAATGACTTAGTTCCTGAACTCACTGGTTTGCGCTGCAGTTGAAAGATGTCCTCTTCTGGATGTTGTTTCTGCTCCGATCTCTGTACAAGAGAAATGCAGGGGCCTGGTGAGGTGCTGTGATTTCACCGGGGGAGAGACCTGATCAGAATTCAAACCCGGCCTTGTGGCTCATGGCAGCCGCGGTAGTCAAAGCGCTGCAGGAGCAGCCGGCCCTGCGTCAGGCAATTTGATTAGGGTTTAGTAGAGGGATTACTCACAAAGGAAGACAAGACTACAGGGGACCACAAAGCACTCATCAGGACCCTCAGTTCACAGTAAGAGGAAAGAGAAGTCCATCGTTCGGCAGATAGATGAGGACTCCCAACAGAGCTGGGGTTTCAGTGGAGGGCTTGGCGATCCCAAAATGACCCTGCATCAGTAGACTAGGAATAAATACTCCAACTTCACTGGCCCCTCTCCTTCCACATCCTTCCAGAGTTATCCACAGCTCAGATCATGGTCATGATGCCTGTAGGACAGATTCTGGAGGAAAGAAGGATACAAAGGGGACCTAGGAGAAAATCATGGGGTCTTCAGCCAAAGTTAAGATGCTTCTAAATCAAGTGCAGCTCATTGGGCCAGGGGAAATCTAGACTCAGGACCAAGCGGGTCATAAGTTCCATGGTGCTCCTCACTTCAGGCCAACAGGAATGTGAATGTGTGTGCATTTATGTTTGTCCATGCATGTTCCTGCATGTGTGTGTGGTAATCACATGATCTCTGTGTGTGTGTGTGTGTGTGTGTGTGTGTGTGTGTGTGTGTGCGTGTGTGTAGCTGTGGTCTGGGTGACTCTTGGTCATGCAATCTTACACTCACTCTGGATGACTCAAGAAGCTGTAAGAGTGTTCAGCTGGTGACATGATCTAATTTGCATTTTCAAGAAAGTCTCCTGACTGTTTTGTGAGAATAGATTGGATGGAGCATGATGTGACCATCAGGTAAGAGCGTCATCAGCTGGGCCACTTAGTTCAGGATGGGGTCAGGAGAGAGCAGACGGGCTGAGGGAAATAAGCTTCAAGCCAGGGAATGGATGAACAAATGGAGGAGCCCTTGATGTGAGAAATTTAGATCTGATCCCTATTTGCCCCATCACCTGCCTCCTATTAGATGATCAGGGGACAAACACTGATGGCTGATGGCTCTCCTGACAGCCTTAGGGTTCGAACTTGGCTAACATCTGTCTGGCTTGCAGCAGACTTCTGCAGCCTTCCACTCTGCTGGGGCTTTCTTGAGGGAGTGGGGGAGCAGACAGAACAGCAAAAATGTGGGGAGAAACTTTGTCAGCTTTAAGGGGACAGGCAGGGGGTGAGCCTGAACAGCCTGGGAGCTAGCATGGGAACTTTGGTTTGTTCCAGGCTTGTGTGAGCTCACTGGAAACTAGATACCCTTGCCTGAGGTAGTTGGCTGCAGGGGGTGGATAAAGGAAGTAATGGCTTTATCCAACAAACAGAAACCCTTTTCACAAGGTTTCTGAGGAATGCTGAGTTAGGTTTTGTTTATCCACTAGCAATCTTTCTGTTTACCCAGTCAGAGTCCACCCCGAGCTGAGCCCAGACTGTCATCCAGGATATTGACTGCTGGCTTTGGAGCCTGCTTTGGACCTAACAGTGCCTTCATTTGAAAAATGGAATAATTACTTGTAAGGGTGAAATAAATGCCATGTGTGAAGCGTTTAGGTGATGGCTTGGCACAGAGTAGGCACTATTATTGCTAACAGCTATTACGACTACACACACCTCACCCAGACATCAGAACAGGAGCCATATTGAGTGTACAACAGACTTGGATTCATTTCTCACTAAAAAAAACTATGACATTTTGGTCTCTCTTTCAGAGCTCAGTTTGGCCCAGAGATTTCAACCCTTCCTCAAGGTCCCACAGCTTACAGACAAAGAGAGGTGTGCATCCAGCTCTCAGCCCAACAAAATCTTTATTCTTGTTGCTGCTTCTCCTCAGATCTCTCCCAACGGGTCACTGAGGCCCTGAGAACTCATTCCAGACGAGTCCTGCTGGGCCCTCTCACCAAGGGTATTCCTGAATTCAGTCAGCATCACACCTGAGGGGCAGAACTATGGAGCTAGTTCTGTTCCCATTCTTGGAGAAGGAAACTGAGGCTCAGGGAGACAGAGGAACTCGCCCAAGACTACTCAACATATGGGGAGAGACAGCATAGGTATGATTTCCCCCGAGAGACAATCCAGTCTCTAGGACCCCAGCATCACCTGGAAGTACCCCTTACGAAGCCCAGCAGCACCCCCACCCATCTCCCTGCTTTATGACCTGTTTTATGAGCCAGAGGCCCGCCAGCTTCGGTGTTGTCATGGAAACAAACCTCGAACAGATATTCTGGTTGCTCATTCTGGGGTTGATGATTTTTGTTGTTGATTTTGTTGCCTGTGTACACATGTGTGTGCGTGGGGCGGGGTGCACAGATGCATGCAGATGCATGTGGAGGTCAGACAAGAGTTTGATGTCTGGTATCCGTCTCCATCCCTCCTCACTTTATTTACTGAGGTAGGATCTGTCACTGAACCAAGAGCTCACAGACATGGCTAGCCTAGCTATCCAGCTCGCTCCAAGGATCTATTATCTCTGCCTCCCAAGGGCTAAGATTACAGGTGAGCCATCAGTTCTACCTGGCATTTGAGTGGGATTTAAGAATCTAAATTCTGGTCCTCATACTTGTGTGGCAAGTGTTTCATCCAAAGAGTCATCTCGTTACCTTACAGGGTTGGCAGTTTTACGTCAGGAGCCCAGTGTTAGAGATAAGGACTGGAATCTGGGCTCCAGGGCTACACAGAGCCTGCCTGTGTCTCCTCTGCCCCAGTTCATGCTGTGCCCAAAGGGCTCAGGACTCACATCTGAGAGGTCAAGGGGTTGCCAGGAGGTTGGGGGAGTCTGCAACACACAGGGAAATACAATGGCACACTAAACAGGGCTTGGAGATCCAACAGAGCTGGGCTGTCGACCCACAAGGTCCAGGACATGCAGAGACAAGAGGACAGCCAACGTGAAAGGTGTCACAGTGGTTTACAAAGGCACACAGACGCGCACTCAAAAACAGAGGTACCCACACAGCGGCTGCAGGAGGAGATGCCACGGGCAACACAAATCCAGAGTGGTGCCCGGGTTCCCAGACTCCAAGACATACAGAGGACATTTGGATACCCACAGATACATGCCAACACACATACGCACACACTCAAAGCATACAGACACACACTGCTTACCATCTGTGTGACCCAGGCACCTTGTCCCATCTCCCGAAGCTTTAGTCTTATCCTCTGTCACAGGGGTATCATGGCTGTAATTCTTGAGGACAGAGGAAATCAGCAGAGTGCCCGTGCCACCCTCCCCCACCTCTATTTAGCCAGTCAACCCACATTCATTAAGCACTTTTTTTCCTGTGCCAGGAGAGAAGTGAGCTAGCAAGGATTCACTGAGCTCTGGACATGTCTGCTCCCTTGGGGATATTCCAGCCCAGGGGTGCACAATCTCCCGCTCTCATCCCACAAAAATCAGACTGCCAAAAAGTGAAAGCAAAATGAGAGTACGTGCTCCTTCACCAGACCCTACCCTGCTGAGATGGAATGGTGTCTCAGGGGTACCAGAATCCCTCCTGCTTTCCTAGACTTGAGGTCCAGAAAGGGTGCCCAGCCCAAAGGAGGACTCTGGGGCTCTTCTCCACATCCAGAGACCCCTAGCCTCTGTGCAGAGTGGCCATGGCTGAAGCCTATTTATGGTTGCCAGGGAGCTGAATGATTTTCCAGAGGGCAGGCAGTTTGTGAGGGTGCTACCTCCCCTCACTCTCCAGGTGGCCTTGAGATGCTCTGGATTTCCATCCTGGGTAGGCTGCATATTCGTTGATCACTTGGCACAGGGCGACAGAGTTGCTCAGGATCTTGCTTTCTACGGATGCTCAGCCCTACTTACTAGGAGAAAGGCATGAGGAATGATCACAGTGCCATCCTTGTCCCCAAGGTCACGACCAAGGCAGGCCCAGAGTTCAAGGCAGACCTGGAGGATCCACCACAGCTCAGCCAGTGACCTTGGCTGAGAGACTCCCCACCCGCCCCACCCTCCACCGGTGAATCAAATGTCTTTGTCTGACCTAAGGAGATTACAGGCTTCCTCCCACCTGACTCCTAGAATTGGGGAGAGCCTGAATTAAGGATGAAAGCAGAAGTGTCCTGACTAATTAAAGAGGCAGGTGGGCCTCTCTCTATCACCTTGGAAGGATCCACAAGGCTGGTCAGTAATATTACGCAAGGCTCCTCTTCCCAACTCCACTGCATGAAACACTGAGTCAGAAAATTGCACAAGGCCCAGTAACTCTAACTTTGAGTGCATACCCCCAAACAACTCAAAGAAGGATCTCAAAAATAAATTTGTTGGAGCTCGGGTCAAGCGTACTCGGTAGAGTGCTTGCCTGTCGTCCGTGAGGCCCATGCTTGATCCCCTGGATCACCTAAAATGCCTATAATCCTAGCACTTGGAAGGTGGAGACAGGAAGATCGGAAATTCAAGGTCATCTTCAGCTAGATAACGAGTTTGAGGCCAGCCTAGAATATATGAGACCTTGTCTCAAAGTAGTCCCAGTAGCCAACATGTGGCAGCAACCTGTGTCTGCTGATGAAGAAACAGATAACATATGCTGTGCAAACAGTGGGATAGTCTTCAGCTTCAAAAAAGAATGAGTTTCTGCCATTACAATATACATAGACCTTGAGTACATTATACTAAGTGAATAAGCAAGTCACAGAAGAACAAATACTGTGTGCTTCCATTTACATGAGGTTTCCAGAATAGTCAAATCCATAGCAACAGAAGGAGCAGTAGTTGACGGGGTGGAGAGACTGTGTTTAATGGATACAGAATTTCAGTTTTAAAAGGTAAGGAGGTTCTGAAGATGGACTGTAACAATGATTGCACAACAGTATAAATGCACATACTGCGAATGGGCCATGTTAAAAGCAGCTAAAATGGTAGATATTACGTGATGGAATATTATATCATTTTTTTAAAAAACACTGCAACTGTGCACAGTGGCACACAGTATGTGTTCTATAAGCACTGGTTGGAAGAATGGAGGGTGACCTCAGCGATGCCCAGAATATACTCATGATATTCCTGTGGTGTTGTATCTTCAAAGATGTCAATGTGGAAAGACGCCCCATGCAAACAGTACTGAGCCAGAGACCGGGCTGAAATCATCGGCTGGCTGTGGACTCTTATTCATTCCACATTTCAGCAGACTCTTCAGTAGAGACTTAGTTGTATGGTATCTGGTGATATTCAAAAGGAGTTCTGAGATAGCTGTGCTCCCTCCATCCCTTCAAGTGCCCATGATGATTCTTTAAAACCTCCCAACAGGCCTTCAAGGGCACCTAGTTACAGTGAAGGTCACTCCTGCCACATATCAGGCCTGTTCTGGGCTCAGAAGACACCCCTTTATGGAGCTTACACTGTAGCATAGGAGAGTAACAGAAAACAGAAAACTTAAAGGAGTTTCAGGGAAGGATGCTAGGGAGACAAGAATAGAGTTCTGGGGGAGGGGAGGTCAAGAGCAGAGCTAGAGAGTTATAATTTCACCAGGAGACCGGGAAAGTCTGGCTGGGGAGCGGCGGTTAAGCACATACCTGAAAGAGATGTAGGAAGAAGCCATTTGGATCCATATGGGACAAGAGCCTTGGGTGGGGACATCCCTAATACATCGGCACAACAGCCAGGTGACCACTGGAGCTGGAAGGCACACTCTTTGGAAAGACCCAAGCTTTAGAACAGGAAGTCACCTGCCTCATAGTAGGATCATGGGCCTATCTGACTAAGCCAGGGCTCTTAACTGTAAACGGATGGACTTTTCCCAGACAGGAAGCCACAAAGCATGAGCTGAGCACATGTTAGTATCAGACATGATAGGAATTGCAGGAGAGCACCTGTCCTTCTGGAGCTGCCACTGAATCCATGTGATTGTGTACATGTGGGAGCAGTCTTAGAATGTGTGCCCATGAGTGTACCTACCTCTGAGTGCAGATGAGCCTGAGTATATATATATTATTATGTTCTGGCTCCCATGAGGTCACCAGTGGTTTCTTAACCACCCCCACCTGCAAGTGTGGGTGGGTATCTTTGTCCCACCTCGTGCATCTACAGGAAGGTCTTCATGTCCATCAGGGGACAGCATCTGCATCCAAATGTCTACAACCAAGCATATGTCATTCCACATGCACACCACGGTCACACAGTCTCCAGAGTTCTATCCAGGTAGTGTGATTCCCTAGGTTATAATATAGGTCTGCCACTGGCCTGATATGACCTTGGGCAAATTTAACCCCCTCTTTGTTCCATCTTTCATATCAGTAAAATGGGAATAATCATTTTTTAAAAAACTACTTTATCAAGTTGTTACATAAAGCACTAGATCAGAGGATTACATATGGCCCAGAAATTCCAATTCTGGAATCATATCAATTAATATACATGAAATAAATCCTGGGCACAGCGTGTGAGCTGTTGTTACGTGGAGTTCTGTCTGTGTGTATGCCTGTCTGGGTCTCTGTCCTCCTCAGCACTCCATTCCTTCAGAAGGAAGTGTCTTTATTCGGGCAAACTCTCATGTTTGTCATTTGTGGCCTGTCTCTGGTGACAAAAATCCAATGTAGCTGGCATGGGAACAAGGGGAGGGAGTGCAGGAGAACTCATGCCACAGCTCGGCCAGCTGGACTCTGACCTGACCAGCCAAGCGGCTAAATAGGCAGGCAAGCAAAGGGAGGCCCAGCTTGGGGTCTGGGCCATCTCTAACTTTGACCATAGGAATTCCTTTCGCATTCCTCTTGCTTCTCAGCTGGAGAAGAGGGTATCCCAGACAAGTCTTGGGTCTGTGCCACCACTGTGTCACAGCTGCCCTTCTTGAGACAGCTGTTCTATGATGACCCTTGGTCTAGCTTGCAGAGGCTTCCTGTGGACTTCCTGAGACAGGCTCTCTCGTTATCTCTGCTTTACAAATAAACAAAGACACAGAGAGGCAAATTGATCATGTAAGTCATACAACTGCTAAGTGGAAAGACCAGAGCTCAGCCATGTCGTTTGTGTTGAATGAGTAGGCCCAGTGAATGAGAGAGTAAACCGAGATTGGAGGTGGGATAAGAAGAGCAAGAAGACAGAAAACCATGGGGACTGGTGTGGCATCCTCCTGGCAAAGGCTGGGACCAGCTTGGCACCCTGCTGGAGAGGCTCTGGGGAGAGGAAGGGAGTGGCAGATGGGGCCAGATGGCAGGGGCTGGAAGGCATTGGAGGTGCTTGAATTTAAGCCACAGTGAGGTGCCATGGGGATGAGCCACCTGGATCCTTTGGTGTGGATAAATTGGCGAGCTGAGTGAAGGTCTTCAGGACAGCAAATAGCTGGCATCAGCCCAGCAGCCCAGGAGAGCCAATTATAACAAAGGCTCTGCAGTCAGTCTGCCAGAGGGCTGGGACACTTTTAGCCAGACAAGTAACCTCTAGTTACTGAGCCCCAATTTTCTCATCTAAATCTCTGGTTGAAAAGATTAAAATTATTGTTTCAGTGCTTGACTCATGATACTCAATAAACAGCCATCTATTATTAAACCAGAAGTTTAAACCACTGGCTTACATTATGTATGCATGCACATGGTACACATACATACACAATGCAAATCATTACAAAGTGATTAAAGGACCTAATAGAAAAGATGGACAGCATGCACAAACAGATGGGAAGTTTCAGAGGAGAAAAGGCTGGCCGGCCACGCTAACCCTATGCTAATGAGCCATGATGCCAGAGAGGAAGGATTCTGGAGATGTGATTAGAATTAGACTGGACACAGGAGAAAACAACAACTCGGTGATGGTTTTGTAGCAAACCTCTGACGCAGAAATCTCCAGCTGCAGCACCAGCTCCTTGGATGTGGCAGAGGTTGAAGCGCAGCCCCGGGTGCACCGTGCTTGGTGGGATAGTGCCCACATCCCTGAGCAAACATGATGGCATCACCACCTGTGCCAACTTCTTTCGGCACCAAGGCTTCACCAGTGATCAGGATGGAAACTCTGTCTCCAGGAAACTGGGCAGCAGCCGAATGCTCTGAGCTGCTCTCAATGCAGCCCTCTGGAGCTCACAAGCTAAGGGGGCGAGAGGGGGGATGTTGGACTGATAGATAAATAAAATGTTCTGTTACATGGTGGCAGAGCCAGTGAAGAAAGTCACAGAAGGGGACCGGAGGAAGAGAGCTGAGGATGCATTTTTAAATAAGATGCTTGGGCAGGGTCTGAATAAGAAGGTAACGTTTGAACAACAATCTAAATCGGGTAGCGTGCAGCAAGAAAGGGAAAGTCGAGGGTTCATCGACAAACAGAAAGAGAGCCTCTCGGTCCAGCGCCCCCGTGATGCCTCTCAGAGCGGAGAATCGAGGATTCCAGCGCTATTAACAGTAGCTGTGAAGGTTACTGACATGGGGGGGGGGGTATTTCTTCTACAGATATCTTCAAGTAAGAATGTTAAAATATCATCAAACCAGACTTCAGGTCTGGGCATTTATGGTCTCAAGTAGAGTCCCACTCCTCTTGTATACATTCTGGAAATCCCAACAACGATACCCTGAATATTTGTTTACAGTAAAGATACCCTAATTCTCTACATCCCTGTGATCTAGAGTTGTGCCTGGACTCCTGTCTGGTTTATCTCATGAACCATTATGATTTCATCTAAATTTCTTAGCACGGGCTGGAGAATGCACCAGCCATTAAAGGCTGTGTCTCACAACTCTTTGAAGATAATAACTTTACAATTACCAAAATTATATATATAATATACATAAACATACAAATATGTGTGTATATATGTATATACACGCACATATATATGACTCTTGCAAAGCTAGGCAACTTCCCAAAAGCATCCTGGCTATTGTCATCACTTTTGGTATCCTACCAACACTAGATGTTAGGATCCTACTGCTGAAGAGACCACATACTTTGGTTACAGGATGTCGAGAAACCAAACTGGAATTGAGCTGGAAACTTCCTCTCTGCTAGCTGCATACATAAGTGCTAAAACCTGCTAAGCAGGCTGCTGGATGGGGGTGGGGGTGGGGGGTGGGGGGATGATCATCAATGGTCTCGTCCACTCTAGAACATTCTTGCTGCAACACCTACTTCCCACTTGTGGAATAGTGGCATGATTACAGTGGGGGTAACCAGCCTGTACAGGAGGCCTCTTCCATAGGAGGGCATACACATTCAGTACTATAAACCTGGCTGAAAGCCTGTGACTGAGTGAGTCATGAGACCAAAGGGGAACATACTATTGTTGCTTCCCTAAATGGACATGTTGCCACACTTCCTTCTAAATGTTTATGTTTACAAGCCTATGTTTGTGTTCCTCTCAGCTTGGGGCAGGTTCCCACACCTCCCCCAAGGAACTATTGAGTGTTTATAATCGCTACAGGAGATGGCATTTTCTTCAGTGGTGTAGCCATTGAGGGTCTAGCTGGGAAGAAGAAGGAGTTCAGAGTGGAAAGATGGGGATGACAGGGAGCAGTAAGGGAAGACTTTAATCACAGTACCCTGTGTATGTGGATGTACTACTGAAAAATAAATAATAAAAATAAATAATACATGGATTTTTTAAGGGCCATGAAAAACCCATACTCATGCTTAGGGATGTCTTATTCTTTCCCTGAACAGTTATCTTTCTACTGATCCCCATGCATTAAATCCATGTTTAAAAATCTCTTTTGGAAAGAGGCCATGATTTGAAAGAGAGCAAGACGGGATTTAAGGGAGGGTTTGGAAGGAGGAAAGGGAAGGGGGAAATGATGTAATTGTATTATAAACTTGAAGAAATATTTTTAAATCTCTTTTAATAACCCACAGCTCTGTTTCATGCTGACTTGTTGTGAAATTCCTTTCTGTAGCAGTCATAGGTTTGGGCTTTCCTTGAGTGGAGCTCTCGGTAAGGAGTAAGGGAACTCCACAGGCTGCTGCAGCATAGGAACTGTATTTCCCTCCCTGCTATCACCAACAGCGAAGGGAACCATGTGACTGTCTTGGGAAGCATTTGTTTCCAGGGTCAGTCAGTGGAAAGAACAGAAAAGCGGGGTGGTGGGGAAGGATGGAAAGTCCGGTGACAGGGTCAGGGAAGCAGGGATGGGAAGTTCGGTGAAAGGGTTAGGGACTGGGCCCCCAGTTGGAGCAGATAATGTAGGGCTCTTGGCTTTACCCATGAATGCCACTGGAACCTATCAGTTTCCTACTGTGAGCTGAGATCTGCACTAATAGAATTCTTCAAAAACAGCTTGTAGAAGAGTGGGGGGGGCATGCATTAGAACTTAGGGTACCTGGGATAGAGGTGGAGGTGGTAGATGGAACATCAGGGTTTAGATTTGGGGTGCACCCTACAGGATCAACTGATAACAGGTGGGAGGTCCCTATTGTTATTAATGTTTTCCTAGTTTGGTTTATGTGGTTGTGATAAGAACGTGATGGCCAAAAGCAGCTTGGGGAGGAAAGGGTTTAATTTGGCTTACATTTCTAGATCACAGTCATCACTGAAGGAGCAGAAGAGAGATCATGGAGGAGTGCTGCTTACTGGCTCCCTCTCATGGCTTGCTCAGCCAGTTTTTTTATACAAACCAGGATGCCCACAGTGCTGGACTCTCCTACATCAATCATCAATCAATAAAGTTCCCCTCCAGCCTTACCTACAGGCCAATATGATGGAGGCATTTTCTTGATTGAGTTTCCCTCTTTCCAGACGATCCTAACTTGTATCAGTTGACGAAACCTAACCAGCAGCATTGTTATAAAGGCTGACAAGGACCCCAAGGCTCTTAACTTCAGTACCACTTCCAATCTTCCTGAGATACCTTGTTGACTTTGTTGGAGAACTGTTGCCAAGGGCCATCTCCCAGAGCCTGGCCCTGAAGGCCCTGAGCCCCCATATAGCTGAGCCATCCCAGCTCCATAATGGCAGGATGTGAGTTGTTTTTTTACTCAAAATCAGCAAAGGTGACAGAAAACTCACCAGAGAAACTAGACCTTGCAACAACAAGCGGCCCCGTGCCCCTATGGAGAGAAGAGGGGCCAAGCTCTGCAGACACCTACCCACACCTGCTCCCTTGTCCTTCTCCACAGCCCTGACCAGCCTGGCCTCCTCTCGGCCCTCCCACCTATCCTCCCAGAAGTAAGAGAGAAGACTTCCTGAACGGTACAAAACTATCATTGTTTAGACTTCACTATAACCCCCATGCCTCGGCACAGGCTCTAGATCCGTTATAATGACCTCTGGGTCCTGTCTGGTCTGTCTCTACTCTTCATGGCTTTCCCCCCTCAACCTCCACACTTATTCCCCCATCAGACAGAAGAAGCTATGCCCAAGAACATGCACAGAGAGGCTCCCACGCCTGTTCCTCTCATGTAGAGTCCTCACATTACTTGGTGGCCAGGTCCCACTCATCTGCCAACTTCAAGGCCAGTGCATCCTTCCCAGGTCAAACACACCCAGGTAGGGCTCCTTCCGCCCCACAGCCCATTTACCCCTCATCCCACTCATGTTTTACTTCAAGACTGTGGGCACTAGAGGTAGCCATGGGCCCACGACAATACCAACAGTGCCCAGCCATCGGCCCGCTCTCCCACCTAGCCTGATATTGTCTCAAGACCAGAGCGTTCCAACTTAATTGGAATTAAAATAATTTGAAAGAGTCAAATAGATAGGTTAAAACTTGTCAGTTTTTTTTCCCCAACCTCTGTTGCCTGTCAGTTACGTGCAGATTTGCACTACATGTGTGTCTTCACACACTGGTGCTCCAGGAGAGGTAAGTGTCATCCATCTCTCTCTAGCAGGCCACCACAGCCTGGTGCTGAGGAAGAACTCATAAATCCAGCCCTGACTGTGGCCTGGAGACAGCTGTCAGTTTGGCCCTGGCCGTGCATTTCCCACGCAAGACAACTGTACCCCAGGGAAGGCCTCTGCTCAGAGCCTCAGGGAATAGGCAGCAGCCTCCCTGGGGCAGGAGCAGGCACATGCTGTCTGTCCTTCCACTTCCTCTCACCTCTTCATGTCAAGGTTGCCCAGGCTCTCTGGAGCTTCCTGGGATTTCTTTCTTGTCTACTTTGCTGATCAGCTGTCAACCTTGCCTGTTGACACAGGGCCTCCCACAGGAGGAAACCCAGCAGCCATTGGGGAAGCATTTGAGGAACCAGAACATTGCCCTTCCCCCATGTCTCCACAGGCCTCTGTCCATGAGAATTCTAGGTCTGACCTTGGTGCAGGTCTCATGCTCACAGGGAAGGGTCCGGCTGGGCAACAGTGTATCCCGTGATGGGAGCGTTCTCACTGCTGGAAGCATCACATCAGCGTACCACAGTGCACATCAGCAGGTCCGCTCAAGTCAAGCCCAAAATGTGTTGGTCAGATTTGGCCCAACGCAGTTTTTCAAAACTATATCACCCTTGTGCAGCCCTTTTTGGTGACTTCCTGTTTGCATCTCTGTCGGTTACCATTCTTCTGGTTGCTCGATAAGCTCATTTGCACAACTCTGAGAACATGTTAGCTAACATTTGTAACTGAAAAAAGTCTAGAAGTCACGTGTGCCACAGTTACATCTAAATCAAGACCTTGGCTCCAATTCTGTCCCTTCATCTGCGCACAGGTCCTCCGTCTAGATCTCCAACCTGGATCCCTCATGGAGGCAACATGGCTACACCAATTCCAGGTGCCATAGATTCACACTGCACATTTCTCTTCTCATTGTGGAACATTGTGAGCTCCCTAGCCCTGGTTAGCTACTCTTTGGGGCCAGCGGAATGGGTATCAGCCAACAAAAGTATCCTTCTGGGGTGAAATGATTCCATCTTCCACAAAGTCTGTGGTGAAGTCTTCCTCCTGGTGAGCTCCTTCTCATGAACTCCACCCTGTCCTTCCCTGTTGAGTCCTTTCTGTTTTATTCTCCTGTTGGTTTTACTCTCTTACCACTAAGGCGGCCATCACTGAGCCCTGGGGGTGAATCTTGGTAACACTTTTCTATTCACTAACAACTTGTTTAGGGAATGGCCAGACAACTTGTTTCTGGCTTGTGGAAATGCAAGCAAAAAATCTTCTGTGTAGGCCTCAAGGAAAGCTTTTGTCTTCCCGACACAGCAAACGGGTTTGATGACAAGGCCATCCGCTCCCTTGACTTTCCTTTTTCTTTATACCCTGCAGGAGAGCCTGGTACATGGAGGTGTGGCAATCATAATGGGGCCGTGGAGCAGCAAGTGTGAAAACAAATGTGCCCTTCTCAGGAATGGCAGGAAAGGAAGACAGGACCCAAGGGCTAGACAGCATCATTAGACAGCTGAGCATTCCCTGAGTAGCTAGCTCTTGGAATGCTCTTATTAAAAGAGTAAGAGAAGAGGAGGAGGAGGAGGAGGAAGAGGAGGAGGAAGAGGAAGAATAGGAGGAGGAAGTAAGGAAAAGAAACTAGCAACACTTCCTTGTTTAAGTTCAAGGTATTTCTGGCTGACAGAAAGTCTTTTTTTGTTGTTTTGACAAAGTAAGATGTGTGAGAATTAGAGACAGCTCAAGCTTCCTTGAATCCCAGTTGCGTGTTGTGCACCAAGGGTGTTTGCAAAAAGGCCTATCATTCAAGCATCCCAACAAAGGAGCAAGCGTCCGGACTGAGTGGAGGGCCCCAAAGCTGGGAGGCACGCTGCAGGAGTATGTCTCATCTACCGTTATCAAAGGGGCGTTGTGGCTTACGGATTTGAGAGGCCTGTGGTGAAGACAACCCCAAAGCACATTCTGAAATCCAGAAACAACTGCCACGAAGTCTCTTCAGAGCCTTCATCTTGCCTGTTTCTCCCATCCGGTAACCAAAATTCAATGAGAAAAAGCCAGGAGTGCATACATCACAGCCACAAGTACCTCGCCGAAACCCAATACCATCTAAATACTCCATGACAGGGGCACATTAAGAACTTCCTATACTAAGGAATGCTGCATAGTTTTGAAAAATGATGTTGGCAAGTTTGTAATAGCATAGAGAAAAGTTTTATATATATAAAACTAGTGTGTGTGTTGGGGTGGTGGTGGTGTGGGTGTAGTAGAGTGCCAACTCTAAGGAAATATTACAGGGAAATAAATCAGTAACGAAATGCACTATTGTGTTAAGAGCACTGTTTGCTTAGGCTGTTCTAAAGACTTTGTTGTGAATTTTTCCTGCTGCTGCTCTGGACGGTCTCCTTGTCTCTATGCTCTCCTTTTGTGAGCAGAGAGAATAAAATTGACTTTCCCTTTGAAGATTCCAGGCCCCTCCACTGTCTGAGACCATTGCTGGTGTCTCCTTCCAGGAAAGCAGGGAATCAAGGGCCTCATGGAGGACAGCCCCTCCCGCAAAAGAGGCCCCAATCAAAACAGCTTCCACACCGGAATATCTGATTAACTCTTGAAATTCTTTGAAAGAGCAAAGGGAGTAGTGGAGAAAAGGGAGATGGCCTGTACTTACAGGAGCTAACAGCAGAAAAGGATGCAACTATAGAAGTTTTATGTAAATTTATGCAAACAGAACACACACCCTGGCACAATGAGAATTCTGATAGGAGCCCCACCTGGAGCCAAGCCTCAGGAGGCTATTCACGGAGCACCTATTAAGTGTCCAGCTTGCAAAACATTTACAGCCAGGAGTGCTCTAACTCTCACTCTACCAGAGGTAAAGGTGAGATTATCATCCTCCAGACCTGTCAATCAAGCCAGGTTCAGACAAGAAAATGGTCAAAGCAGCTGGCCACCTCTGAAGCTGCTCCATATGCGGTAGCCGGGTTGAGCAGCCCTGGAGTATAAGAATATACGCTTCTGGAGGGGTTAGTTCTTCTAAAGTCCAAAGATCTGGAGTCCCTGAAGGCCTTTAGAGGATGAGCAACATGAGATGCCCAGCTGGGGTACAGACCTGGGCCTGCCATTCCTAGGACACCCTCCTCAAGATACGTCCTAGCTTTTTGTAAGGCCTAGTGGGCTCTTTCTCCAGTGGACACCTTGTCAGAGGGACTTCAGCTGACTCTGATCTCTAACAAAGCATCTGTTTCCTGAGCTGTTTAGTTCCTCTTTGTCACATGTCACACTTCTCTGGAGTCTTGTAAATACATGTGCCTTTTGCTAAGAAGTTCCCCCCTCCAACCGACCCACCGTATGAGAGGAGAGATCTGTGGCTGATGCATCTGCCTCTGTGTTTCCCACACCCAGAATGTTCTTGGAGGTCAAGATAATTGTGAGGAACGAACTGATAAATGAATGTCACCCCTCTACCACAAGACCTAGTCACACAACTGTGGACAGTCACTCAGTAACAATAGTGACCACATGCTAAGTCACATTATGTCACTCACACTTCTGAGCAGATATTTTTACATCCGTTTTCTCAACTGTTCCTCTGGCCAGCTGAGACACGATACATAATTATTCCCATTAGACAGTTTCAAAAAAAAAAAAATAGGAGGCTCTTCCATGTGTAGCTACAGACTCAGGCCTTGAATCCAGCACTTCTAATTCTAGAACCTGCTTTCTAACCCATCACATGATGCCCTGAGTTGATTCTATCCAAGTGAGTGGGTACCACTTTGCCTTACTCACTCCATGTCCCCGGGGCCAAGTACCTACTAACTCTCTGTATGTGCGTAGTAAATAAAGCAGTGGTTCTCTGGGAGTGGTGCCTGGACTACTACCAGCATCAGCACCAGTCGGGCATTTGTTGAAGGAGTGAGTCTTGAGTTCCACTGCCATCTACTTCATCACACCAAGACACACCAGACTATAACCTCCTCTGAACACACAGGGAAAGTCTCCAGTCCTTGATGCAGAACTATTCATCTGCGGTGTCCTAGGGTAAAACAAGAAGGTCATCCAGCGCTGGAGCCACCCGTAGTTTAAGCTGTCCCGATTTCTTCCCTCGAGTTGTTGGAAGAAATGTTTCCAGTTGCAATTTCAGGCCTTTGATTTCGGTCTCATCTGGTAGGGAAGATCCAGCCTGTCAGAGGGAGCAGGAGTTGGAGCAGGAGAATCTATTATTAATTACCATGTAACATTGATGAAGAGCCCACAGGGCACCACAGCTGCAGGAGCCGTGGAGAGGCTGGCTCCTGCCTGCAGGGGAAAGTGATTAGCAACATTATAAAAGGAAATATTCATCCTGGGGTGGCCCTGAGCAAACACCTCCAGGGAATGGGAGGTGCTTCTTCTAGAACCTTCCTCCCTGAGCTGGCACAGCTGCCTCAGGTCCAGGGAGGACATGAAGGAGAGGGGAGTCTGGAGCAAAAGGACTGGACCAGCGGGTCTCTATATTGAGCCCTCTCAGTGGTGGGAGCACAGTGCAACTCCAGGGGCCAGAGATGTCCAGCTTCACTTTTCAAGAAAGCAGAGTGACTAAAGTGCTCTCTCTCAATCTCTCTCTCTCTCTCTCTCTCTCTCTCTCTCTCTCTCTCTCTCTCTCCTCTCTTTCCCAGCTACTTAGCTGTCCATGTCACCTTTAAGTCTCTCAACAGTCTCAACTCTATGAAGAGACAGAAGATCAGCGTGGTCACATACACAGGGCAGTTGGGTTCAGGCCACCCGCATTTCCTGAGTCCTTGCTTTCTCCATGGAGCCACTCAGCCATAGGTACATTCCTGCACTTATATCCTCAAACACAAAAGGCATTCTCTCCTGTTCCATGTCTCAGAGCTAAGCGTGGACACTCCTCATGGAACACTGGATATTAGGATGAACACTCTGTGGACCCACAATGGTGGTCTCTAGAAAGCTGAGTGCCAAGGAGACAATGTCCTCCCAGGGGCCTGTTTTTGATCTTGGACCTCACATTTCCTAAAATAGCCCATGGGATTGGCTAATTACCTTTTACTTTGCTCCATGGGCTATTATTTTAGGCCACCAACTAATTGGAATACCCAAATTCCCAGGGACTCTGTTCTTCTGTATGCCAAACAGGACAGTTTGGAGTCAAGAGTCAACATCCTGACCTCACTTGCTGTATGATCAAACCATTGACCAATCAGAAATACTAGCCTGAGACTGGATTTTAATACAGATAATGCCAAAATCCCAGGACACATTAGTGTCTAGCTCTGCCTGGCACCTCTTGTATATTATGCTCTACCGCCCTTATGAGGACTCTGGGAAGAAGCTGGTCTTGTAAAGGACATGTCACAAGTGAGGCTGATGCTCAGTCCTGTGACTTGGAACTGTCTCCCGAGAAGTTTAATCTGTAATTCCCCTGTCACAGTATCAGGAGTCAGGGCCAAATGTTTGCATCATGAGAGTGCCACCCTCCTGCATGAACTAATGAGATGGCAGGCCATAAAACATGAGTTCCGTCGGGGCTCCCGTCTATCGTCTGTCTGTCTACCATCTGTGTGCACATGGACATGCTCCCCTTTGCCCTTCTTCCTTCTGCTGTGGCAGCAAGAAGACATTCATCAGAGGCCCGTTCCCTGATCCTGGTCTTCACAGCCCTCTAGAGCAGTGGTTCTCAACCTTCCTAATGCTGCAACCCTTTAGTAATACAGTTCCTCATGTTGCGGTGACCCCAACCATATAAAATTATTTTCATTGGTACTTCATAACCGTAATTTTGCTACTGTTAAGAATCATAATGTAAATATCTGATATGTAACCCCCAAAGGGGTCTTGACCCACAGGTTGAGAACTGCTGCTCTAGACCCATAAACCAAGCCAGTCAACTTTCCCTCTGGCTGTGCTGGAGACCACACCCAGGGTCACTAAGCTCTATCTACACCCTAGTTTCTTCAGACTAGCCTTCACTGTGGAGCCTCAAACTCTCATTCCTCCTGCCTCCACTCCGGATTGCTGGGATTACAGCTGCCACCACAATGGCTCTAAACAAACTTCCCTGTTTGTGAATCACCCAGTCTGCAGTACTCTGGACGGCAGCACAAAACGGACTAAGCTCAAGGCGGGAACAACTCACACAATAAGCCTCTGCTTGTGGGTCCACAACATGTCCTCTCTCCCGTGGCAAAAAAACGTGAGGTTTTTGGCTCTTTCTAAATTTCTTCACTTGTAATCCAGACCACACCATGTCCCTGGGGGCTGAGGAAGCTGCTCTGTTTCCCAGGAAACCACTCTGAGTCTTGAAGACTTATTAAGCACTCCACAAACTTGAGGGAGTGTTTTCATACTGATGCAGCCAGAGCTAGATCCCTAGGGAGGTAGTGAGCTCTCCGTCCCTGCAGGTGTACAAGCTGAAGCCAAGCAAAGAATTCGAAGAGAATTGCTGCAAGAGAGATTCCAACATCAGAAAAGATGAGCTGACTCCCCTCCCCCTCCAAACAAACAAACAGCAGTAGTTCAGAGCCAAGTGAACTGTTTTCAGATTCCCCGATCTGCGGAGCTGCCGTGGGTAAGTTACTCAATTGCTCGTTACTCAATTTTAAACTATTAATAGTGCTTTCCTCACTGCATTACTGGAAGATTACATCATAAATTAATACGTGTGAAACATTTTAGCAAAATGCCTGACACATGGTAAATCTATACCCACTAGTTACTGCTGTCAGACTTTGCATTTTTAACTTCGGAGTTAAAATGTTGTGTTGAAAACTTCAGTCGACACTGTGTAAGAGATAGTCAAAGGCCTGCTGCCCTGCCTGGTGGCGTAGGGCTGGAATTCCCGGAACCCCATCCCCTCTGGTCCCTGCCTATGACACCACAGTTGATATGAGGACACCTGCATTTCAGGAAGCAGGCCGAAGTGTCAGGAGAGAATGAATGTAAGGAGAAAGGAGAAAGTGTCCGGAGAGAAAGAACACAGGGAGAAGGGGCCAGGAACCAGATACAGTAATTGAGGTGTCTGAGCACAGAGGGCCTTCAGCCCATGAGGGAGAGGCCGAGACCGGCCATTGGAAGAGAGTCTCCAACTTTGCCACAACCTCCCTCCTCCCAGCTCAGGTTGGCTGTGCTCCACAGCAGGACTCAGGACAGAGTCGGGGGAGTGAGTACATCTGAGGCCTGTCGGGACACTGCTGGGACCAGACTGGTACCCTACAAAGGGAGTACCTGGCTGCAAAGGGGGTTTGTCTGAAGTCACCATCAGGTCATTGGGCCATGCCTTAGGAGTCTAGGCCTTGTTTCTACCCACAGGAAAACGGCACAGTGGTAACTACAGTCACAATAATAACAATAGTGAAGTGATCTTTCTCTTTAATCTCCCCATGGGAGTCATAGTCACAACAGTGATAACAATAGTGATTGTGTTGACTTTTCTTTGATGACCAAGAAAGGTCAGACATGACTCAACATTCGTTCCGGGACCATTTTTTTTTTCATCGTGGTAAATCCCTCCATTGGGGAACAACATGCTCCGTTTTCCAGGGGAGCAAGTGCAGGCACAGAGAGGAGTCAGGGGCTGTCTGAGACACACAGCTGGCGCTCGGCAGAGTGGGACTAGATCCTGTAGCCTAGCTACACTGCCCGTGTCATGTACATATGTTATTAGAGGTAAGTAGGCTTTCTTTACGGAAGTGCAAATTATCAGTGTTCGTAGACAAAGGGGGTTTCCGAGTTCAGGGAGCTACCATGTGTGCACAGCTGCCTTCCGGATAGCTAATAGCTCCTCTCATTGTGGCTCCAGAGAAGCCAAGTGTTCATTTTCTCCTTTCACCAGGAGTGGTACATGACCCCGATGGAACCAAGATTTGTGTATGTTCAGGTGCTACTGTGCATTACAAAGCTCTTACAGCAATGGTTATTGCTTTTCCCTCTTGCCTGCACAGAAAAGGGGTGCATTTCCTGAAACCCAAAAGCCATTTTATAATCACAAAGCACCAAGAATGAGAATAACAAGGTACCTGTTAGAGGTAGGAAAAACGGCAAACAGAGCCTCAGTCCCCAGTGACTAACTTAGGCTTCCTTTACTTACAGGGCAAATGGATTATAGCCAATAGTAATATAGTAATAGTTGATATTACTTATAGACTTATAGCTGCATTATATACATTCCTAAATTTCCCAAGAGTGGGGCCTAAATAGGACCTAAGAACTTCTTGAGCCCAGAAACACTATCACACTGTCACATAGGTGTGTAATCGCCTCTCCTCTCCAAATGTACCAGCTTCAGGACTTGGCTTGGCCCAGGCTCAGAAAAGGCACCTATGCTGTTTGTTCTTCAGGCCACACTGTGGCCAGCCACCAGAGCAGTCTACATGAACAAACTCAAGGATCTTGAAGAATGAAGTATGGATCTTGCCCTAAACCCCGCTGCTGAGAAATGTCCAAGGTCCCGAGAATCCATCCTACCGACTTCGAGCAAACATCCGGCTTAGCCTACAGTTCCCATCTAGACAAGCACTGAGGGACATGATGCCACATTCCCAGTGCTGACAGGTGAATGAAGCCAGCAGTGTGGGGAGCAGGTGAAGTGCTAAGTGGACGTGTGTTGTTGACAGGAGCACAGCCATGTCAAGGACCCCAAAGCCTCAGACCCAGGGGAATGGCACAGCCTTCCTGAGGTCAGGCTCAGGAAATGGTAAAGTCTTCCCTTGGTCTGTGTGCAGACGTTGTCAGTGTGTGTGAAATGTCAACAGCAGCTTCCTCTCCCTGGATGTTTACAGCCTGAGACTGGTCCCCTATAGAGACCTCCTACCAAGATTAACTAAATCTGCCTTTTCTTTCCTCTGTGTACAATAAGCCCACTTCCTTGTTCAGCTGTATAAATAAATGCACTACGTTTCTGGGCTGCTGCTTGTGCATCTCTGTGGGAGCATAGGCCCACCTGGTCCTGCTTTTTCTGTAGATGTGTGTCTGTCCCTTCTTTACATCCCCCCCAAACACACCCCAGTCAGGTCAATTCCTAAAGCCATGCAGATCTCAGCACAGCAGAGTTCCTATTACCAGAGTTCATAGACTAGAGCAAAGCAGTCAGCAAGGCAGGGACCAAGAGATCCTCTTGACAGTGTCCTTGCCTTGCCAAGACATTTTGAGTTCGCATTACTGGTCCAAATCTCCTGCTCAAAATGGAGCCCAAGTTGCCATTGCTCAGAAGAGATGAGGAATGGGAAGGAGCTAAGAACAGACCCTAAAGGTCACCCTTCGTCCAGAAGACAACTTGACTTGTGCCTGGTTTATCTGGAAGCACTACCTCTCCAATCGTGCCTCTGTTCACTGGAACAGCCTCAGAGGCCCCTCAATCAGGAGACCCGTTGCTCTCAGCACTACCAAATTCGCTGCCAGAAACAACAGCCCCTCCCCCAAACCAGAGTCAAGCTGGGACACTGTGTTGTCAGCTCCACAGTACCCTCTGCACCCAGCTGTTGCCACTGGTAGCTAGTTAATTATTCATCCTCCAATGAGTGTACAAGCCCAGGGTTTCAGCCATGAATTTGGAGCACACTCATGTGGGGAACCAGGGTGATGAGTCCAGACCTGTCAAAAAGTTGGGATATGTCTGCCCACAAAATGTTCCCTGATCCTCCCACTTCATTCCAGTCAGACGCAGTGGAGGACGCCAGCTAAGATGCTTCAAAGACACAGGCCAGGCTGTGTCTGCTGCTGATAGGAAAGCCCTCTCCTGATTGCTGGTCCACCCAACCCAGCACTGTTCAGATTCAGCCCAATGCTGTCAGCCAGTTGTGATGGTGGATGAGGGGTGGGGATGGAGAGTCATTTCTTCAGGGCCCAAGGTGACTCAAATAAGTCAACATGCAGGGAAGGTCCCCTTTGCCACCATGGACAGAGCCAAACAGACTTGGCTCCCTGTTAGTTCTTAGACAAAACACCATTCTGTCCGATCTGACGCCTTGAAAATGACACGGAGACTCATTCATCTATAAATGTGTGTTGTGCCCCTCCTGGACACTGGGGACCCAACAGGAAAATAATAATAGTGATCTTACAGGGCTAAAAGAGTCAATTCACTTCTCTAAAACACTGTGTCTGATAATAAGGAATACTCAGGACAGAGTGGCTGTTAGTACTCCCGTTGTTTAGCTTTTACACCTGACAGGATGGGTGCTGTTACTTCAGAAAAGCCCCCTACCATAGACCTTCCATACATGCATATGCCTCGGCTGCATAGACCTTCCCGTGCTTGCACATGCCTCGGCTGCTTAGACCTTCCCGTGCTTGCACATGCCTCGGCTGCATAGACCTTCCCGTGCTTGCACATGCCTCGGCTGCATAGACCTTCCCGTGCTTGCACATGCCTCGGCTGCATAGACCTTCCCGTGCGTGCACATGCCTCGGCTGCATAGACCTTTCCATGCGTGCACATGCCTCGGCTGTTATAAGGAATTGATTTCTTCCTATACAGTTGCCTTTGGCATTCATTTCCCTAGCCTATGGGGCTTTTTGGGGAGTGGGGTGGGGGTCACATTCCTTTCCCATCGTAGATTATCTCCACCTGGTCTAGCATACAGTGGGGAATGAGAAATGTTTTCTTCATTCTCTCACTCCATTTATTCACTTACTCAAAAAGCATTAAGTCCTATGCTGTGTAGACTGTAGACCCTACTCTGTACATAGAGGACAGATAATCTCTGTTGTTGATACAGGACAACAGGAAGGCAGGAAGAAACTACACTACAGTAGTCACCCCTTGTCCCCAGGAGATGACTGAAAGTCATGCATACCTTTTCCTGTACATACATGTAAACTTGTACTAAAGTTGAAACCAAGATTAGTAGCAACAATTACAAATAGAATTAACTGCAGCAACACATTGGGGGAAAATCCTTAATCCACCAAGAAGAGGACCACCTGGTAGCTGCCTGATGATGGCAAAAGAGCATAGAACCCCAAACTGTGCATCACGAGCTGGGGAGCCCAGCCAGGATGGGTGCCAGAAGAGGAGAGCAGAGGTCATTGGGTTGTGGGAAAGCCCTGGGTGAAGCAGAGGAGGAAGACCTGGGAACACGAGTGAAGAGATCCCTGTGTACTGGAGACACCCAGGTCAGAGGCCTGAGGTAAGAGAAAGGTGGGAAGAAGCCCACCCTGGGATCCCAACCTTACTCTTTAGGTGACAGAGAGGAAACAAAGATGCCCGGTGAATCTGGAGACTTCTAGGACCGGCTTAGGGAATACTGCAGACTCCAACTTCTCCCTGAAGAAGTGGGTGAAGGGGGGTCAAAAAGAAGGGTTACTTTCACCAGCACACACAGCCTGCAATGTCTGGGCTGGACCCAGATCCCACATCTTCTGGCTCCACCCAGTATCACCTCCACTAAGCCACAAGCATTGTCTTTCTGGGGATCTGATTCAAAGGCTCAAAAGATCCTGGGTTATACTGAGGGTTTCACAGGTTGGGGAACAGACTAGAGAGGAAGGATCTCAAAGCCTCTTTCCAGGAGCCACGCTCATCCTCCTGGTCAGAGTCACTAGAACTGAGAGCAGCCACCAGCGAGGCTCTGTATCTGGGAGCCATGGTTACGGCTGCTGCTTGATTGGCAGGGGTTCCAGATGCTTGCCAATCCTACACTGATGCCTAGAGGTTGCCTGAGAAGCAGAAGCAAAGGCCAAGGGACACACCAGAGGTCACCAGTTGCCACTGGATACTAACCGTTAATCTTTCTCTCCCAAGTGATTCATTTCTGCATGGCATATCAATGCAAAATCTTTTTTAGAGCTCTGAATTAAAAATAAATTTGCAAGCACGTAACCAGATGTTACATGGGGAAAAGATAAATAACTCAGCCTGTCAAGGAACTGCCTCATCTCAGTCAACCCTCTCTCTTTCACAAGGTTTTAATTTTTAATTTCACAGCGGTAACTATAGCAACCTGCAAAAATAATATATTCCATAGCAAAACAACTTTCTTGGCTCAGGCTTGGCATCTCCATGTTCCTACATTCTCTCCCCTCTACCAACTTCATGCAGTCTGTGCCCAGTGCTGATGAGCATTCTCAGTTTTGGTTTCACATCCATCATCCATCCATCCATCCATCCATCCATCCATCCATCCATCCATCCATCCAATCATTCCCAAGTATCCTTGCCACTCAAAGTCATGGAACCACTGATTCTGGGTACCATAGTGCTGGACAGCAGATTCAGCCTCATGAGGGATGCCATCCTGTCCTGACCTCGTTGTGTCCTAGAATTTGAGTACATAGGAGAGTTTGCCTGCACTTATGGGGGAGCTAATTGGTTCCACGATCAGTGCTGGGTATTGGAGTGAAGGTGAAGAGGAGAAGGGAACCAAGGATCCAGGTTCAAATGGAGGTGACCCCAGAGCAGAATGCTCCAGCCTGGAAGGGGAAGAAATACTGCTAACAAACCAGTTACCTCCCTGGGCAACGGGAGTCTTACCACACTGGGAGTTCTGAAGCCAGTTCCTGGCATGCCCCAGAGCTGGAGTGACAAGTCCTTACTATTGGTCAGAAGCTGTTCTTAGGGGACTTTAGTTCCCAGGGCATCTTAGAAGCAGAGCAGCTTCCATTGCCAAAGAGTCCTCACAGAGACTCACATTACCCCTCTGAATCAAAAAGCAGGCCAGCTTATTACAAGTTGTAAAGGGCTTGGGTTCCTGAAGCTTGCTCCTTCTTTATTATAATGTGACATATTAGACTGTGTAGGGATTACATGGCTCTTTCTCTGTCATGCTGTGAGAATTGGAACTTAGGGAACCAATGTAAAAGCACTGATAATGTGGCTACTGGAATTTCTTTGGATAAAAAAAACTAGACTTCATTTATAGGAGAAAACAAAAAAAAACAAAGAAAGTCTAGCAGATGGGCATTTGGACGCAGACCCTGTGACAGGAAAGAAAGGCCAAATGGGGATGGGGAGTCATCAAAAGCATTCAGTCTATTGGCTTCTTGCTGCTCAAATTCTTTCCTTGGGGGGGATGTGATGATGTCAACCCCTCCTCCTTAGGTCCCAATGCAAACCAAGATGTGGTTCCACCAAAGTCCACTCAGTTAGCCCTACTTACAGAGCAGGGGTGAGAGGTTACAGGCAGGGGCACAGGGGACCGTAAAGCAGCCACATTGGAAGGTCTGAACCCAGCAGGGATGATGACGCTCTCATGGCTATGTAACTGAGGTCCCCCCCTTTAGTCTTACTCTACCTACATTCTCTAGCCCAGTGGCTCTCGACCTTCCTAAGGCCATGACACTTTAATACAGTTCCCCATGTTGTGGTGACCCCCAACCATAAAATTATTCTTGTTGCTACTTCAAAACTGTAATTTTGCTACAGTTATGTGATGTTATGCTATGAATCATAATGTGAATATCTGATGTGCAGGACATCTGATATGCAACCCCTGTGGGGGTCACAACCCACGGATTGAAAAGGGCTGCAGCCCTTCCCGAGTCCTCAAAGCCACATGCAATTGGGGCAGAACTATGTACAGCTGGTTGGGAGGAGGGGCTGGATTCTCGGGAGACCATCCCATAACCCTCAGCACCTCCCCTTCCTTCTATGAAAGAATATAAGAGTCAACAAGCCCAGCTATGACGATCTTTTGTGAGCAGGTCCAGCCCTCCTGAAGATGGCAGCAGTGTTGATTGGAGGATGGTCTTGCACAATTCTGCAGGGCAGGAAGCAGTCTTGGTGAAAGCCTGACATCTGTGATGCAAGCAGATGCCCTGGGGCAGCTAGTGGATAAAGGCTTGACATGGTTCACATGGCTCAAGTGTAAGCAGAGCCACAGCCATTCTGGTGAAGGACTCCTGGGGCGGTGAGCAATCCAGGACGGTCTGCTAAGTCCTGCCTAGGGTAGGAGCAGAGCTGTCCCCCCGCCCAGTCTTTGATGAAAACTGAAATGTTGTAAGCAAACATGTTGAGTGGGGAAATGCTCCTGTGAAGATGTTGCACTGTGGTGTCTGGGGAGAGGTGCTAAGTCTTTGCTCCAGGCCTCAGTTTCCTCTTCTATAAGACGTGGTTCACAGAAGTGACTATTGTACTTACTTTGTTGTACTTACTCAATGGTAAGGAGGCGATTAAATGATATGCTTTGATAGCTATACATTGCCTAATCAATTACCTGTGACTATTATATTTTTTTAGAATGTGGCATAGGTGCTTAGCCATGGGGATCAGCAATGATCAAACAGGCATGATTGTTTTCTTTGTGTTGCATGCAGCCTTGTGGGCATGCTCAAATGCTTCACACAGAAATTTGGAGATAAAAACTTATTAAGTATGCCCTCATTTGTTTAAACACTCATAAGGCCGAAGGGATGCACACCAACATATAATGCTAGTTAGGATAAGATCATGCATGGCAGGTGGCTTGCGTTTTTAAGGTAATTTTCTCTGTGATTTTTATGTTCACACTGGATTGTGGTGTTTTGCATCATCATTTTTGAAAAAGAAGGAAAATGAGTATATTCCTTTCTCTGACTTGCCACCCATCCCAAATTCCACTAGCTTCTGCAGGAAAGAACACCACCACCCCAAGGGGAAACCAGCTTGTACCTCTGATGGCTAACTTGGGTGCACTGTTGAGGAAGGGGATGTCTCCATCAGGTCCATATCCTGGACCGACTGATAAGAGTGGGAGAGGGGTTTCATCCTCTCCTCAACTGGGGCAAGCCCCTGAAGACAGCCCTGCCAAGCCTCAGGAGAGCCCGGGCTCATCGCTGTCTGCAGAGATAAGGCTGTGGTTTCAGCACCACAGGGGTCAGCTCTGGGTGCCTGTCTGCCCAAGCCGTGTTCTCCAAGCAGCTCTGTCTGTAACAAGCTGGCATTTTGTTCTTCTCTGGGCTCCTGTGACTGATTATTCTGAATACAAGCCAGGGAAGAAGAAAAAAAAAGACACCGTTAATACTGGAAAATCACACGGTCTGCCTCTGTCTTCTTTTAAGAGTTTTTAACTGGCCTTTAATAAATATGTTAGCCACCTGTTCGTCATGTCATCTATCCCCTTTTGACTTCCAGGACTGTGTGATAGGCCAGCTGCTCTTGGATAGTTCTCATAAGGTGCCCCACTGTGAGCTTGATAGTTGTTGCGTTACAGACTTTTCCTGGGGAGATGCAACACACACACACACACACACACACACACACACACACACACACACACATCTACTCACTCCAAGTACAGATACTACCAAAGTCCAACTTAGTGAACCAACGAGTTTTATTGGGGTTACTTACAGGAATATAAGTGGGGGACTATTTAAAGGAGCAGAAATGACTCAAAGGCAGCTGCATCACCAAAGCCTACCCAACATGGGTGACAATTCACAAAAGCTAGAAGCCTAGAGTGTATGGCACAGCCTGTAGCAGCTCAACAGGTTGGAAAGTGTCCTTCCCAGGTGGCTCAGGTTGGTCTGGTCCTCTTCCAGGCATCTCTGCCGGTCTTTGTTTCTTCTGGGCAGGTTAGCGGGTTTCTCCTTCTTACAGGCTGCTGGCCTTGCCTCTGCTTCCTTTAGGCATCTCTGGGGCTTGTCTGAGAATCTTTTTTTGTTGACTCTCAACAGTCTTTACTGTTTATATACTCTTGGGGGAGGGTCCTTGTGAATCTGATCATTTTCAAGGACTTCCTGAAACTGTTTTGAGTTGTTGACTTCTGATACTAAACTTAAACGAGCTACTTTGTAGCACGTCACTTCCCCTTAGAACCTGTTGTCTTAAGAAGTTTCTCTCCAAAATGGAAGGTTTTTAATCTCAGAGAAAACAGCTATACAACAATAGTATTATTTGAGTCTCTTTGGGGGGAAAGTGTACTTTCAACACTATAGGGGCTTTTGTTAAGACACACAAACAAGGGTGGTCATGAGTTCAGTGTAGAAACAACATGCTTTTTCTGAAATTAAAAACTGGACAAACACGTAGGCACATACTCACTGTGTAGGAGAAAGAAAACCTCTCTCCCAGCGGACTTGATAATCTTGGAGCACGTAAGTTTGGGGCTACCTGTTAGTGACCATGCTTTCTTCTAAATGCTAAAAACTTGCAAGCAGGACAAAGGCAAGCAGAGATGACAGCCCTGTTGGGTCCCTTTATCTAGTCATTCCGAAAAACCACCTTTCAAGAAAAAAAGGAACCCTTCAAAGTCTGCTTTTTCTCAACAATGAGTTGGTTCCATCAACAGAAGTGTAAGGATGGTGATTCCCACACTGCAATGGGCACCTACTGGCTGGAGGTTTGTGGCCATCCTGAATCCATACTAGCTTCCTAAACACATCCCTACCCTCCTTGTTCAAGACTTAGCATCACTTTCCTCTGCTAAATGCATCTAGAGGAACTGTGGGTACTGATCTAGCCTAGAGCTTTCACCATGGGGGGGGGGCGTCCTCAGTTTAATGACTGCAAATATTTTATTGAGCTCCTAGTCTAGGTTAGCCCAGTCCTCACCCCATGCTTCTCTTTATCCCGCGCTGCCCATGATTGCCTCTCTCCTCATCTGTCTTCTCCATATGGTCAGAGTTTCCCCAAAGACAGGTCCTTATCTGTCTTCTCCTCTGCACCATGCTCCAGGTACCCAGTTAAGTGCTAGGCACACTGTCAGTGTTAGTAAGTGTTGATAGATTGAATTTGCAAATGACCGGATGCACAAAGTTGCTGTGAGGCTTAAACATTGTTCTGATTGAGAAGGTACACGGCACACAGGAGTCCTCAGCAGATAGTCACAGAGGGAAAATGAGCTAGTAAAGGCAAACGTGGGTTGGGCGAGGCTTTCATGGGAGGGCATATTTCAGCCACGTTTTATCCTACCTCAGCCTCTTCAAAGAACTCATTTCTTTCTGGTCTTTCTGGGTAATCACAGACTCTGCAGAGGAGCCTCCATCCAGAGGCTCTGGGATGTGGCAAGGGTGCCACAACACTTCAATAAATAACTCGTGGAAGGCTTGTGCTGTAAGAGCAGACTTCTCACCCTTGCCTGGGTGTGGGATGCCTGGTGTGCCTCTAGGGAAAGAAATTTTCTCTCAATTTCAAGTTTTATCTTGAGAAAGGTTAACTCTTTGTGCCCTGTCCTTGTCCCAAACAGGCTACAGACTTAGCCCAAGCCTGAAGAAGAATGTTCCAATGGCCACTCCCTAGTAGGAAAGGGATGGCTGTATCATGTCTGTAATGGGGAGTGCTTATTGTCAACTTGACAAGTTTTATATCTGAAGGGGATACAAACCTGTGGGGGGATCGTTTAGATTAGGTTAGCCTCTGGGCATGCCTGTGAGGGATTATCTTGATCAGGTACCCTGAGATAAGAAGATCCCCCCCCTAAAAGAGGGGGAAGCACCATTCCCTAGGCAGGGGTCCTAGCCTGCAGAAAAAAGAGAGAGCTGGCTGAGCACAAGCATCCATTGTTACCCTTTATCCTGACAGCAGAGGCAATGTGAACAACTGCTTCAAGGTCTGACATCTTGATTTCTTCATTGTGATGGACTATATCCTCAAATTGTGAGGCAGAATGCACCTTGTCTTCCTTTGGTCAGGGTATCTTATCACAGCAATGGGAAAAGCAACTAAGACATTGTCCAAGTATCATAAAAAGTAGTTCACTGCTTGAGCTCTGGAACCAAGCTGCCTATAGTCCAATCCTGGCTTTAGGAGCCCTAGGACTATTTAGCATCATTGATCTTGATTTCTTGCCTATAAAATGGGATGATGATATTAATAATGCCCACACTGGAGGGTTGTTATAAAGATAACTCCATTGTTTTGATAACTAATGGAATGCCTCTGTTTTCATTTCTAACATGGTAGCTTCAGAAGATAAACTGATATAAACAAAAACTGGATTTTTTTTCTCATTTGTTTTGTTCTCATTAATTTTTAAAAGAGCGTAAAAGGGCCTTAAGACCCAAATGGTGGAAACCATTCTCTCTTCGGTAAGGATGATCACTCCAACCATGTAGATCCCTTAGTCCTTAAGATTCTTATGACACTGGCCTGACAGTGGGTACAGATGTCAGTGTCTAGGTCACTTCTAGGAAATCCCCTACCTTCCCACTAGACCATGTGCTGCTGTAGCTCTGCATTCCACACAAACGTGAACTGTGCAATCCCAGACGAGTTACTTCCCCACTTCGAGCCTGCTTCCTCATCTGTAAAATAAGAACAGTATAATATTTACCTTGTAGTTCATGTAGGAATTGGATGGGCTAATGCATCTGCATTATTAATACACACAATTAATACACCACAGAGTACTACAGGTGGCTGCAACAACAGAAATCTATCTTCTCAACAGTTCTGGAGGGTGAAGTCCAAGATCAAACTGTTAGCAGAATTGGTTCCTGTGGGGTTCTCTTCCCTTGGCTTACAGAAGGCCATCTGCTCTCTCTGGCCTCATAGGTCTTCCCTCAGTGTATGTCTGTGTCCTGATCTGCTCCTCAAATAAAGACATCATGGTATGGATTAAGAGTCTCCCATATTACCTCATTTTAACTTAATTACCTCTTTAAAGACCCTGTCTCCAAATACAATCACATCCTAAAGCACTAGGATGTAGGAATGGGGAGAAGGAAGTGGGAGAGATCACAGTTCAGTTTATTAACACATCTAAAACACTCTTCCCTGGGGCCTCAACTGTACTTCTTTCTTCTCCATCAACCTGGAGCTGTAGCCGTTAGTTCGGACCATTAGACCCTGGAGGGATAAGTCTTTGGGGCCTCAGGAGAGGGAATGACCTCAGATGAGGCTGCTCTCTACTGGACAGCCCCGAAGGGGGCTCTCTGCTGACTTACTGGGTACCTGTCACACACACACTCTTACCTGCACCTGTGCCTTTTCTGAGCCTCAATTTCCCAAACTGGCAAAACCCGAGAAAGTGACTTGTAGAGTAATGAATGCTGTGAACGTCAGTCTCTGCTGTCCATCTTTATTTGTGCAGGAACTATGTACACTAAGTACATAATAGGAGTGAGGTACAGTGCTAGGGATACTGTGAAAATCCTGTTCATGCTGGAGCTGATGTGATCCTGGGGACTGGCGACAGCCAAACACTAAACAAATACCCAAGTAACATGCATAGCATGTCAATAGTGAATTAAGTACTGTGAAAGAACAATGAAGGAAGGGGAGTGGGGAGGGTGGTAAGCGTGGCAGTGGGGTGCACTTGAAAGTCAAGGAAGGCCTTTCTATGGATACAGCAAGTGAGGGTATGGGTATCTCAGAGAAGTGCCTTACAGGAAGAAAGGCCAGGAATGTGCCCCACACACCCACAAAAGTGTTGCTGGAGCTGAATGAACAAGGAGGAGACTGGCCACAGGAGAAGGAAGAGAAGCAACTCCATTCAGCCAGGACGGAGCTTCCCAGGCCACTGCAAGGACCCAGCTTTTCCTCCGTAGGTGGAGAGCACGGAAGTATCCTGGGAGCAGGAGGGAGTGTGACCCCTCTCGAGTGTGACCCCTCTCGAGTGTGACCCCTCTCGAGTGGAACCAGATGACAAGAGGAGATTGCAACGGATTCTCAGCTCATAGAGCCCTGTGCCTCTGCAAACAGGCCAGATGTCTGCTCCAGCTCCGGCCCTGAGCAGTGCCACCCAGCTACCTGCGTTGGTACCTTACGAGTTGGTACCTTACACTTACAGTCGTGTTCCCAGCCTGTCAGCCTTTCTCCGGGTCCCTTCAAGCCTCAGTCTAGATCTTGTTCCTCTGCGAAACCATCTTAGAGCTCTAGCTCTGCGCGCGCACGCGCACACACACACACACACACACACACACACACACACACACACACACACACACATTTCTGAGAACCAAGAGGTAGTTAGGAAATAGGTCTGGGAACCTTAGTGGGGGGGGGGTGCAATTCTCTCTCTCTCTACTTAGAGTTCCTGTGCCCCCGTCTTCACCTCTGTAAAATGTGATCAAAGGACAGACCCAGGGTAAGCTGAGTCCCAAATATCTGGTTTTGTAAAATGCAGCACAATATAGTCACGGAGTTAATAGACATGAGCACTTTTAGTTGGCCTATGTTGTTGCAATAGTAAAACCAAGAAGCTGTCACCACTGAGAGAGAACTCTGTGATCACAAGGTTTGTTTGTCAACTAGCTACCCACCCCCATCCCAAGTCCACTCACATTTGAGGACAGAAACGGAGAGGAGTGGAGCAGCTCAACACCATCCAGAGTTTGCCGTCCCTCTGCCCCACATAGTGTGACATGGAAAAATGAGCCCATACAAGTACATCCTTGGGAGTGTACCCGGAGGATGTAGTCCCCATAGCTATGGACCAAGCACCCATACCACGTGGGTAGGATACCTGGCAGATGTCCAACAGACACAACAATGCTCATGGTGGGCGTAGCCACCTCTGTGCCAAAGAGACTTGGGAATGAACTTCGTGAGTCTCAGGATGGAGAACTCCCTTAGGAGTCCGGTGACTTACATCAGCAGATGTGAACACGAGGTGATGACTGGTTCTGTCCCATGGATGATTCAGTTTAGCAGAATCCACTGGCTGCCCCTCAGTCAGTCCGAGGGCAAAGGGTGATAAGAACCCCTCCCCCATTTAGTCAGTCAGTGCTAGAGCCAAAATTTGAAGGTGGGTCTGAGCCTTTGAGCTTTTTCCCTGAAAGGCAGCCTAGTGATTAAAGGCGGCACCCCTCCCGAGCAGCCAGAGGGTTCAAAGGTAATCTGTTCCCTCCTCAATTTCCTCATCCAGAAAAATCGAAGCTTTAGACGAACCTCCCTTGAGAAGCTGCCATGGGGATTAAGGAGGAGCCATGTTTGGAGTGACAGGCAGCCACCTTCACTGAAAGCTTGCTCTAATCATCCCACGTGCCCCTCCTCCTGGCCCAGGGCACCTCTGCCCACTGTCTCTGTGTCTCCTACTACCTTACATTTTTTGCTTGTTGCCGTCTCTTCCCGGGCACATGTCTTGCTTTAAGAATCCTTTCATTGTCAATTTCTTCTCTTTCTTGCTCCTGTCTGGGCCCTAAACCCTAGCTCTACATTTCCCTGCTGTATAAACTCAAGCTGAGCCTAGGATGGCCATTCTAACCAGTACTAGTTCCACACTTAGCCTTCTAGAAAATTCTCCCAGAGAGCTGCCTAAGTACAGTTGTGGTTCCACTCCAGAGTGTTGGACTCTGTAGGTGGGGGTGTGGTCAGGGAATCTGCATTTTTAACCAGGCCTTCCCAGGGGAGAGAGGCTGGCTCTTGGATTGTACTCTGGGAAGCACCCATTTCTCCCAGTTTCCCCGTCTGTAAGAGGCGTGGACAGAGCCTCCCTCCCAAGGTTGCAGAAGTGAGATGATTTATCCGCAGACAAACATATCCTTTGTCCTGCCTTAGTTTTCCTATAATTGCTTTTGCCTGCGCTTCCCATTCTGCTTCTGTTGAGTTTGTATTTCTCTCCTCAGCCCTCACTCACAATCTAAAGCAGAGCCAACTCTGGAGTGGAAATGGAAACCTTGATCAAGGTATGGGATGGGGTGGGGTTTCTGTTAGGGCTGGTGGTCCCCAAGCCACCTCAGTGGCCCTTCTCACTCCTGGAAGCCTGCACCCAGCAGTCCCCTACGATGGAGCATCCCCGCCCCTGCAGCCTCCGCAGCCAGGAAGCCCAGGGAAGAGGAGGAATCTATTGTGCAGGAATGGCCTGCTGCTATGGAAACCAGCGCTCAGGAAACTCAGCAAAGATCCATTCTGGGGAGCCGGGTTGCCTTGGGGGAGGGGAAGAGGCCAAACTGCGCCTCGGACTTTGCCCTCCCATTACCCGTCCTGTGATGCTGGGCAAGTCACTTAACCTCTCTGAGCCCTCCTTCCCCTCCCGGCCTGGGAGCAGCAGCCCCCATTAGCAGCGGATAATCCCAGCCGCCTATGACTGACTGTCGCGCTGCGGCTTTCAAGACTGAAGATGGGCCAAATTGCTGTGAGCTTTCTTTCATTACCGCAAGCTCAAAATATTCCAGTGCCAGCTTGCTGCACGACCCTGTGCCACGGAGGACCGGCAACGATTGCTGTGATTGAATTCCCCCTCTCGGAGGCACTGGGTCCACCCTTAACACACACACTACCCTACACACTCAGATGCAGAATGCACACAGGTGCTGAACTAGGCTGCCCACAAGAAAAAAAAAAAGCTCAGTATCTGCAGGGAGCTCTCACTCTCAGTATCTCTTCATCTGCAGCGCCATGGTCAGGACCATCTGAGGGCATCCTTAGGCTGCTGACTTCAGGAGGCCTAAGTTCAAGCCCAATAGCCTGACCTTGGAGGCCCCTAGCATCCCTGCCCTGTCCTACTTCTCTGTGCATCATCTGTGGATTTATGAAACCCCTTCCCAAGGGGTAAGAGTTGTGGGTTTTTTTTTTGTTTGTTTTTTGTTTTTTTTTGCCACAAATCACCCAGCATCTGGCCCACTTAGTTCCCTGTGAGGCTAGGAAAGGAGGAGGCCAAGGGCATAGTTCCTCAAAGTGGTAGGAACTGCCACAAAACACCCAAGAAACATCAGTGAGAATTGTACCCTCTCTGTGCCTCGGCTTCCTAGCACACATCTCCCTGTCCGCAGCAATATGTCACACACACTTAAACTCAACACATGCAGCCATAGCTCATAGAGGTCCCACCATGCACTGCGAGCTCCCATCCACCCAATGTCGGGAGTCTGCAGACCTGCTGTGCACCTGCCACTTCCTTGACTTCGTTGATATGGTTCCCTTGCCCCCCCAAATCCTGCTGCACAGGTTCCTCCAGCACTCCTGAGATCCACTAGCACCACTAATCCCCCTCAAATCACAGAGAACTTGAGCCCAAGATCACACTGGGTATGTGGCCAGCAAGTCTGCCTCAGAACAGAGCCTCCAGGAGACCCTGGGTCCAGCTGCTCCAAAGAGCATCCACATATGCGCTCCATCCACCCGCCAGGCTGTTTGTTTTCTTAACAAACACGCTCCAGGCAGACGGCTCAGTGCTGGGGACCCAGGAACGAGCAAGGCCAGCTGAGATAAGAACATGCAGCCAAGAGAAGCAGACAGATGTTAAACAAGTAATTACAAGCATGGTGGATGCCACAAAGCAACTGCAGAGCAAGACCTCCAGGAGCGACAGAGGAGGACACCAGGGCTTCCTGTTCCGTTTGTATGAGGTTCTTGTAGCCCTAAGGTTAGTCTTCTAGGCCCTGCACAGAACATTCTTTGTAAAGGCCCCAGGCCTGCAGACTCAGTGCCTGGGGACAGAGGGGGCCCTGGGGGCCCAGAGAACCACTGTAGAGACCTGAATTATGGGGGTGATGTTTTCTAATCACTCACCATGTCTCAGGCAGGCTGTTCTCCCAGCCAGCCACCTGACAGGTAGAATTAGTCCTAGTTCACAGAGAAGCAAACTGAAGCCTAGGAAAGTCGAGGGACCACTTGCTAAATATGCTTACAGGTAACAGGAGAAACAACCAGCACCCAGTGGGCTGGTCTTACCCGGGATCCTTCACTTTATGACAGCCACAGAATTGGTGACCCTGACCATCACACTGAACGGGTGTCCAGCGAGGTACCTCCAGTTACCAGCTGTGCGGCCTTCAACCATTTGTCTAACTTGTACGCGTGCGTGTGTGCGTGCGTGCGTAGTTTCCCATCTGTGGCTCTGGCGTGATGGTGCTTGTGAAGGGTTTTCCTGCTGAGCCTGCCCCCTTTCCCTCTCCATCTCCATCCCTCTGCTCAGCCACACTGGCCTCTGGGGCTCTTCTAACAGCAGGACCTGACCCTGCTCAGCTTGTTTTGTACATGCTGCTCCCTCGGCCTGAAAGCCTTTCCTCCGCATAGCTCTGCTTAGAGACCTCCTTGGCCTCCTGGCAGAAAGTGGTCCTATGCCACCGCCCTGGATGCCACTCAGCCTGTGTTTTTCTCCCTTGCACTCCCACCAGCTCCCACTCCCAGCCTCTTGCAGCAGAGGGGGATGCTTTGTTTCTTTCACTGCTGTTTTCCAGCCAAGGCACTTGACTAAGGCCACCCGGAGTTAGCAAGCCCATAGAAGCTCATGCCAGACCTCTGCGCTTCCATGGCCTATGCATACCCTTGGCAGCTCAGAAGGGGAGCCCCCTGTCTCTAGCCATCTGGTGGCCAGGCTGGTTCTAAGCATACCTGCTCCCCAGTCAGCCAGACAGCAAGGCCTAGGCAGAGTGTATTCACAACTAACAAACAAGCTGCATGCAGCCTTTCCACTCTATAGTGGACTCTGGAGAAGGGCACTGGATTCCACAGGCCTTTTTCTCCAGCACCCTGGAGCTGACAGGCAATGGGAAACCAGGCCTAGGCTTGGCAAAGCCTTGCAGGGGCTCAAAGCCGAGTGCCAGGTCCCTGCCAGCTTCATTCCCCCCAAACAGCCTCCAATTGTCCCAGTGGCTCCCAAGTTCCCTGAAGTCCTTCCAGAAGCCACTCTCTCATGGGGCCACTCACTCTCAAAGGACCCCAGGCAGGCTGCTTCCTGCTGGACAGGCATGGTGGTCCCCGCCTCATAGGAGTCCCAGGATTTCCACGCCCCACTGAGAACTCACAGCCCAGGGCTTGGCAAGAATGGAGAGCCAGAGCAGGCCACTGCTCTTGGCATTTGTATGCAGGTGCTGGGCCCTGAACAAGAGCTAGACTCCATCAGCACAAAATAAAGCCCTTGCTGAAAGTAACCCCGAGAAGATAAATGCAGGAAAGGGAACCACCGGGGCCCTCTGACTGGTTGAGAATTCTTCATTCTCAGGCCACACCCCAACCATCATCTGTAGGGGCTCCCTGGATAGGTTCCCCAGGGCTCAGGTTGCTCTGGCAAAGATTGGTTTATCACTCATGGTATTGCTCTACACCCAGGGGTGAAACATTTGTATCAGAATATGGTACAAAAGCTTTCTAAAAGGCTCAGCCCAGGTCTATCCTAATGGACTTGGTTTGTATATTAGTTACTTTTCTGTTGCCGGGACAAAAGCAAGTTTAAAAAGCGGGTGATTATTTTGTCTAGCAAGTGAAGTGTACAATCTTCCATGGCAGGGAAATCGTGGTTGCGGAACCTGAGGTGAATGGTCACATTGTATCCACAGTTAAGACGCAGAAAGAGATGAAGTTGACACTCAGCTATGTTCTCCTTCTCACTCATTCTAGAACGCTAACCCATAAGATGGTGCTGCCCCCAGTTGGAATGATTCTTCTCACCTCGATTAATCCAGCTGGGACACTCTCTCACAGATGTGTCCAGAGATGTGTCTCCTCCTAGGGTAGTCTAGATCCAGTCCGGTTGGCAATCTCCATCAATCATCACAGCTAGTCTACCTTTTCTTTTTTTTTTCTTTTAACATGGCCCTAGCTGGTTCTGAAACACACCTGCGTTTGAGAATCACTTAGAGACAGTTGTGACACAGCAGAAGTAACTTGTCATTTGTCAAGTAAACAGGTCCTTAGTGGGGGCTGTCCATGTGGGATCTGGGGGTAGCGATAAAAATGTGCCTAGTCAGCATGTTCTATGTGCTACGATTTCTCTGAAGTTTTCACACTCATTGCATTCTCACAACTCCTCGCAAGCAAAAACACGGTTTCTTTCTCCATTTAGCAGATGAGAACAGCTGCGGGAAAGCCGATCAGCTAGAAGATGACAGAGCCAGGTCAGGAACCGAGGTGGAGGCCCCAGAGTCTGTCGGCTTACTGCCCTACCTCTTCGTCCTGAAACCCACAGTCTAGCGGGAAAAAAAGCATTATTGACATTCAAGGGAACATGCCCCAAGGAAGAGGCTCTGCGTGGACTGGGGAGGCCAATAGAAAGGAACCTGCTGGGGCTTGGGGGATGCCTCCAAGGTTTAGAGCACTTGTTGTTCTTGCAGAGATCTGGATTTGGTTGACAGCATCCACGTTGTAGCTCACAACCATTTTTAACTCTAATTCTAGGGACTCCAAGGCCCTCCTCTGACCTTGGTGGGCACCAAACCCGTATATGGTCCATATACATATATGCAGGCAAAACACTCATACATATACATAAAATGAAATAAATAAATGTAAAAGAAAGGAGGGAGGGCAGGAAAGGAGAGAAAGAGGAAGAAATAAGGAGTCTGATGATGTCCTTCTTTAAATAAGGCCCCTGAGAGTTGGTCTCACAAATAGGTAAGAGTTAGCTATGCGGGCGCGGTGAGAATGAGGCTCTCTGCAAAGGGAGTAGCTATACAAAGATGTACAGTTATGTTCACAGAAATGCCATGTGACAGTCACACAGATTCAGGGCAGCTCTTGGTGACATGGAGGCTGAAGGACTGCTTTGCACCCTAAGGACAACAGGGGAGCCATTGAAGTGTGGAGGACACTGTCTTGTCACTAGGGAAACTATCTGGGGCACAGCCTGGCTGCATTGGAGCAGAGATTGAAGGCAAAAAGATGCAGGTTCCAGAGGCTGGCAGGACCCAGCTGCGCAGTGACGGTGAGGGCCACTGCTGAGGCAGAAGGGGCAGGGGTTGCCCAGAAGGAAACTGGCAGATAGGTTTGGGGAAATCTTGGAAACAAGCAGGAGTAGGAAGAGGGAGCTAGTGAGTAGGCATGCTGAGTCTGGGCCTGGGGTGGGTTTCCAGGAGCAAATCCTGCTAGAAGTGGGAGGTGCCTGAACAGAAGTCAAGCAGGACCTTCAAGGCTAGGGACAACAAAGTGACCTTCTGGCAGGTTCCTGCACCAGCTTTGGCCCCTACCAGGTGTCTGCATTGCCTATCACCATTACACCCATCTTCTCTTCTCTTTGAATCTTTAAGAGAGAAATGGCAGAGGGACTGTCAGCCCTGCTGGCCTCTAAGAATCACACAGTTAGGGGAGATGTGTCCTATTTGATACCATACCCTACCAGGTACATGGTCAGGGCCCCAAAGGTACATGATTTCAGGTATATTTTGGCACTGTGTGATCCCAGGATAGTCACTTCCAGAGGGTCACTCTCACCCCCACATATATATAAGCCTTCCTGAGCTCCCATGTTGTGTTTCCATGTATACCTGCTGATAGGGAATTCTGGAGAAGTAGAGGCTCAGTGGGACACAGGGACAAAGTGTCAGGATGCCAGTTAGGCATGGAATACGCATATGGCCCCAGACCCAAACTGGATCCCCACTTGAAGGCTGCCTAGAGGTAGATGCCTTCCACCTCTGCCTCTGCACAGTGGGATGTCAAAATTGGATGCAATCATGTGGCAATTGAATATGCCAACGGCTGCGCTCAGTGAACCTCAGCTCTGTGGACCCTGGGTGTTCCCTCTATATCCCTGTGTAAGATCTGGGATCACTCCTTACCTCTGAGCCCTCCTTCACTGGCCAGCAGCAATAACCCTGCAGAACTGATGGGGGATATGAGGAAGTGGGAGGTGAGAGGAACCTTTGCTGGAACCCAGAGGAGGAGCAGGAGAACGCGGGGCTAGTTTACGATATCAGCGCTCTAGGGCTAGCCTGGGGACAAAAGATGTTACTATCGGAAAATGGGTAAAGTGCCTTGTTATTTCGTTAACTGTGTGTCAAAGGCTGCCTCTGAGAGTGGTCCAAGGCTTTCAAAAACCCACATCCTCCACAGGAGCTGATGATGGTAAGAGAAGCTGCCATGGGACAGAGGGATGTCACTGATGTGGGACCCCATCTTAGATTTCCAGGTCCAGCCCTAGGACAGGGACCCAAGATGTACCTCCTGGGGATCATGTGTGCCAGTGCCAGTGTGTCCCCTGATGGAGCTTTTTTAAATTAATTAAGCCGGGCAGTGGTGGTGCACGCCTTTAATCCCAGCACTCGGGAGGCAGAGGCAGGCGGATCTCTGTGAGTTCGAGGCCAGCCTGGACTACCAAGTGAGTTCCAGGAAAGGCGCAAAACTACAGAGAAACCCTGTCTCGAAAAACCAAAAATAAATAAATAAATAAATAAAAAATAAAATTAATTAATTATTAGAATTTTAATTTACATATATCTAATTTTTACAACTATGTACCTATATGTCATGATGGTATTCACCCTCATTGTCCCTGCTGACCCCCTTTCTCCTCCTGACTGGCTCCTCTCCTACTCTCCTGTCTGCTTTTGTTGTGTGCGGGTCTTTGTGGTGGTAATCAGAGCGGCTGTGTGTTCAGGATCGCAATGGCGATGTTAGATCCAGAAGACGGCATTTCGCTGAACTCCTTGCCATCCACCAACTTTCGTAATCCTTCTGCTCCCTCTTCCGTGATGTTACCTCGGCTTTGGTGGGGGCGATACGAAGAGATGAATCACAGTTGGGCACTGAGCCACGGAGACAAGGGCTGGAGCTGACTTCATTCTTCTTGAGGTGGTAAATTGCACTTCGCTTTGCCAGACTTTCTGTAAATTGGGATAATGCTACCATATCATCTATTCCTAGGCCACATTCACAGTCCTTTAATAAACTCCATACGCTCCCTGCACTGTGCCAGGCACTTTCGAGGTCCTGAGGATCCAACAGCAAACATCGTGACCTAAAGTTCCACTCTAAATGAAGTTTACAGGGGAGTTGGCACATGAGTGAATGAATGAATGAATGAATGAATGAATGAATATAAGAAAAGTATCAGAAGGTGACAGGAGCTATACAATTTGGAACTAGGCAAGAAGCTGGGTGCCAGGAAGCGGTGTTTTATAAAATGCTGGACTGTGACATTAAAACAGAGGCCTGAGGGACCCACAGTAGTCACAGGAAGACCTCCACAGGCTCATTTGGGGAGGAGAAGGCCAGTGTGGCTGAAGCAAATTGGGAATGGAAGATTAGACCACACAGTTGAGGATGGAGTAGAGGGAGGCCCTTTGAAGCAGCGTTGGCTGTGGACTCTGGGCTTCATTTTCAGTGGTTCAAAACAGGGCAAGGACATGACATGATTTCTTGTTCTAAGCCCTCCTGGCTGCTGGAGAAGGGCGGATTGGAGGGGTCAGGATAGAGGCAGAGGAGCTGAGAAGAAGCTCAGGTGGGGGTTGATGAAGGTGGTGGTTCCGGGGCGGGGCGGGGAGAAAAGAACAGTGATGGAGCAGGGCAGCATCCTAAAGGCACCGCCCACATCTGGGAATGATGCCAGAAGAAGAGAAAGGAGGGGCTAGGATGGTCAGGATTAAAGGAGATGTGTATGGTCAACTGTTTACCTAGCATGCACCTTACGTGTAGGAAGTGCTTGGTAAGTATCACCCATTCCTGAGCACGGTGATATTGACAGGCACTACCCTGTAAAGAACACCAGCCCTGCAGCTCACCAAGAGTGGCATTTCTAGACTGTGCCAAGATACGGGCTCTGAAATCTGTCAGACCAGTTGACCTATGAGTGGAAAACAGAAGCGAATAGAGGAGTTTGCTGTAGGGGGCTGGGCCATGAGGCTGCCTGACATGTGCGGAAGCTGCGTATGGGGCAGGGACTCTCCCAAGACTAATGGGCTTGTTAGGAGAGAGCAAGAACCAGAAACTGAGCCTCCTGACCCTGTGAAGTTCTCCCTGGAATCAGGGAAGCTGCATTCCCAGGGGTGAATTCCAACAGCACCTCTCTCCACATCCGCTGAGAAACAGACTCTGAAGTCTGTTTCCTGACCCGGTGGACCCCTGGGGGACAATAGCAGAGACTGATGTTCCTACTTCCTGAACCTTCCCAACACTGCACAGGTCATCTGGACCCTCTCCATCTTGACCTAACAATTCTGCAGAGTTTAGGCTTCAGAGCTGACTCCAGCATCTCCAGGCCTTGTGGATGTGTGAGAGGGGGCTTGGCCATCAAGGAGCATTATCGTAGCCTCGTGTCCTTCTGTGGAATAATCCACAGCCCTATGCCAGAGTAAACTGGTGTGGCAACCTAAACCCAACTCCATGGCATTGATGGATCCACACAAACTAGTTCTGGCTACTGGTGGCCAAGCCACACAGGATAGAACCACCTTTCCTGTTGGGAAATGGCCCAGGCAGAATCCCCCTTGCCCCTTATCCAGCTAGGATATGAGTCAGGGAAGGCCCCATTAGCACTTTTCCTCTTTCCCAAATGGACCTGTGGCACAAGAGGAGAGGCGGGGCCATCTGGAGCTGCTCCACCTCCCTCTTGCCTGTAAGGTCACCCAGGAGCATCAAGCTTAGGCAGTCCGCTACCAGCACCTAATGGTCTAGGTCTATGCTGGCCCCAGACTTCGAATACCATCTTTATGCTTAATCTCAAAGCAGTCCAAGCCTTACTTAAAGCCAAGTTCAGATAAAACGTAATCAGGTTCTTAAATGACTTCCAGTGAAGGCCAGCTGTCTGCTTATTAAATATTAAGGGGCGAGAACCTGGAAACGTGCAATTGCAAGTTAGCTGAAGCAGATGCTGCCAATGGGTTGGCCTGGCACTCACAGTTGAGATCAACAGGGGACTACAAGTCACCGTGCTGAGCTGCTGGCAACTGTCTGCATTTCCTGGGTGCCAGACTCTGGGTGACCTTACCAGACAAAAAGCATGTGGGGCAGCCCCAACTGGATGCCGCAGATAGGAAGATTGATCTGACCCAGTGTCAGCTACATGGTTTCCATGCCTGCAAAGACTCCCACCCGCAGATGTTCCTAGGGATGGTGTGACCTGGGAAAACACCTGCAAGGGCTTGTGGGACTGAGACTGCAAAGGAGAAATGAAGAGAATGTAATGGACACAATCAATCAGCCATTCAACAAACATTTATTCAATGCCTCCTGTGTGGCACATGTTGAAAACTCTGGGAAATTACAAATTAAATATGTTAAACTCTTTCTCTGATGGCACTTAGGATTAACTGGGAGCTTTCACCCCACTAATGAACACGAGTTTGCAGCATGAAAAGGCAACAAAGGATCCATGCAAAAGAAGGACTCGACATGGTGGTGGAGGTTAGCAGCCAGAGCCCAACGGGCCATGAAGCTAAAGAACTTGGGTGAGTCCTGGGGATTTAAAGTCTAGAGCAGTGACTGGCTTTAGCGATGATTCCCAGGATCCCTGGGAAAGGACACAGCCTGGTCCTTTAAGCTGTTATCAGGAGAAACAGTAAGGAAGGAAGATCTTGGAATGTGGCTCAGTGGGTAGGTATTTGCCTAGCATGCAAAAGGCCCTGGGATCTATCTTCAGCAACCCATAAAATCGGGTGTAGCGATGCACACCTATAATAATCCCAACTCCTGGGAGGTGGAGGCAGGAGAATTGAAAATTTGAGATCATTCTTGGCTCTATGTGAGTTTGAAGTTAGCCTAAGCTACACGAGACTGTCTTTTAATGAGAGAGAGAGAGAAAGAACGCCTCCCCCATTGGATGTTCTGGTGAATATGTCTGCCTGCTTAGCTGGCCATCTGCCCTCAGGTTGGGTTACTCAGCCTCCATTATGGATGGATGTCTATTCCTTTATTGTCTATACACCTGCAGCAGCTAAGCTACTGCAAACGTATTCTGGGAACACAGGCGCCCTCGTGTTGGCTGGAAGCACAGTCTGTGAATATGAGTCTGCAGACCGTTCAGGTGAGAAGCTGTATTCAGTGAGGAAAGACTCCAGCTTGCCAGCTCCAAGAATGTGCCAGCCGGCTGGACTTCTCTGTAGCCCTGTGTGAGCCAGGGGCTGAGCCTGATGAGCTTCCAAAGTCACTCCCTGACCACGCTCGTATTCAAAGACAGGCTGAATCAAGAAGGGGGAGAAGAATGCAGCTGAAGACAACACCAACCCCGGAAGAGTTCCGTCCTTGAATGTGGTTCTGGAAATCTAGAATCGCACCAGACCAAGACGCCACGGTTCCACAGACCTAAAATGCCTTGGCATTCTGTAATCCTGTGATGCTAAAACTCCATGGTAATTAGGGAAAGGAAAACATCATAGCTATCCCCTCCTCTTGGTAAAAGCCATACTTCAGGAAAAGACCCTGTACCCATAGCATCCAAAGGCAAGCAGGCCTATTCTACTTCTAAATTCATAGTCTCTCCCTCCCTCCCTCCCTCCCTCCCTCCCTCCCTCCCTCCCTCCCTCCCTCTTCCCTCCCTCCCTCCCTCTCTCTCTCCCTCCTTTCCTCTCTTTCTGCTTCCTTCTCCCTCCTTTCCATCCCTCTGTCTGCTCTCTCTTTCTCCCCCCTCTCTCCCTCCTTCTGCTCCCCCTCCCTCCCTCCCTCTCCCTGCCTCTCCCTCTCCCCTCTAGCTCTGTGTATATGCATTTACTCATCTGCACACCCCCTCCACCATCCCTCCTCTAGGCCTGGCAGCCACACATTTGCCATCTGTATATAACCCAGTGATTAGCACCTCTAGCTGGAGGGGAGGGGTGTGGAACCCTTCTTCCTGCCAGCCAGGTAACTCTAAGTCAGAAGATGCTACAGGGGATACTCCAGCTCCCCCAGGAGAGCCCAGGAGGGGCAGAAGGCAGAAGCACACATAGCAAGACACATCAAAGAATGTCCCAGACACACAGATACACAGACACAGAAAGTCATGCATTCAGCACACAGGTGTCACAGACAGCACATATGCATATGTGTACAGTCCTCACACATCTGCAAACAACCACATACAGACACACGACCCACAGGGACATGCAAAGACACAAAGACAAGCCCAGAACATTTGGATATTTGCAAATAGACCTATGTGTCCACACCCATGGGCAAACACACATAAATAAGCCCAGAGACATAGCTCCATACTCAGAATCACACACACACACACACACACACACACACACACACACACACACACACCCCAATTGCACCGTACTGTCTACAAGTCCTCTAGATGACAGATGGCCAAAGCCACTCTTCATCTGTAAGTCCCATTCCCATTTATTCACGAGACATTATTTTACAGCCACCATGTGCCCTGCCTCACACTGGGCCCTTGAGAGACTCCAGGGAGGTGACACAGTGTTGGGGGTGGGGTGGGGGGCAGTTTCAGACAGACCCTGGGAACTCAGGAGCAGCAGGAACACAGGCAGGCCTAGGACTTCTCAGAGCTATACAAATGGATTGCCCCCGTGTCAGGTGGTGGTGGTGGCGGTGGCGGCGCACACCTTTATCCCAGCACTGGGAGGCAGAGACAGGTGGATCTCTGTGAGTTCGAGGCCAGCCTGGGCTACAGAGCTAGTTCTATGACAGTCAAGGCTCCACAAAGAAACCCTGTCTCGGGGGTTGGGGGGGGGGTTGCTCTGAACAGGTCGTGAGCTCTCTTATCAGAGCATCTCAGCCTTCCCCCTTGTCCTGCTAAGGACAGCCCCTGCTTTCATTGTGAAAGCACAGAAATGGGAGCACAGCAATGGGAGGGGGTTAGTAGTGGAATCTCAGGTGTGAAGGACAGTTGGGGCTGGAGGTTAAGAGTGGAGAGTCTAGTATAAACTAGAGGTGGAGATGGGGATGCTACCAAAAGACCATGTTCTGGTTTTAACGCCAGCCCAGTGGGGGGTCCGGACAGCCTGTCTCCTCACACAGCCTGTTAGCTCAGTGAGCAGTGGCAAGTGGGCACAGAAGAGCTCAGCCTTGACCCAGTGTGGTGAAGGCTTCCGTTGATATTCTGCCGAGACTTTCTGCCCCAAGGGCAATGGCATTGTACAGGCCTGGTGCCGCTCTTGTTCCTCAAAAGCTGTTGTCAGAAGCTCATCAGAAACTGACAGAGGAAGTGGTGCATGTTGCTCAGGCTTCCCCTCAGACTCAAGTGATTCCTGCAGAAGGGGCCGATACTCCAGCCATAAAACAGGAATGATGCCAGACGGAGGCTTGAACTCCCTGTCTGGGAAGGCAGCGGGAGTTGGACAAAAACACCTGTTCCTTGAGACAAGCCAGGCCAAACCAGGCCCTCAGGATAGAGGACTCCTCCGAGAAGCTGCCAGTGCCCTCACAGGCAGAGCTTCCTGCTCAGCGGCTTCCGTTGCCATCAGTGACTTCGGGAGGCCTCACTGTGTACAGGCTCAGCTCAGGTATTTGGGAATAAAGGAAGAGTCTATATGGAGCCCCCGTGTGAGTGGAGAGTCACCCCAGCCCATAATATGGAACACTTATAAGCCACCAGGAAACATCAGCACACTCAAGAGAAAAAAAAAAAAAAAAAAAAAAAGAGGAACGAGGCGGTGGAAAGCAGGAGCACCATTTTAGACAGCATGGCTGAGGCGGGCTTTCCGGAGGAGACTGCACAGGCTGCACTTGAGTAGAGCAGGAAGAGTCAGAACAAACGAGGCAGCTAACTGGGGAAAGAGGGTTGCTGTCCTAGCCAACAGTAAGTGCAAAGGCCCTGAGGCAGGGGCTCACCCGAGACTCACTTAGTCAAGGGACACTACGAAGATGAGTGTGGTTGGGATGGAGTGAATCATGCCGAAGCGTGACATACCCTGTGAGGCCTTTTGAGCTACCTGAGAGTTTCTGATTTCATTTCAAAACTGACGAGGAAGGCTTCCGGGAGGTTTATAGCAATGAAGAACAGGGTGGAGAGTCCAAGGAGAAAGGAGCCGGAGAGGGTATGAGGAAGGCGGGTGCCAGGGCAGGGTCTGATGCAGGGAGTGTGGGTTTGGGTTTATTATGAAGAAGACTGGCTAATGGGCGGTGTGTAGGGAGGTAGAAAAAGTGATGTGTAAAGGAACCCCAAGTGACTATGCCTGAGATATCCCATGAGCAGAATCAAAATGGAAAAGGGGGCTGAAGTAGGCGCTTCACGTCACACTTTACGGATTTTAGTGATCTACCTCTTTCCTTCCCTCCCTCCCTGCCTCCCTCCCCACACCTAATAATCCTGATTTCAATGTGGCTTACAGCCACCCAGGGTCCCACAGCTAGGGTGGGTAGACCCTGGAACGAACCAGGTCTTTCAGGCCCTGAGCTATGCGAGTCGTCAATAGAGTCAACGCTGTGTGACATTTGATGTTTCATTTACCAGAACCTGTGTGCCCTGACCTATCAGCAGGCTCAGTGCTGGGACCGCAGAAGGTCGTGTATACCATTAAGCTATCGCCTCAGTGGTGAGGAGACCCAGAGAGGATCCTGGGGAGCGTCCCAAGCTCTGGGCAAAGCAAAAGCCGGTATGTGAAGAGGAGGGACCGCTGCACTGCTCACTTTAAAGCCTGCCTCTGGAGCCTTCAACTTCTGTGCCTTGGACAAGCACCTTACATTCTGTCCCAGTTTTCTCACCTGTGGAGTGGGGATAAGATCGTATCCAGGGGTCCAGGTAAGAGAGTCACAGTGAGGAGTCGGATACACTGGACTCTTTCAGGGATGGGGCTTCTGTGGACTTCCACCGGTTGGCTGTGATTAGCAGTCTTTACCAGGCACTCAGCCCTGGAACCCAGGTCTTTTGATATTCATAGATGTAATCAGCATTCTGCCTCCTCGGCATGCTGTGGGGAAGGCTCGGCTCAGCACAGCTGGGCTGGCTCTGGGTAGAACCAGATCCCCAGAGTCTGAGAACAGTGTTTCGGGCCTGACAGTGTGTCCCACCCCTGATGAGCTTAGGATAGGCAAGCTGGCTGGCTAGCCCGCTTGCTGCCTGCTTGCTTGCTTGCTTGCTGAATGGTTCAGTCTCTTATTTTCCTGGGAAAGCACTAATTAGCACATGGCTCCCTGGGGGGCAGGCGAATGATCTGTCACAGCGCCCCCCACCACCTGGGAGCACTGTTGCCATCTCTGAGAAGGTGCTGCCCTGACCTCCGCCTTCCCCTGAAGAAGACAGAATTCCCAGGACCAGAACAAACTGACCATCAACAGGGAAGCTGGGGCTGGGCTCACAACCCTTTCCTAACTTAGCTCACAGTGTGGTTCCCAGGCCAGCAGCATCAGCTTCCTGGGGCCCTTGCTAAAAATGCAGATTTTCAGACTTTACCTGACACCTACTGAATTTGGGGTTGAGTTTTGGAACCTATGTTTAACAATCTTTCTAGGGGATCTGAAGTTCACCCACACTAGAAAAACCACAGATGTAGGGGGCTGTGGCTGAAGAGGTGGTTGTCAAGTGGGGTGGTTGCAGTACAGGCTGGTAAAGAGAGATACCTGCCTTCAAATGTGGGCTCTTGGGATCCCTCACTCGGTGTGCTGGGGCAGAATTTAATACGTACTAATTTACAACTTCTTGTTTAGTGTTGAAAGTCCTGAGACTGCAGTTCTAGGGAAAACAATTATAATACGGACTCATTTAACAAGAGACATTTTGGGTAGGGCCCTATCATTGCCCTAATCCACACAAGTGAGGAGATCCTGCCGGTAACTTGATCCATGGCTAATCTCAGCATGCCAAACTTTGAGTCACTGGATCTGTCCCCAGAGAGGATCACTGAGCCTCTGGGTTGAGCCAACCTGTAGGGAGGTGGAGGAAATGCAGTAAGGCTCACAATACTGGTACACAACAGCACATGCTGTAAAGGTCAAAGAAAATGGGAATGAGGATAGGACATATTGGGGGGGGGGGGCGTGACCAACAATGATCTCTGGCAAGACCATGCTGAGAGAGGCCTAGCAGAAGGGTGGTTTCAACTTTTGCCTTTCTCTGCTGTAAAACGAAGTAGTTACAGGTGTGGCATGACTATGTCAGAAAAACAAGACTGCAAAGCATAGTAGATGATAAACAAATAAAAGTATTGTTGTTGTTGTTGTTATTTTGAGAGCTGAATTCAAATCTTGACTGCTTGGGCACCTAACAGCTGTGTGCCCTAGCTAAGTCATGGCACCTCTCTGAACCTCCGTTTCTACAGCTACGAAATGGTAATGCCAGCAGCCACCCCCAGAAAGGGGCTGCTGTGAGGTGCCGAGTGGTCCACCTGAGGGTCAGAAAGCACGTGGGGGCCAGTCAATCACCTCACCCTCTGCTTCCAGCCGGCTCAGCAGCTTCCCTCCAGTACAGCTGGCCCGCGCTCCAAGCGGCCCAGGGGTCTGTGATACTTATTTTTAATTGTTCTGGCTTCAGAGTTGAGGCCTCTAACTCTAAATGGCTCCTCTTGCCCTGCAAAAATAGGTCGTTGGCAGCGCGAGCCTCCTGACAGGTCCCACACAAAGGCGGCCAGGCCTGGCCTGCTGATGCCAGCCCAGGGCTATGGGAATCAAGAGCCAGCGTGGGCAAGGCTGTCTCAGCAGCACGGAGTCTCTGCAGGCCGCAGCATGCCTGGCAGAATGGCCCTGGTCAAGTCAATGTCTGTCTGGCCTTGTTCCTTTCATCTGGAAACACAAAGGGGATGGTTGGGGGCCTCAAGGAGAGAACGTGGATCTTAGGGCCTGGCACACACTGGGATGCTTTTTATCACTCTTACAGAGGCCTAAACCTCCTGAGATTGCATTCACATCCAGGCCACTAGTAGCCACTCATATTAAAAGTGTCTTTGTTATTTCTTTTTCATAGACTGAGGCAAAAAAAAAAAAAAAAAAAAAAAGCCCTGGTTGCTTAAGCCAAATCACTTGTGTCTTATCTTTGAAGTCCCCCAATTCTTCCCCTCCTCCTGCTCATTCAAGTCTCCTCTCTGGCACTTCCCCAACCCCTTCCCCTGTACCACAACACACACACACACACACACACACACACACACACACACACACGAAAGAATGAAATTAAATCTTCATTGTGCAGACTCATATAAAGGATTCCTTGGCTGCCGAGTGAGGCATGGACAGGAGACAGGGAAGAAATGTCCATCAGTGAGAGGACACACACACCTCCCCATCTCGCCTTTTGGAAACGCATTGCCCCTCTTCATGGGTACCTGTGGCCCTTCTCTATTTATTCCTCCCTGGAGTACTGATGCCCACCTGACATGTGAAGCATTACAGGTCAATCCGTCAGCTCCGTGAGCACAGATGTGCGCCTGGTTTGTCTCTAGCAGCCGCCACATCACCACTGTCAGGCACGCAGTAGACACTTAATGCATACTGGTAAGTGCATGCACGAATAATATCTGAACTAAAGCACCCAGACTGACGGCTATGATGGCTGGCTCATATCAATTATCTGTCATCATCTGTGTGACCCAGGCAGGCTGTACCTTGCCCATTTAGTTTACACATTTGCCCACGAATCTCAGTGGACTCACAGTAGCTGATGGGTGAGCACAAGTGACTTTTCGGTGGACAAATGTCAACTCCCCCACACTTGGATGTGAGAGTGAAGGGGTAGTTTGGAAGCTCTGCTGAGCGCCTTTGCCAAGGATGCTATATATAAACAGCAGGTGGTACAATGCTTATTTTTCCTAATCCCCCGGTTGCTAATCCCAGGCAGCTCTGTGTCTAGCAGTGTGTGCCTGCCCCAGAACTATGAGCGGCACAGGGCAGGAGGCTGCATCACCTCTGACTCCAGCAGTAGGACCTTCCCCCGCCTACCCGAGGCAGATTTTGGAGGAGAATTTTCACAAGGCTTCACTGGACACCTCCATGGTCCTGCCAGACATAATCCAGAGCTGGAGACTCTCCTCCCGGCAGCCTACCTTTATGCTAGAAGCAGGCCATCTTTCTTGCCTAGTCCCCTGACTCCAGACCCTTCTCCCTCCAGCCTTCCCTGATCCAAGCAAAGTGGCCTCTTGAGCATGTAAATCAAACATGGTAGTCCCTACTTGAGTCCTGCCTGCAGTAGCTCCCAGTTCTCTTGGTCTTCTGGACTGCCCTCCAGACATGCTGGTTACATACTGTCGTCCTCAGCTAAATGAGCTAACACACATGTGCCATGTGTGCCCATATACTCCTCACCAGACCTTCTCTGCTCATTCTTTGTTGTGTTGTTGTTGTTGTTGTTGTTTTCAAGACAGGGTCTCTCTGTGCAGCCTTGGCTGGCCTGGAACTCGCTCTGTAGACCAGGCTGGCCTCGAGCTTACAAAGATCCGCCTGTCTCTGCCTCCCAAGGGCTGGGATTAAAGGCGTGCGCCACCACCGCCTGGCTCTCCGTTCATTCTTTCGGCTTGTGTGTGTGCCTGCGTATTCTACTAGACTGTGAGTGGGTTCTTGTTATAATCCCCTAGGCCCAAAGAAACACAACTAATATTCCTGCTAGGGCTGCCCTGTGGTCGGTCCCTCAAGGACTGCTGCCAAACACTTCACAAACACTGCCCTTGGTACATGGTAAGCTCTTCTTAAAACACAGTGCAAATATCAACTAGTGTAACCCTCCCGATGGCAGTTCTGGGTCGCTGCTCCCCCCAGAACTGGTTGCTTTAAAGGAAGCCAAAACACAGAAACAAGGTCTGTCTCCAAGTCTGCAGCTTCTAAGATGGGGAGAAAGGATCTAAACCTTGGAAGCTGGTCCCCGTGCCCAACAGCTGCACCCCGCCTGCCTCTCTGGAAGAAAGAAAAAAAAAAAAAAACAGAACCAGGCTTTTGGCCAGAGGTGCAGAGGACAGAGGGGTGCCATTGCACCAGGAGCTTTCTACTGGAGACCTGGCCTTAGGCAATCATCCTCCCTCCCTGAGCCTCAACATCCTCTTTATTAAGAGACCGAGCCAGCAGGGCCTGCTTTGCTTCATTATGTCCCTCAACTGCCGTCGTGGGAGGCAAAACTGGCTATCCCTGAACTTCTTTCAGCTCAGAAACTCTCCAATTAGTAGAGGGTCTTGATTCCTCTTCCTCACCTTGGTGCACAGCCTTCTGCAGATGACCAGGCACTTGATCTGACTGCTTCCAGTGTTCCCTCAAGGAAACCTGGAGCCAGGGTGCATGTTGCATCCAGAGGCTCTGTCCTTTGGGATTAGCTCTCCTTTCTCTGTCTTCCTCATTAGGGTCACTATTTTGCAGCCCAGGCCTCTCCCAAGCACAGTTCTGCCTGTGCCCTCCCCAACCTCAATCTACTCTCCCTGATGAGAAGGCCTCTGGTCAGTCTCCTCCCTAAGGCCCAGCCCTACCCTTCTTTCTCTGACACAGCTTTCTTGCTGCTCCTCTCCCCCAGCGCGTCTTTACCAAGAGGCACTGAAGTCCTTCCTACACACACGCTATTTTTGTACCATCACTCTCTCCTTCCTCTCTCCCCCTTCCCCCTGCATTCACTTCCTGCTTTTGCTCTACCTCGGGCCAGCTTGGAAAGATTTGGGCCCCTAGGACCCACACCCACCGGGAGGCCGACCTTCTGCTTTGGGACACATGTACAAGGCCTCTTGGGGAGGGGCAGAAAGCAAGCCTCCCCGCCTCCTCCATTCTCTACCCTGGGCCAGGGCGCCACGGGCAGCCTCTTGCCCACTGGAGGCGAGGACTGGCCAGGGTGAGAGGCCGAGGCCAGGGGCGATCGGCCGCCACTTCCCCAGTCCACCTTAAGAGGACGGAGTAGCCAGCCCGCGGCGCCGACCTCAGAAAAACAAGTTTGCGCAAAGTGCTGCGCGGCCAGCCTCTGGGCAGCGGGAGCGGTGCTTCCACCGCCTGGCAGCCCTGCGCGCGGCGGCGCAGGTCCGAGCGGCTGGCGGGGACCCGCACGGGCAGAGCGGGCTCGCGCAGAGCCGAGGCGGGCGGCGCAGCTCGCGGGGCGCACTGGGGCGCGGGCGGGAAGGTGCGGGCGCAGGGTGGGGGCGCTCGGCCGGGCCGCCCTCGCGCTGGCCTCGCGACGGCTCCGCGCAGCCCGCACTCGCTCTGCGAGCTGTCCCCGCTCGCGCTCGCTCTCCGTGCTCGGTCCCCGCTCCCTCTCCCTCTTCCTCTCCCCCTCGCTCCCTCTCCCTCGCTCTCCGCTCCCCCGCCCCCGTGCCTCTGGCTCTGCGCCTGGCTCCCTCGGGTCCGCTCCCCTTTCCCGCCGGCCTGGCCCGGCGTCACGCTCCCGGAGTCTCCCCGCTCGGCGTCTCTTTGTAGGAGGGGGTCAGATCACCCCGCCGGGCGGTGGCGCTGGGGGGCAGCGGAGGGGGAGGGGCCTTAGTCGTTCGCCCGCGCCGCCCGCCCGCCCGCCCGCCCGCCTGCCGAGCGCGCTCACCGCCGCTCTCCCTCCTTGCTCTGCAGCCGCGGCCCATGGAGCCCGCCGGCCCGGCCCCTGGCCGCCTAGGGCCGCTGCTGCTCTGCCTACTGCTCTCCGCGTCCTGTTCCGGAGCAGGTAAGCACCCTCAGCTCCCACTGCCACCCTCCCCAAGCTGCGGGCTCAGGCCCCGCACACTGCCGCTCAGCTCCTGTCGACAGATGCCTGTAACCGGGGTTACAGAATTGAGGCCCAGAGAGGGTCAGCCACTTGCCCAAGGTCACATAGCCCAGGCTAGAAAGCCAGGATAGAACTCTTCTTATACGGATCTGCCCTGTGGACTGTGACTGTGCAGCCCTGCGCTAAGCAGCAAGGTATAGGAATGAGTTGGTGTACCGTACCCCTTGCCCAACCCGAATGAGGAGGCAGGCTGGCCATAGCTTTCGGCAGTAGGGCGCCTGGCTTCCCCAGTTGCTCCCTTGCTAGACTTGATTGGAGAGAGGGTGGGGGGCAGAGGTCCTCCCGCGCTGCTGGGCTGTTGGGATGAGGGAAGAGTGAGCTCTTCCCCTAGTACCAGAGCAAGCAGTGTTAGTGTATGGAGGTGTGGGAGAGAGGAAGAGAGGCCTGGGTAATCAACAGACCCTTGGGAGACACAGTGAATTTACCTGTGGTGGCACAGCCTCTCCCTGGATGATCTCCTTCCGCTACCCTCCTGCCTTCCTTAGGCAGGCTTCTAGAAGGTCCCTGCAGTTCCCGCATGTACCTGTGGCTCTGAGCTTGTCTTCTTTGTTAGTCTACATCAAACACCTGGCTGTCTCCCGCAGGAGGGCTCTAAAGGCCGGTTGGCCAAGGAGTGAGGTCACCGTTCAGGAGTCCTGCATCTTAAAGGGGTTTTGCAAAAATCCTGGGTCTCTCCTGAAAGGATAGGAAGGCCGGAGACACAGCTGGGGAGAAAGAGAAGGGGGCCTTATTTAGGGTCTTCTTGGATCGGTGTTATGGGCATAGGGATCCCGGTACCACCTGGCTTTTGCAGGGAGGTAAAGATGTTCTCAGCACTCCCTCCTCACCAACACTTGCCTAGAGCCTGGCATATGACAGCAGTGTAGAAAGAGGAGAGAGAGAGAGCCAGCCCCAGGGAAGAGAGAACAAGCAAGCTGGAAGAGGTGGGGTAGCCAGGAGCTCTCTCTGCTGCCCTGCAATTTCCCCTGATACCCAGGAACCACCAAGTGCCCCTCCCCATTCATAGTTTTCAGATACTGTTGGGTCTTTTCAGGACTAATTGATGAATTTCGCCTCTCTCCTGTGAGTGGCTCTAGGGTCTGATCTGCTTCCTCCTGCCTCCTTGCCAAAGTTCCAGCCATGCCCTGCCGTCCTCCAGGGCTTGGGAACCCACAGGTATCTCTCAGAAGTACAGAAAGCTGGGCCCAGATTAATATCCAAATGCTTACTCTAGACCTCTTTCTCACCAGACCCCTATGGTTCAGTCGCTGGCAAATGGGTAGTGGTTAACAAGTGTTCAACCCAGCGGGCTACCCTTCCTGGGTACTGACTAGGAGAATGACAGCACCTTTCTTAAGAGCATATCTATCCCCCGCTTCCCCACCCTCACCCATAAAAACTATCTATAAAATGGTAAAGATGGACCTTCCGTTCTCATCCCTTCGGCATCAATAACCTGAAAGGGTGGGAGCCGTGGAGGGACATAGGTTAACTTCATAGCGTAAGTATTGGGAGGTGAGAATGTGATTCTCGGTGAGGAAGGGATGATGTATGGCCATGGAGCTGCAGCCTTCCGGCAACCTGCACATTTAGTCCGCTGGGGCTCAGCATCAAATTCACATCTTTCCTATGGGAGGGGACTTGAGCCCCGGCTGGACTTGGCCTTCCTTGTTCGGGGGGGGGGGGGGGGGGGCGTGTGATTTACAGGAAACAAGGGGTAAGATAGAAGGACAGGCAGGTAGAAGGCGGTTGTCCAGTTTTCTAGGAAAATGGATTTGTTTGAGCAGGAAACCCAAATGTCAGCTTCAAGAAGACAGCTTTGAGTGGAATGACTGCTGTCTCTGGCAGAACTGTCATCCTGGGAGGTGTCATGTGATGGCTGGGCTTCACAAGATCACTGCTTGGGTGAAGGGAGCTGGTCATGTGAATTATTGCCTCCGGGAGGCAGGAGAGGAAGTTTCTAAAGATTGCACTTGACATAAATGATGCCAAAGGAAAATTCTAAAAAGACTCCGGTGAAGTCACCACCGTGGGTTCTTGCAGCCTGTGTAGGGGCCAGCCCTGCTGTTCCGAACGACGTGGGGGCAGGCCTCACAGTAAACTACAGGATGCTCACCTGGCCCTCGCTGGGCCTGAGCACTGGGAATGGACTCCTTTGCTCCAGTAGGAGGTGGCTGAGGGAAGTTGAGGTTCCAGCTTTGAGGGGCAGTGGGCCCCTTCAGTGAACTTGTGACCCTTGGGTAGACGGTAGCATGCTGGCGGCTCCTCTGGGCTTTCCTCAGCACTACAGCTGTTCTTACTTCCTCTTTCATAGGAAAAAAGGGGGTGGAGTGGGGGCCAGCTTCGATGTTTGACGTGCATAGGTAAGATTCATTGAAGGCTCCGTGTTCTCTGGGGGCTTTGTGGCCATTAATTATCCCTGCCCCCATCCCATGGGGACACATGGGCTGATTTTTCTTGCTTGCAGTCACTCAGTCTGTAAGAAGTCCTGATTCGGACTGTGTGTTGATGAGGGAGGAGAACCCATGTTTATTAAGTAGCTAACTGCATTCCAGGCCTGGTGCTTTGTCTGCACAATCCCATTTACCCGCATGTGCCATTTGGATCTTCTTCCCAGGGATGTACAGATGAGGAAAACTGAGTCCAAAAGTTGTCCCAGGAGTAAGTGGTAAAGGAGCCAGAATTCTGGATACAGCTTCTGGTGGGAGGAATAAATGACTTAGGAGTATGCAGTCCACACTGTTGGGGTAAAGAAGAGCCACCTGAGGCTTAGCTGGAGAATTATGGGAAGGCTCCTGTAAGCAAAGGGTTTTGGTCCAGTCTCCCTGAAACCCGCTGGGTGTGGAACCGGCAGCCTCTTGGCTTCACAGATGACACGCACGGGGAGCGATGTGGCTTGAACAAGAGGCCCCATCTGGGCTGGTGAGCTCTGGATTCCCTAGCACTGGAATGTTCCTCCCTGCATCTTGCCCTTTGCAACAGATGGAGAACAGTGGGCGAAAGGAAGGGAGTCTAAGAGTGCTGAGTGGATCCCACACGCACCACCTCGCTACTTGCAGGGCCTGCGTGTGACAGGTTCCTTCTTATTTGTCATCATGGGCTGATGGAAGAGGACCCTCCTTAACGTGCTCAGACGCCTGGCTCTGGAGACAGCTCTGATCATGTTATCAAGTCACTCCCCAGCTCTAAGTGGCAATCCCTTGAACCAAATTTCCTAGAAAAAAAAAAAAAGAAAGAAAGAAAAATAACATCAGGGCCTGGGTGTTCCCTACCAGACCTCAGTTCCTACTTGTTTTCCAACAGGCATACATGTTCATATGCTGTGTGGTAACAGGGCTTCTTCACTGCAGACTGAAGCCTGGCTGGCCACTCACACACACCCAAAAGACCAGGGGAATCCCACGTGGGAGACCACCCAGCTGTTCCAGTGTTGGCCCACCACATGAATAAGAGGCATTTGATTTGTACAATATCTGTAAATATGCAACCTAGTTTGGCTCTTGGACAAATCCATGCCCCCAGCTAGCCTCTTATCTCTCTACTTTTGCTCCTGCTGTTCCATCAGAAATGACCTTTCCCGTACTTCCTTGCCTCCCCTTGTCTGAATCCTCATCCTTCCAGGTTGCTCTACATGCCTCCTGCTCCAAGGAACTAACTCCTCTGACCCCATCCCATGATTTCATCTGTTCCTCTCTGAGGCTACTTATTACTTCTTCTTTGTTTGGTGACTGTGTGCATTGCGTGTGTAACTCTCAGATCTGCTTCTGCAGGCTCCCTGACTGTTAGCCTCACCATGTACACACAACAGTGCCAAGACCCCCCTGGGAGTCAGGCCTGGTCCTGCCACCTACTTGAACAATTTGCTGAACTTCCCCGCGTCTCCTTTTTCTCCTCTAGAAACGAGGGATGTCATTAACGGCTCTTTCTCAGGGAATAAGTCAATTAATGCAGATTCAGATGGTGCTTGAAGCATGCCTGGTGTCTGTAAGCTATCATACAAGCACTGCTGTATGCTTTTTGACATGCTCGTCCTGGTACCTGTTAGCGATCATGCAGCCAGTGTTTTATCCTGTTTGACTTGCTCATATGTAAAGCTGGGGTGGATTTTTGTAAAGCAATCACTCTAGCATGGCCCCTGCACGTAGTGGGCACTCAGAAGACAAGGACCACGAGAAAGTACATGTCAGTATGACTCAGTGATCTCTTTTCCCCTGAAGCTTTCTCCTGGGGGATGGACAGGTTGTAAGGAAACCAGCACTGTGATCTAATTGCCTTGTTAGTGCCAATGAGCTCTGGACCCAACCTGACTCTAGGTGTCTCCCTCTGGACTCAGTGTCTGGAATTGTGGCTTCCCAACCCTGGAAAGCTGGAGGGGGCTGGGAGCTGCTCCCTGTGCAGTGGGATAGAGGGCTGACTGAGCTTAGCACAGGTCTCCAGATGCAGAGTCAGGTCAGGCCAGACCCAGGAGGGAGATGCCAGGCCTCCTACAATACAGGCCGACACTTTTAAAAGGGGGCTGGGCATTTCCCCTGTAAAAGTCAGAGTTCTCACAGGATCCTGAATTCTGTGAGAAAGTGCTAAAAATAATCACCATAATCGTGGCCTCCATGCTATTGTGTGTGATCCTACTGTGTGTGATCCTACTGTGTGTGATCCTACTGTGTGTGATCCTAGTGGCTCTCAGAGCTACCCTGGAGGGTGCACCATTGATGATTGATCATCTAACCCACTTGACCAGCGAGGACATGATGGCTCAGCAAGGTGTCTGCATCGGATGGCCACCCAGCTCAATCAGCCTAGGCTTCAAAGCCTGTGCTCCACCATGTTTTAGACATCTCCTTGCTTTGCTTGACAAGTAGGGTGGCTGACGACCAGGGCTTCCAGCACCCTGCTCCCTTGGGACATCTCATATAGTTTTATCGATCAGTGTATCCACCAGGAGATGAGGACAACGGATGTTTCCAACATGTGCTTCCATCTACGTGCTGGAGAGGGGTCTCTTAGGATGGCTGATGCTGTTTTTCTGTTCGCACGGGCTTCCTGGAACCCTGGCAGGATGGGTCTTCCCTGTCGAATGGCTTGCCAAGCTTTTGATCCAGGAAGATGTGGAACAGCAGAGGCAGAAGTGGAAAATGTACAGCATGGTCCTTGGTGCCAGCAGGATTTCCTGGCACATCCATTTGGGGCTCCAAAGCTGCAGATGAGTTCAGTAGCTGAGGACATGCGGTGCTGGGGTCGGAGGAGATTGGATGCTGGGGTGAGCAGCTGCTGGAGAAAATGGCTAGAATAGGTGATGGCCATATCGGGACTATACAGCCCCATTCTCCAAGCCAACCATCTATATCTTCCAGAAATGGAAGCATAAGGTGGCAGAGAATGCTTAGTGTACCTGTCCTTGGCATAGAACACATGTTGTCTTCCCATATTCTTCCATTTTGGGGAACTTCAGACATGATGTGCGAATTGAGAAGGAATGATGTAATGGCCCCCAGCCTCGATGCTGAACAGCTTTCTGCCCTTCTTGTTTCTCCTGGCCTTGCTGGGTGATGGGAGCAGAAGCAGGGAGTCTCGCACAGTGAATGTTGGACACAGCCATTCCTCATGGATGCTCAGGTTGCATGTCTACCTTTGCGCTGTTGTCTGATCCTCACAGAGAGCCCAAAGTATGGACTTGACCCATTTTATAGATGAAGAGACTGAGGCTCCCAAAAACCAAGTGGGGCTTCTTCCAAGCCGCTCAGCCAGCTAGAACCCAAACCATGGTCTGTTTACTCTTATTGCTGTGATGCCCTTATTAGGGTAATTTTAATTGTATTTGTGCAGTATTTTTGAGCATGTGATCAGTGGCAGTGGGTTGAACAGCTGCTGTGTGGTTCAGGTACCTGGAGATGTAGCTGTGAATAAGGTAGGCACATCCCCTGCCCTCGTGGAGCTCACATTCCACTGAGAAAGCCAAAACAAACCTAAGTGAATCGATGGAGTGTTGTCTATAGGTCATTTCCAGCTTTGCTTGTTTTGTTCTTTCATTCCCCTCCCCCAGCTAGGATCGAGGCTATGTGAGTGTAGAGACGGTGATGCTGAGCCTACTGGGACCTTAGCCCAGGATCTGGCCCACAGTGGGGGCGTTAATCTACATTCGTGGAATAGAGGGATAACATGGGTATGAAAACCCCCTTTTAGAAGAGAAGGGCTGGGGACCATAAGGTTGCACGGACAAAGACTGTTTCCCCAACTGCCACGAAGTCCCTCCTCCAGGGCCCAGGCCATGACTACGCTACAGATCTCCTCGAACATGCTGAAATCGCAGGAGGCTCATGTCAGTGCCTGATACGGAGGCAGCTGGGCAGCCCCAGAACTGGTGTTTACATTCCACTGTACATGCCCTCCCGCTTCAGACTCCACAGTGATAGTGACCTCGCAGGTGCCTCCGTGATGGTGGTGTGGGAAGCGCTCTGCGTTCTGGCCAGGCATTGTCAGGAGGACCCCATTCCTGGGACTTTGCCGAGGCATCCAGTTAGGCAGTGTGGTTGAGGGATGGTGAAGATGGACAGGAAGGGTGAGTGAGACCCCACAACCACCCTGTGGCCTTGACCATGTTTTTGTTCTCCTTGTCCCCATGGTACTCCATAGTCCGCTGGTGATGGCCCTGTCCTACTGGATCCCTGCAGAGGCTCCATACTTGAGGCCTGCCCTGCTCTGTCCAGCCTTGGTGGTTTTTAGGTGTCTTTATGGCCCTGTATATCCTAGCCTCTTCATGTGCTTTTGGGCTCCAAAGGGCAGGGAGAGCCCCCACCTCACTGAGTTTTCCCTCTGAAGGGGAGACTTCGACAGGTCTCTCCAGCTGTGGTACCCTGGCCAGCTTCTTCTTTGACACGGGAGACCATGTGGCAGGCACCCTCTGTGCACTGTTTCCCGAGTTCCTGGCTGACACCGAGATACATGTCTTCTTTTCCGCTCCATGCCCTGGTTTCTCCATCTGTAATCTTTAACCCATTCTCACTGTCCTGCCCTGCATAGAGGCTGTGAAGGGTTAAAGGAACTAATAACTGAGCTGAAAAAGCACTATGAAAGGAATCAGTGAATCACATCAGCTTAGCTGGAGAGAAATCCCATCCGGAGACCGTCTTCTGCTGGCTCAGTGCATGGTAACCACAGTGGATGATGTTTAATAAGTGCATGTTGCTTTTAGGAAGGCCTTTAGCCTGGCCAGGAGAATGCACACATATCCGTGGCAGCCCAGCAATGTAGAAGCCTGAGCAGGAGACCCCATCTTGAGAGAAGCAGCAGCATAGGGTGGTGCCAGCTCTCAGGCTTGAGGGCTGCATGTCCTCATATGGAGGAGGTCTGGAAGCAGCAGCGGATATCTTATGGGGCTGTCTAGTCTGTCCATTATCCTAGGAGGACATGCTGGGCAGCATGGTGCTTGTTTCAGAGCAAGTCAGGACTGGAAGTTGGGAGACAGCCAATGGGTTCCTCACCTCCGCCCTCACTTCCGGGTGGGAAGAAGGCTCTTAGGTTGCTGAGGCACCACTCCAGAGACTGTGACAGTAATGACTTCAACCTCTCTCAGCTACTTCTGGTCCCCAGAGGTCCATTACAGTTCAAAGGGTAGTCACAGTACACATATATTTGCAGTTTTTGTGTTTTGTTTTTTTTTTCTCTTCCAGCCTTTGGGCAAACACTGCCAGGCCACAAGCATTCCTCTGTCACCTTCGGGTTCTGTCTGACCCAGCTGCTGCTCATCAGGCCACTGGCCCTGTGTGCGCAGTCTGCACGGTGGCTTTGTGTATGTTAGGTCAGAGACCCTGTAGCCCTCCAGCTGAAGGACATAGTCATCTGTTCTCTCCTTCTCCTTTAAACACCCAGATACACGGGAGTCGCTGCCTGCACCGAGCATTTGCTCTCCTGGGTGCGGTGCTGAGCTCCTTAAGCGTGCTGGCCCCTTCCATCTGTGGCATAAACCTAATATCAACACCATCCTCATTTTACAGCGAAGCCAGAGGTCCACAGTACTTAGAATGCCAACTGGACTCTCATCGGGAGGAGGATGAGAATCCAGACCAAAACATAACTTTTAGCCAATGCCAGGTACTGCTCTAAGCTCGAGGAAGGAAACTGAGTCCTCGCTCTCGGAGTACTTACACGTCAGTCCAAGGCAGAGAATCAGACACTAAAAACATAAAGTTAGTGTGCAGTGTGTTAAGCAGTAGGTGATACATAGAAAAATCAACCAGAGCAACGTGTGGGGAGTACCATTTCATGCAGGTGGCAGGGAAAGTTCCAGATAGCCTGCGTGAGGGGACAAGCCATGTATGTAGACATCTAAGGAATGAGCAGAGAACAAAAGGGAGGTGCCCCTGATTCAAGCCTAGAGGCTGCCATGACTACGGGGGAGCATGGCTTGTGGAGAGATGAGGTGGAGACAGGGAGGCCCCTGGGGTGGAGTGCAGTGGGAGTCGGGGAGAGGAAGACAGAGTCCATCCATGGCTTGGGATTTGAGCCAGCAGGATTTGCTAATGAGTGGAGTGTGCAGCCTGGGAGAGAGGGATGAGAAGCCACGTGGTTCTCCGCTCAGCTCTCCACCACTGAACATGTGTTTTCGAGTAGGAGCAGGGCTGGATCCCCGCTTACAGATGAGGGAAGACGCTTTGCCAAGTCACCCTTCTGGGGACAAGACATGCAGGCCTCTAACCTCAAGCCAGAGCTCGCCACTGTCTGGGTTCCTTAGGAGTTTGCCGCCTGTCAGAGAGGCCACCAGGGATGTGGCACAATGCCCAGTCCTCAGAGTTGCCTGCTGTGGAGATAAATTGGAAACTCTTCCTGTTGACCAGGCCTTCTATCTCTGACTCGGATGCTTTAGGGTGGATGGTAGCACCTACTGTACCATCTGGACATATCTACTCAGTGATGGTCTGCCCCCAAAAAATGTATTGGAAGCCATCCTCCAAAATTCTAGGTTGGTGTAGATGCAGGCCAGCCCCATCCAAGTTTGTTGCTGGGGTCCCAAAGACTCTGCTCTGGTCCCTGACTGCAAGGCCCTTGCCTCTCCTCTGTCTTTACTCATGTGGTTTCTCCTGGAACACCTGCCTTTACCTGGTCTCTGGTGGCTTCAAGACCTGGCTCAGGGGCCACCACCTTCAGAAGGTCTTCCTGGATTGAGCCCCTTGCCAAGACCCCCCAGGCTTCCTTTCATAACACTTATCAACTGATGTGTAGTCATTACTTGTGTTCTGGGTGCCCCCAGAGTAAGCTATTGAAGGATAAGGCCCAACTTCCTCATTTTCCTGTGGTGTCTAGGACAGGCCTTCCAGTGGAGGAAGCTTTGTAAGTGGGAATAGATGAATCATTGGAGGAAAACCACTGACCAGCCACAGCTGTCAGAGCCCTAAGCTCCCAACTCGGGAACCACAGAGTCCATGCAACTGTACCCTGGGGCAGCGCCCTCTAGAATCCAACATCAGGACTCTCAGGAGGTCTGTCCTGCCTCTCCAGGGCAGGACCTAGGTTTAGCACTGTGCAGACTTGGCCCGCTGGGAGTTGATGGTGCTGATGACAGTGCCCATCCTGCTCCTCCTTCCTCTGACTACGCTCTGTGCAGAATCTCATTTCACAGCTTCGTCTGAGCCGGGCATGTTCCCATTTGGCCACACTGGTAAACCTGAGTGCATGGGTACACAGCATGTTCATAAACAGTGACCCCTAAGTGCCTCCCTGCTCATATACAGTACACGTACACTCTTACCTACACATATGCTCATCTGCACACACACACACACACACACACACACACACACATGAACACACACACCTCTGTGTACACACCATACATACATGCTTTCGCAGTTACCTTCCCTGTGTACACACTCATTCACCCTCAGACACTCCCCCACAGACAACCCACAGTTCAGACAATCTTCCCATGGTTCATACCACCATACTCTATTTACACACTCCCCCACTCCCTTCTGAACACACTCCAGTGGTGTACTCTAATATGTCTCTGCATACGTACATCAAATTTTTGTATATGGCACCCTACTGTGTTTCTACCCAGAACCCTATATACCACCCCCCTCCCCCTGTAAATGTATGGATGTTTGTGCTTTGCACACTCACGTATATACACACATGCCTCTGCCTTCAGTATATATGTACTCTTTTGTGTACACTTAGCATGCTTGTGTTCACATATCGTCTGTGTGTGTCTGTGTGGTCTGGGCATTAAATTCAGGACTTTGCATTGCTATAAAGCACTCCACCACACCCACACCACACCCACACCTCATGTCTCGTTGTACAAGTACCGGCACGACGGGCTTGTCTACCCAACCACCAAGTCACAACCAGAAGGTATGGGGCATACAATGAAGTGTATGTTGATTAAGTTCGCATTGTAGAATATCTGAGAATAACATGAAAGGAAGAAAGAATTATTTTAGCCAATGGTGTCAAAGAATTAGGTCCGTGGTCACTTGGCCCTGTGCACTTGGCAGAAGAACATGGCAGTGGGTATGTGTGACTGAGGAACTGCTATTGGTAGACAGAAGCAAAGGGATGCTGACTCCGGACTGGTTCTACATGCGCCCCCCCCCCCCCCCCCCCCCCCCCCCCCGCCGTCACTTCATTCCTTTGGAGTTCCTAGTCCATGGAGGAGTCCATCCACAGCCAGGGTTACTCTTACTCCTCGGTGAATTCTGCCTGGAAATGTCCTCACAAACACAGCCTGGAAATGTCCTCATGAACACATCTGGAGGTCTGCCTGGAAATGACCTCACAAACACACCTGGTGGTCTGCCTTCCAACTCTCTTAGTTCATCTGAAATCCAGTCAAGTTAACAGTGAAGGTGGACCCCTGCGACGTGCTAGCGTGTAGGTGATAAACCACAGATGGCGGTGCTGATGGTGGGGAGGGGGCGTCCTGCTGCTGTGCTGAGGGTTAGGGGTGTTGGCCTTCTTGGAACCTGGATCTCTGGGCTGTTGCTATGGACTCTTCCAGGGATGAGGCTTTGGGGGAACTCGCACCCCAGGGTCACTAGGCCCTGCCCTCTGCCTTAGCTTCCCTTCTAAGTTGATTTGGTTTTCTCATTAGAAAGAGAACAGTTTCTTTTTATTCACTTCTTATAAATCCATTTTCATTTTTCCTCATCTTCAAAGCTACACGTGAATATTTTTAAAGTGAAGTATGTGTTTCTAAGTCCACTAATAAATTCTCAGTCCCACCTTACTGCATAGATTGGTATCATTTAGCATACTGGTTAAGTGTTTGACATTTCAGCCAGTAGAAGAAGAAGAAGAAGGAAAAAAAAAAAAAGGATTCCAGGTGACAAGGTAGTGGTCACTGGGAATGGGACAGGGTAGAAGGTATCAGAGTAGCCATTGGGAGCTGTTTATCCTACTGATTGGAGTCCTTCTGAATGTAGTCACTCACATGACTTCTTCAAAAATCTGACTTCATACCTAGTGTGCCGGAGACAGCCACATAGGCCTCAGTCCATGGGGATCTCATGATTCATCGCTGTCTTCCACAGCAACAAGCACACGGGGCAGTTACCCCTCCCTAGAAACACACTCATGTCCTCCTCATTATTTGTATCTTTTCCCAAAGTGTTAACCATTAGCTACAAAAAGGAAGACTAATATATTCAATGTGGTACTTATATAAACTGATAGGAGAGAGATGTGTCCACCCCACCCCCCTACCCCCCACCCACCCCCACTCCCGCCTCACTCCCACATGGAGCCCTAGCACACAGAGGTGCTGATTTTACTGATCCAGGCCTCTTTCCCTAGATATGTGGCCTCTCAGTCCACCAGCAGATGTGTATGGAGCATCTGCTCTATCACAAGCACAATTATCAGGAATTGGAAACACAGCAATAAGCAAAATGGACCGAACTGTGGAAGAAAAGTTCATTCAAACAGCAGACACACATGGACCATTCATGTTACATGCATAGTTTTCTTTAAACACAGCGAGACACTGCATTCCTTTGGAGTTGTGGGGCCAGTGCTGGGTCTCATGCGTGTAGGCAAGCACTTTATCACCGAATTGTACCTCACACAGCTGTATGTGTTCCTTAATGTTCATCCAACCTAGAAAATCTGAAAAATATCCAAGGTAGAGATTAAAAAAGGCAAAGGCAGCTTTATCAGTTTTAGATCCACAGTCCAAAGACAGTTCTATACTTTGGAGAGCTCCTTGGGTTTGTTCGTAAACAGTTACACTTCACAGAACCCCAGGCACACTGAAAATACAGGTTTCCTTAGACTGTTTCACACAGGAGCTGCTAACAGGCCGTACAAACAGAAGCAAACCCCGTGCCACACAGAAGGAATCTTTCTTTGGCAGTCTCTAACTCTTTTTAATAACTTTCCCCCTGCACTTGGAGCTCAAGGTCTGGGATCAAACCAAATGTCACAAGATAACCCCGACGGTCAGCATATTTTGTTGTGATTATTTACAGCCTTTCAGGGCTGTGGATTTAGCCATCAGATGACTTCATAGTGGGACCAGAGGTCTTCTTTCCTTGGATATGGTATCCTCAAGTTCCCATTGCTCTAAGAATGCCCAAGCAAATGCAGAGTGTTTTTGCAGGTGTCCTTAGTTTTTGGAAGGTGTGAGTTTATGGTGTTTTTATTCACTTATTTTAAGTACAGTTCATCAAAGTGTTGACAGCAGGGATCTTTGATAGTATTAAATGAGACTTTTCAAAAGATGTATTTTATTTTAAACTGTGTGTATATGAGGGGAGGGTATGGGTATGTGGATGCAAATCCCAGTAGGAGGCATCAGAGCTCTCTGGAGTTACAGGTGACTGTGAGCCTCTGTATGGTTGCTGGGAACCAAATCCAGGTCCTCTGGAAGATCAGTAACTACTCGACCTTTGAGCCATCTCTCTAGCCCCAATATTATTATTTGGTTTTTAGACTTTTTGTTTCTTTTAAATGCTTTGCAAAAGTTTGGGTTTTTTTTGTTGTTGTTTGTTTATTTTTGCATAGCCCCCATGCTATTTTAAACTGTGCCATGGAAAATGTTATATTATCACACTTTGCTATGACTAGTCTATAATTCACCTGTGGGATAAGCTGTCATCCTCTTCCTCATCCCTGTCACTTGCCCTTTGGGTTGTTTCCCCACATTTTCAAGGTCTTTATGGGGAGACCCACCTGTATCTGTGATTGAGTCCTCAAGGAAGTGCCTAGCACACAGTGGAGAGCAGCTGGTCACCCTGCCCGTTCACCCTGCCGAACTGCTCCCCACCACCAGCAGCAGTTGTGACACCTACAGGGATACTGTCTGGTTTAGGCCCCAGAATGGTTGTGCTCTCTGCCAGGAGGCCAAAGAGAGCAGGAAATGGTTTCATTGGCAGTGACAGCATGATGACCCCAGGCCTGGCCCACAGGGGTGAGTTTTAACAAGCTCAGTTCCCAGAACAGAACCTGCAGAGTGAAAGAAAAGCAAGCAAGCAAAAATAAAAGAAAAAAAAACAACCAAAAACACTCTGTTGGAAAATACACACAGAGATTAAAATAATGTTTGGCACTTACATCACACTTTTAAAATTCTTCAAACGCTTTAGAAACACTAGCTAATTAATTAAGCTGCCTAAATCTGCTTGCAGTTGGTTGAGATCTCCAGAGGAGCTAAAAAAGGAGGGGGGGGGGTTAAGGGGAGGAGCCAGCCCTCCCCAGCCCCAGATTTTATTGTCACCTGCCTGGGGTGTGATTACAGGCCTCTAGCTGCACCACAAGAATAGCCCTGCTCCAGCTTGTCAGCGCCCAATTCCCAAGTTCGCCCTGAGCGCAGCTCCCTCATCAACTGCTGACTCACAGTTCTGTGCACTGTTGAGGATGAGGATAATGATAACGGAGCACCACTCTGGCTCTGGGGTAGCCAGTGTTAGCGCCACTCAACAGATGAAGGAAGAGGCTCGGGGTTTTGCCAGGGTCACAGAGCAAATAAAACCCCTACTTTCTCAGTTCATCAGTGTGTTCCTTCAGCATATATGTGTTTTGGGGACTGGGTCTCCCTGGCTGGTGGGAAGATAACAGTCGACAGCAATATACGTTGTATAAATAGTACAGCAATGTGATGACAGGGTTTAGAACTAGAACTTAACGGGCCAGTGTACAGCAGGAGCTTATGTATAGCTCTGGAACAATCTTCACGACAAAGCAGAGGGTAGATACCAGTTCCTTGCTTATGTCTGATTGAATGGGACTCCACTCATGAATACCCAGCTGGCAAAGAGAGCCTGTTCTCGCCCGGGCCTGTGCTTCATGCTTGTGGTGGTTCCAGTTCAACCGGTCTCCCATGACCCACTGGAATGTTCATGGCTCCCTGCTGTTGGTAGTAGCTGGTGATGTCACTGACGCCCTTGAGAGGTTTCCTGTCTCTTCAAGCCTGTTCCCTCCTTGTGTCTGTCACTTGCCTGGCCACCAGCCCTACCCCTTCTAGGCTGGCTGATGCTTCCTGAGTCCCTGCTTTCTACAGTTCTCATTTCTTCCCCTGTAGTGTGAGAATCAGGCTGTGCCCAGGCTGGTACTTACAGACTCTGCTCATATCTGCCATGAAAAGTGGGCCTCAAGGGGAGCCCTGGCTGGGGAAGAGGACGAGGCAGGACAGTGAGCAACTGATGACAGGCCTAGCCCAGGGCTCTCTGGACCTGCAGTGAGAGCAGAGCCGATCCATGGAGCCTCTTGTCTTAGGCTCTCTCCCCTTGCCAGTGCAGCAGTATCAGGCCATGGGCTGGTGGGCAAACACACAGCGTCTCTTACTGGGTCAGCGAAGAGGGGCTGCCCAAGGATTCTGCCACAGCCCTGTCTAATAGACAGGATCACATTAGAAGCCACTGGGGAGTCCACTGGGGACCAAGATCACCTGACACTCTGTTCCTGTCTTGCCACTCCTGTTATCATCCTTCTTCTCTTGTCCTCATCCTGTCTTCCTGTCTGGATCACTGCATCTCTAATGTCTGTGTGTCCAAATGCTCACGTTCCATGTCCATACTTCCACCAAACCATCATTCAGGAAGATGATTGGGCCACTATGCTTGGATGGCAAGTACTTTATCCACTGAGCCGCCCCCTCAGCCCCCAGATGCTGCCTGTAACATGCTCACCGGCCTCAACTTATTCCCATCAGAAGTACCTCAAGATGGGCTCATGGTTAACATCTTACAGATGAAGAAACGAGGGCTAGGGACCGTAAAGAGCCAAGGCTGAAGCCGCTCTCGCATCCCTGCAGCACTTGGCAGTGGGTGAGCACCTGGGCCTTCTCTGTTGACGCACTGATGGCTCCTAGTGATGCAGCCGTGTGCCACAGAGCCTCACCTAGGGCCCGAGTTCTCAGCTCTCCACCCACCAGACTGTTGAGAGCAGCTGCTCTGCCCAGGGCTTGCTTTCTGGCACAGAATCCACCTCTTTGAAAAGCACCACACATATTGGGGTCTCCTGCTTCTGCACCTCTGCTGAGTTCGTTCCCTCAGTGGGGAGTCCAGGCTCCCAGTCTACCTGACAAGTTCAGATTTGAGTTCCGGAGCCCAGCTCAGACATGACACTTCCACAAAGGGCTTGGGCACTCTACTACACTAAGCTATGTGACTTAGCACTCTGTCTCGTAGTTTTCCTTATTACAGTCTTGAGTTACAGGCCCACATGGAGATTGAACATGATAACACATGCAGTATGCTGAACTCAATACCATTGTGTGTGCTCAATCAGTGATAAACTTGAACTTGCAGGATCCCTTAAGGTGAATCATAGCTGCCTCTTTCTTTCCAGGAGCCGCACAGGAGGAGCTGAAGGTGATTCAGCCTGAGAAGTCAGTGTCTGTTGATGCTGGGGAACCGGCCATTCTGAACTGCACTGTGACCTCCCTGTCCCCTGTGGGACCCATCAAGTGGTTCAGAGGGACAGAGCAAAGCCGACATCTAATCTATGATTTCACGGGAGAAAAGTTTCCTCGAATTACAAATGTTGCAGATGCCACTAAGAGAAACAACTTGGACTTTTCCATCCGCATCAGTAACGTCACCCCAGCAGACGCCGGCACCTACTACTGTGTGAAGTTCCAGAAGGCAGACTCTGACAAGGAAATTCAATCTGGAGGGGGAACAGTGCTCAATGTGCTTGGTAAGTAAGCCTGTGCCTTCTTCGTCCCCTGGTGTGTAGCAGCAGGTCATAGAATAGCACCCCCTGACCTGTGAGTGTGGCTCACAGCAAGTCAACGGGAGAGCATGGTCATGATCTGACCTCAACCTTGAGCAGATCAGGGAAGCCAAGGCCAGTTCTTTGCTCAAGGCTCCAGTGCCAGCAAATAAGAGGACATCTGCATCCTCATCCACCCACCCCCACATCCCTCTCTTTTCCTTGGTCACTGGTGAGTGCCAGAGTGTAGACCAGAATGCAGACCCCGGCCAGGCTCCTTGCTGCCCAGGCACTAAGCATCTTCACAGGTGGGCCAAGTACACAGGGGCTGCTGAGTAAATGCTGAGCCTTTAGGAAAGCCAGCCTCGGCACGCATCACTTTACCAAAGATTCAGATGCCCCTTCCATTCAGAACCTGAGACCCGTTAGTGACAGGAAAACCTCTCCCAAATGTCAGTCAGGTCCTTGTTCCATATCAGGACATGAGGGGTCATTGTGTAAATGGCTGCATTTTGCTCCAGCATCTAGAAATTCTACAATTGGTTGCAGTCTTCTGTTGGTAGATAGTTCAGTTCTTCCCAGCTGTGGACTTTGAAAATGATGCTGCACTGGATGGTTCATCCCAGTGGGGAGATACCCACTGCAAGAGGCCTACTACATCATTTTAGTTTGTGTGGATGTTACCAGTTTCCCCTCCAGGTAGCAGCCAACTCTCCTGGCCATCCACCCCTGCACAGAAGCAGGGCAGGTAGCTCCTCCTGACTTTGAAAGTATGATAGACAATGAAGTTCCCAGGTAGTGTGTCTCTTGTCTAGGCAATTACAACTAGCAGGCAGCGTCCTGCTTCATGCCACGTCTTCATCATAGCATTTTCTCCTTAAACCAGAGCTGTGAGTGTCCACCTTTCCAGGGTGTTAGGACACTGGCCCTTAGGAAGCCATGAGGAATTGCCTAAGACCTTAAAGTTTGGAGCAAGGCTTGGCTTCTGCTAAGTCCTCAGTTTCTCTTTCTGTAAATGATAACAGTAATGGCCCCCATCCTGGGTTCTGTGGGCATCAAGATGTTAACAAAGCCCTAGATAGGGTGTCAGGGTCATTACTGAGTATCAGAAGTACAGTGACCAGAAGGACAGGGGACAGAGTCTAACTGTCTGGAACCATGTCCCAGATAAGCCACTGCCTTGCCTGTGTCCTGGGCAAACCCCTCCACATAGCACCTTAGTGGCCTCACCTGTCCACGACACTTTCACAGAGTATGTGGTCAGGACTGAAGCGGTACATCATATCAAACACTTAGAAGAGTGCCTGGCTTGTAGGAAATATCCCATCAGTGGGAATTATGTTGAGCTGTGTCCATGTGACCATGGATGGGCCACTTTCCCTTCCCAGGCCTCAAATGTTGGTGGGGTTGGGATGAGTTGGTGGCTTTCCATCTCTCTGCTTGTATGACATCTAAAAATGGAAAAAAAAAAAAAAAACCAAAAAACAAAAACCCACACCTCATATCTACCCTAGAAATTCTGCTGTAATTGGCTTGACATGGATCTGAAATGTGTGTGTGTGTGTGTGTGTGTGTGTGTGTGTGTGTGTGTGTGTGTGTGTGTGTGTGTGTTGTTAAATCTACATGTGCATGAGCAGAGGACTGAAGAGAATGTTTAGTATCCTCTTATATTACTTTTTTCCTTACTCCATTGACACAGGATTTCTCACTGATCCTGGAGCTAGGCTGTTGGCCAACAGACCCCAGTGATCCTTCTGTGTCCACACCATTCCCACAGCACTGGGGTTATAGGCACATACCATCCTGTCCAGTCTTTTTAAACATGGATTCCAAGGATCAGAGTTCAGGTCCTCATACTTGCTCAGCAAGTCTTACCTTCAGATCCATCTCTACTGCTTGTGTCTGAAGTTTCTTATCACACCCAGGTGAGATACATGTCCTGAGACCACAGAAGAAAAGCTGTGGCTTTTATTTTTCCCTGGCAGAGTTGGTCTCCCATGAAGCTGGTGCTCAAAAAACTTTTATGCTTCAGAACAGCATGTGCTCTCTGGGTCCCAATGATGATCAGAATCATGTCCAGGAGCTGGCCCCAGAGGACTGGAGATGTATCCCACACAGCCCTGCCAGCCCTGCTCAGACCCCCTAGATGAGGGACCTTCCTGACTTACACACATTTGTGCCTGAACAGAGCCAAATAAATCCTCCATCTTCAGCACGGCCCCTCCCTGCCTTGATGACCCCCAAATATCACAGTCTTTCTCAGTGCTCCAAGCTTTCTAAATGACTTATCTGAATGAAACACCTGTGACCCCAGGGTTTTGAAGCTGCTGGCCTACCTCAGGTCCTGAGGGAGATTACTATGAAAGAGGAAAGAGCTACAATGTGGTGGCTTTATTGTGCCTTCTGGTTGCCAAGGAAGAATTGTGTAGTCTCAGAGCTAAAGATAGTAATCGTGGCTGTTATTTATTAAGCACCTACTGTATGCCAGAAGTCATGTTTACATCATCTTCCCAGGGTGATGCTTTTGTCCACTTTTTGCAGAGGAAACACAGATGCTCAGAGGGTTTTTTTTTTTTAATACTAAACTAATCATCTAAATGAAAGAAATGAGTCTCATCCACTATGTGCCTTTGGCTAATTACACTATCCTGAGACTTGTCCTACAGAAAGAGTTCATCCTAGACACCCTCTGTGGGCTGCAGAGTGCAGAGGGAGCAACCAGCGTGGCTCCCAAGAACTCAATCGATGGCAACTTCAGTTGTTTCTCGGCACCCATGGGATACCCAAATCCAAAAATGTTCAAGGCCCTCATCCAAGATGGAGGAGATTTTCGTGTAACCTACACACATCCTGCTGACTATTTTAAGTCATCTCTGGATTTCTTATAATAACCAATATGATGCAAATGCTATGTAAATAGTTGTTCTATGCGTTGTTTAGGGAAGAGTGACAAGAAAAAGTCTGTCACTATTCAGTTCAGATGCAGCATTTTCAACAGTATTTTACATTTGCAGTTGGTTAGATTTAAGCACAGGGAGCCCCTGGGTTCAGAAGGATGGCTCTGCAGCCCTTCACCACTTTAGGATGTTAAAGCTGCTGGTGTCTTGATGATGTGACTTCTTCAAGTGACACCCTCCTTTCTGTGCCCTCAACATATTAGGTGGCTATTAGAGAGCAAGTTATGTGTTCACAAGTGGAAAAGTGGCATTTGCTATCTGGAAATGGTGCTGGGTGATAATGGGCAATTTGGATTAATACCCAAGGGACATTGCCTCCTTCCCAATCACCCCATGTCCTTTCAGGACCAGACGTGCTTCTGCTTGCCTGGTGGGGCTGCTCGTTGTCTGTCTATCTCTTTAATAACTAATTAGAAATCAAGACCCACCTTTGACTTTCTCAACACACAAGTGATCTTTGTTTCCAACCCTAAACAAAAGCCCCCCAGATTAAAGAAAAACAAAACAAAAACATCCCTAGCCTCTCCCTTTCATGGGACTTGGCATGGGTGAGACCTACTAGGATGTGGAGAGAGAGAAGAAAACCCCATTCAATGAATCCCTAAGTTCTTACAGGGAGAACTTAAGAATGAAGTCTAGAGCTGGGGAGACTCAGTGGTTAAAGAGCTTGTACTGCTCTTGCCAAGGACCCTAGTTCAGTTCCTAGCACCCACGTCAGGTGCCTCACAACCACCCGTGACTCCAGCTCCAGGGGATCCAGTGCCCTCTTCTGGCCTCTTCAGGAACCCACTCACGTATAGACACACTTAAAAATTTTAATTTTTTTATAAAAACCTGGATCAGCCAGTTGGTGGTGGTGCATGCCTTTAATCCCAGCACTCAGGAGGCAGAGGCAGGTGGATCTTTGTGAGTTTGAGGCCAGCCAGTTCCAGGACAGGCTCCAAAGCTGCAGAGAAACCCTGTCTCGAAAAACAAAAAACAAAACAAAACAAAACAAAAATCTGGGTCAAGGACAGATCTGTGTGTCTTCAAGTTTGAGAAGCATCTCTGTGTGTCTGTCATCCAAAAGCAGGAAGCTCCCAGGGCTTCACTTCATTCTCACTGCATCCAGAAAGGAGAAACATTGCTCCCCATTTCACAGGTGTGGCTCTGGGAGGTGCACACACCTCGGAGCAGCCACTGGGTTTCACCTTCATGGCTGTCCTACAGTACTGTTTGTTTCCTGTGTTTGCTTCTGCAAATACTTCCTCTGGGTTAGCAGAGTTTCCAGGAATGCGGTTAGGAGTAGTTTAGCAAAGAATGAGATAGGTCAGCAATCTCATGTGTGCCCAGAGCATGGAAACGCTCAATGCAGAGAAGACTTAGCTCTCAGGCCTGGAGTTCCTGGCCTTGCCTTACTGTCTGACCCGATCATTTCATGGAACCTTTGCCTCCTCCTCAGACAGAAGGCTAAGGACATGGCCATCCCAGCTTAATGAATAGTGTCAGCAGACTGGAGACACGGACACAGTTTAGTATTAGAACATGTACTGAGTGTGCATACAGCGCTGTGGCCAACCCCTAGGGCCCCAGTCATGATGATGATATCTAGGTAGGTTGCTTACACCGTCACTCCCTTTGCTTGACCTTCACAGTCCTCTCTCTTGTCTGTAAATGCTCCTCTAGCCAAACCTTCTCCGCCGGTGGTATCCGGCCCAGCAAGCAGGGTCACACCTGAGCAGACAGTGAACTTCACCTGCAAGTCTCATGGCTTCTCTCCCCGGAACATCACCTTAAAGTGGTTCAAAGATGGGAACGAGCTCCCCCGCTTCCAGACCACCGTGGACCCTAAGGGAGGGAGTGTCTCCTACAACATCTCCAGCACAGCCCAGGTGGTACTGAGGCCCGGGGATGTTCATTCTCAGGTCATCTGCGAAGTAGCCCACGTCACCTTGAAAGGAGACCCTCTTCGTGGGACTGCTAACTTGTCTGACACCATCCGAGGTAGATGTCCTTGACTTCTAGCCCAAGTACACAGCAACCATTACCCTATGACTAGCACCACGCTGGTAGTTGCATTTATGTTAACCAACAGCAACTGCAGTTGCTGGGCACCCAGTGTGAGACACACACACCCTTACCTGCTAGTTTCATTTATTTTCCTCTGGTTACTGCTTTCCCACTCCATGCCAGAAGCTGCATGCATTGACTTCATTCATTATCACCCTAACAGTAGCTACCCGTCCCCAGACCAGGCACCTACTGTGTTCTGGGTGCTCCGCTTAGTGATCCCATTCACATTCAGACCCGCAGTGTTTGACCGGATGCGTGCCTAGCAGTCCTCTGTTTGCTGCGGTGGGAGAGGCTCAGCTCTGCAGCCCCTCCTCTGCAGCTTAAGATTAGAGCTTCTGCCTCTACTGTTTCAGTTTCACCCACCCTGGATGTCACCCACCAGCCCACAGTGGCAGGCAACCCCGTGAACGTCTCCTGCCAGGTGCAGAAGTTCTACCCTGACAAACTCCGGCTGACCTGGCTGGAGAATGGAAACATCACCCGGACAGAGGATCCTAAGCTCACGGCTTTGACGGAGAACAAGGATGGGACCTATAACTGGACAAGCTGGCTCTCGGTGAACACATCTGCCCATAGAGAGAACGTGGTGCTCACATGCCAGGTGGAGCATGATGGGAAGCCAGCGGTCACCAAAAACCATACCCTGCCGGTCTCTGCCCACCAGAAGGAGCAGGGCATGGACGCCACCCCTGGTGAGGCTTCTACTCCCATTGACTGGCTTTTTTTTAAAAAAAACAAAAACAACAAAAAAAAAACTTTATCTTGATGTTATCTGTTTTTTAATGTTAAAGTCACATATAATGCTTATTATAGAAGTCTATAAACTAAGCACAATTTAAAGCGGGCTTCTCTTCCCCAACTCTCATACCCCTAGAGAGAGCACTGTTAAGATTTGGTTTCTTGTTGGGTCTTTTGACAAAGTACACCAAAGAAGAGGGAAGAGGAAGGGCCGGTCTTTGCTTGCATCCTACCTCCTGTCTTCTTACAATTGCTTTGTCCCCGCGGCCCCTCCCTACCCTCACCCTCTCTGGCCTCTGCTCCCTGCCCTCTACCTGCCTGTGCTCCTCCACCTCCCGTAGATGCTGGTGGTTTGGCTCAAGGGCAGCCAGTACTGCAAAGAGCATCCTCGTTCATACGGTCACCAAATGGCTATTTCCATGGGACAGTCTGCCCACGACGATTTCTAGACCAAGGTGTGTGTGTCCGGAACAGTGCTGTGCTCCGCTGTCCTGTGACAGCATGTCGACAGTGTCGCCTCAGCCCCTCGAGTGTGCTGTCCGCCAAGAGCTCTTCTCTTGGAGAGTGACCACAGGCAATAGCTTTTTGGCTCTGTCCCGTCATTTGTCCCCACCACAACTGATGATTTGTGCAGAGCAGAGGCTCTGAAGGGAAGAGAACAGGGGCCATTTTCTCACTCCTCCTTCAGAGACGATCCAGGAAACTCCCAGACCTGCGTTGTGCTCCTTTGATTTTACCCATGCCTGATTCTCATAGGATGCATAGAACTTGCAGGCGGGACATGTTGGTGTCCACAATGGCTCTATCACTGACTTGCTCTATGATCTTGGACAAGTCGGTGTCTCTCTCTCTGAGCCTCTGCACGTTATGGACATGTTGAGGGGATAGACTTTTGTCGCTTCTCAGTTGATAAGGGCCATGACTGTCTTACTTAATACTGTAGCTTCAGAGCACACCAAACATGGTAGGGAATCACTAAATAAATACCCCGGGACAGGATGAAAGGTTTATCCAGCCATCCTTGGTGCTGTAGGATGAGGTTAGTATTGTAGAAATTAGTATTGGCCCCAGTAGAGGAATGGATGTGGATGAGAACTAGTTGGGATAGTTATTTGAGTTCACATTTCTGTGTCACGGAGCCCTGCCATGTACTGTTCTGTGGTTTAGGACCTGCCTGGCCCCTGCCGTGAGCACACACACACACAAACACACGCACACGCACACACACACTGTGGGTTACGTCCTAGGCACAGAGAGTGTGAAGCTCTGGGTGCTCCACAGAGCCCATGCCAGCAGCATGTTCTTCACCGTCTTCCACGGCCCCTCCACCTGACAGTCGCTGACTCGGTTTCCAGTGGATCTGTCCTGCGGTTGTGGCAGATGAGAAGGGAAGGTTTTCCATTCCTCGAGATAGGGAGTGTGGTTTCTGCTGGTGTCCTGCAGCTACTTTCTCTGTGGCCGCCAGCAGCGTGCGTGCATGCGTGCATGCGTTCTGCCCTGCTCGTGAGTGACCTGTGTGTGTGTGGGTAGGCAAGCCTAGACATCTAGGAAGAATCAGCCAGATGCCCACGACTAAGGCTAACTGGTGAGAGAGGGGCGGGCTTTTATTTTTTTCTGTTTCTGAGTTGCATACATGAAATCCTTCTTCCTTGTCCTCAGATAATAATTCTCCCAGCCAGAACATCTTCATCGCTGTGGGTGTGGTGTGCGCTTTGCTAGTAGTCCTGATGATGGCAGCCCTCTACCTCCTCCGGATCAAACAGAAGAAAGGTGAGTGGGATCTCTGCTTTCTCTCAGGGCAGTCCTTCTCACAGGATGGCCACTGGTGTCTTAAGCATATGCGACTTCCCAGGACAAGAAGACCAGAGGGTAGTCCTGGGGTTGATGGGACAGCTTCACCACTGCCCCAGGTCTCATGTCCTCGTGAGATTGCTGCTGAGGTAGTAGGAAATGTGGAGCTGCCAGGGTGGCGAGGGGGACCTCAGAGACTCTTCCAGCCAGCCTCAGAGAGGAAATGCCTGAGCTGCCTGTAGCCTTCCACGTCCCTCATATGTGTGCAGGTTCCATGTTAACAGGTTTCCTAGTTAGTTCTCCCAACTGCTGCCAAGGAAAGTGGGCGAGCTGGTGGAGTGTCCATGTAAGATATTAGGCAAGTGCCTGGATATGCAGTGCTTAATAAAGGCAGCTCCTGCAGCCAGTGTCCTGTATAAGCCCCTCCCAGGAAAGCCTCCTCACGGCAGCAAGGTACATGGCCTTAAACTCCACAGGAGAAGATGCGAGTTCCAGGCCAGGCCATCTTTCCATTGTGTGCGCACATATATGTGTGTGTGTGTGGTTATGGCTGGGTGAGGCCTCTGACCCTGAAGCCACCAAACAGGCTCCAGACCCTTGTTTCATACTCGCCTCAGCCTCCACCAGCTTCCCTTCCCCCAGCTGAGGTTGCTTTAATGTTGCATTCCGTCACAGTAACAGTAGAGGAAGCTGGCAGTGGGCAAGCAGTTCATCTGACCTGTTCGAGGTCACACTGCTAATTAGGGGCACTGATTTGGAGGGTAGCTCTGAGGCCCAAGTGAACTGCTGTGTAGTAGCGGGTCTGCCACCTTCTGGGACCTACCAGTATACATCTTCTTCACTCTGCTGGAGGAGACTGTTTTGTGCTGGTTTTCCATAATGTTTCTAGAATGTAGCATTTTATATCTCAACTCAGTACACCCTTAATATCAATTTGAAACTCTGAGGTTTTCTTTTTTTATATTCTGTTCTCTTGGCTGTTAAAAAAAAAAAAAAATGCCAGTTGTGGCCCTCATGAACCACTGCCTGAAAACAAGCACCACCCCGGGCTGCCGTTCCGGAGCTGTGTGTCTGCTCAGGAGGGACAGTGTGGCCCACCCGTCTCCCATCCCTTCGGCACCCCACGGTCTGTGTTCCACAGTTTCTGTCCCCTCTGGACCAACTGGAAGGACTCATCTCTGAAACAGCAGCCAAGCCTCAAGTCCTGTCTAAGGACTTGAGTTATTTTATTTTATTTTTTTTTATTTTTGCATGACTATTCCCAGAGTGCCTTGAGGGGGCACATAGGTGGGGCCCCTGCTCCACTCGAGGTAGACTCGAGTGGTCCGTCCTTTCAGAGGCCCAGCACTGGGGTCCATGCAAGCTCCTCATGGCAGCTCATTGTTGTGTGACTCAGCATCAATGCCTAAGAGATCGGAGGAGGAATAGTGGCCTGGAGGGCTGTGGACACAGGAGACCACCCAACCCGTGAGTGGTGAGTGTGTGGAGAGCCCGGCTCCCACACGCAGGCTCAAGCAACAGGGACAGACAAAATGTACTCAGTCCAGGCCCACAGTACCTCTGATGCTTTGCATGTAATAATGCAATCAATTCTCACCACAGACCTTGGGGAGTCTCACCGACCCATTTCACAGATGAAGAGACTGATGCGTGGCAGCATTATAAAACTTGTTCAGAACCTCACGGCTGGTAGGCCAGAATTCAGAACCAGAGAACACGTTAGGGTCTCCTTTACACACCACACCACCTCTCTCTCCCCTCTCTCTCCCCTACCCTGAAGAGCCACCCCTTCTCCCCTATCATGGCTGCATTCTGGGGGAAGGACCCCATTTTACCTGCCAGCTCTGTGGGTCTGGGAAGATACCATTGGCTGGTTTAAAATGAGGACAGTCTCTGTCCTTGGACTCCTAAAGATGGCTGTGCCCAGTGCTTGGCTCCAGCACCCCCATTCAGATGTGGCATGCTGGCCGCAGCCCGCTCTGCACCTGCTCGCCTGCAGATCCACTGCCTGGGAAGCCCCAGTCTGCTGCACCCCGCTGCCTGAGCTCATCATCCTTGGGTGGCCTGTGCAGAGTGCAGTGCTGAGCCCATCACGGTGCATATGCTGCTTTTTCGTTGTGATTTTATAACAAAATGGGGATCAGACTGCTGCAGATATAATGTAATCCCCCAGAGATAATCTGCGGGATGCCCTTCCTGCACCACAGACCTGAAAACACTGAAGCAGACAGCTGCTTTCTGGAAAGTGAGAATGGGTGAATAATGGATGCCATGGTTAGCCCTGTGAGTTAACATTCACAGACAGGAAGTGACCCACCCTGGGGTTCACACCTGCTCCCCAACTCAAATTCTTGCTTGAATCTACTCTCCAACACTGTGGGACCTAATTGGGGTCTGCCAAAGTTATGGGCTTGAATGGAGATGGAACCCCAGCAGAGAATAGGAAGCCACCTGGGCCCTCTGAGGCTGAAAGCTCTGTGGGACTGGTTGGCGTCTTACAAGAGAGGGATGTAGTAGCCTAGCTTAGCCCTCTGGCTTTTCCCTGGAAGATGGTGAATGATGGTAGACTATCTACTGGCTTGGCATTAGGCCTTCGCTGAGCTAACTCTCCCCACATCCCTGAGATGTGGGAAGTTACACAGAAAATTGTTTCTGGTTAAATGACCACCTTTTCTTTGTCTCTTTCAGCCAAGGGGTCGACTTCTTCCACAAGGTAAGTACATCTGTGGGCCAGGTTACTATTGTAGTAGCATTTGTTTTAAATCTGTGTGTGCGCACATGTTCGTGTTCACGAATGAGGACATGTTCATGAATGTGTGCCGCAGCATGCATTTGAAGGTCGCAGCGAATACCTTGGTCCTTGCCTCCACTTGGAGATCGGGCCTCTGGTTCCACTCTGTAGGCCAGGTTAGCTGGCTGATGAACTGGGGTCGCTCCTGTCTTCACCACCCATCTCCCCTTAGGATCCCTGGGATTACAGAGAGACTTAAGCTGCCTCATCTGACTTTACGTGGGTTCTGGAGATCTGAACTTGGTATTCATGCACAGCAGGCAGTGCACCCACTGACCCATCCACTCAGACTGCCCCCCTTTTCCTTAGTTGTCTAACAGACCCCAAAATACTGTAAATCACCAACCCTCGCTCATGCCTGTCCATATTCCTCTCTCTCTTGTACCCTGCTGGTCAGGACTGTTTTTGATTATTGCCTTAAAGGAGTAGGTTTCAGGACACATTCGAATTGGTAGCTCGAGGTCTTTACCTAATCCCCAGTGACAGTGTTGGGGGTAGCATCCTTCCCTAGGCCCTCTGTGCTCATGAAATCCTGCACACTCCACTGGACTCATCTCCCCAGCCCTTAGTCATGTTACCCTCCTTCCTTCTGCCAAGCACCTCACTAGGATGTAGCCTGAGGACCCGCTAGGGTGGTAGAGGAAGTCCTTCTGAGGTCACAGCCTGCTCAGGAACTCAGGTGGTGACATCACAGGACACCTTGGTGCAGCTGTTTATGTTCAAGGGGATTTGTTGCAGAGCTCTGTTCTAGGGGCTGAGGTACAACCGAGGCTCAGACTTGGGGAGGAAGTGAGTGTGGAAACACAGCCATCGGAGTATGGTGGCTCCCACACAGCAGGGATGGGTGGCCATGTATGGCTTAGGCAGAGGAAGCCACAGCCTCTGAAGAGGCATGTGAGCAGGGACCTGAAGCCAGGGGCTCTGGGGTAGACTTAGCATGCTTGGACAAGAACAGGTGGAGCCGAGCTTGGAGTGGGGAGGCCTAACTGACAGGGACACGGGAAGCCAAGAGATGAGGAAGTCCGTGCAGCCAAGTGTGTGTCAGCCCTTTTGGAGAAAGGCTTTTCTGGCTTGTAAGACGGGCTCTGGTGCTCTCCTGCAGAGTAGGACAGCACCATAGTCTGTTGTGTAAGTGTGCCAGTGTGCTAAAATGGCTTCGTGTTGGTTCCGGTGAGGCTGTGCCATCACATGAGCTGTGCCGGCCTTTCCTTCCTTCCTCCATCTTTCTCTCTGTCTCCTTCCCTTCCTTCTGGAGTTCAGAATTGAATGGAGGTTCCTGAGTGGAAGCCAGTACTATAGAGCCTGTGACTGTAGAAGGACCCGGGTGGTTCCATGGAGAGATGTGATCTAGCTTTTGTGTTCCAAGTGTCGCCTTCTCGGTGTGTAGAAGCTAGGCGACCGGTGAGGTGGAAGTCAAAAGGCTAATGAGGAAATGCCTGCAGTGGTCTAAGCAGATGGTGAAGGCTTGGGCCAGGTGGAGTGTGGGCTAAGACATGGTCAGGTTCTGGTTGTATTCTAAAGACAGAGCCAAGAGGGCTTGCTGGAATGTACAGTCAAGGACACCTCACATTGGGGACAGTGAGGAGTCCGTCCTGGCTGGAGGACCATCCATAATGGGAATTTGCACATAGCAGGGGAGCCTCGCCTACCTCCTTGGGCTCTAGGAAGCTTCAATCTGCCTCTGTCTGCCCACTGAGAGAGAGGGCACAGTGCCCTTGGGATGAGTCTTGCCTCCTGTTTTGGTCTCCCCTGACCCTGTCCAGCCTACCAGCCTCTACCCCTGAACATGCTCATCGATGTACCACTCACACCACCCTCAGGAATCCTATCCAGTCACCCTCACTCTGCTGGTCACATTCCTTCACCTAGTACAGTCTTTCCCAAGGACAAGGCTCGTCTCTCTCCTCTGCTCAGAGACCTGCGGTTGCTCTGTGTGGGCCTTCAAGGTTAAGTCCAAAGGCCTTATGGCCCGGCCCCCATGCTTACACACTGTGAGTTCTGGCCAACCTTGAGGCTTCCCACTGGGCTGGGCCTCTTTTCTCTCCTGCCACATACGGGGCCCCAGCTCTCCTCCTAGCCCATTCACACTGGCCTCTCCCACACATGTGCCCTTCAGGGGCTCTAAAGGATATGGGGACACAGTGGGTCCTGCACCGGCACCTCTGGAGTTGTGCGCCATAGCAGCTAGAGTTGGTATCTTTCTTTCGTCTGGTCCCCTCCTAGTCTTCCGAAATGAGGTCAGTGCTTCCTCTTAGATCAGGAGCCTTCCTGCGAGCATGCACATCCCGGTCCGTGTGAAGTAGCTCCAGCCTGTCTCCAAATCTCTTGAGCACAGGGACTGTGTCCCTCCTGTTCACAGCCAGCAGCTCTTGCTCTTGGTGCCATCCCTGGGACGGGATAAATTTTTCATAAAGGCTCGCCGAGTGAAAGAATGCCTGAATGATCGTCATCTCCCACTGCTGCAGTGCCTGTGAGCTCTGAGCCCCTGAAGCCCCTTCCCCACAGAGGGGCCGCTGTCCAGTTTGTTGTTGCTGTTGTTTCTCACTTGTCTTACTTGGTTACACGGTAGTTCTAGAAGAAAAAGTGGCGTTATGAGATCGGCAGGAGCCGCCACCGCGTCTGCTCAGTGAGCACTTACTGTGTCCCAAGGCCCATCTGTCCCTTTACTTGGATTATCCCCCTGGTGGTCGTGAGTTTCTATTCCTATCCTTGTTGAAGGACAGTGGTTCCCAGACCCGAGTGAGGCTGACGCCCGGGAGCTGTTCAAACACAGACCAAAGCTGAGCCTCTGATCCCGACTCCGTGCCACCCTTTGGGAGCCCCTCTCTCAGGAGGTTATTATAGTCCCCTTCCTGTGCTTGAGGCGGCCAGGATCTGAGAAGTCAACGAAATGCCGAGCTGCCCCAGGTCTGTGCAGGATTGCTGGTACTGACACCTGCATGTCCCCATTGATGCTCTGCTGCCTCCCGCCATCTGTCTCTTCCTCCAGAGAAGCAGGACGTTTTCTGCCCTTTCATATCATTCCAGTGTGAGCCTACCCAGGGAGCTAAATCACTAGCTCCTTTCATGTCCCTAGACCAAAGTGATGGTGGGTAGCAAGCCTTAATGGTGGTTTCCTGGGCAGCAGTGGCTCTGGCCCAGCATGGGATCAAATACTTTCTGAAAGACACTGGTGCTGGTGTAGAAGAAAGCCTAGCACCTCAGAGAGGGTGACGGGGATCCTGCGTCTTTGAACTCAAAGGGCCCCCAGGCTGCTTGGCTGGCCGCAGGCCCAGCCTTCTGACATACAGGCAGAACACTGTTATCCCCGCCCACACAAGAGTGTTGCCTGCTCTTTTATTGGACACTGGGGTTCATTTGGATGGCCATTGTTTAAATGCGACACATTCACCACATTTATTCTCGGGATACTAGGACTACCCCAGTTGTTCATTTATTTGTTTGGCTTGAGCTCAGCTTGGAGCCAGACTTGGGGGAATTCAGCGAGAAAACACTCACCCATTCATTCAGCAACCTTTTCTGGAGGGAGTATAAGCCCTGAGCTAGCCCAGGACTAGGTGCTATGGTTTCATCGTCCCTTGGGAGGCAGCTTACCCTGCAAACTACAAGCTTAATAATCAATGTGCAGCAAGAGCTGGAAAAGGTAAGATGAGGCAGAACAAGGGGGTGATCAGGGAAGGCTTCCTTCAGGAGGCAACATTTGGAAGACAGCTAGTGAACGAGAAGCTCTAGTGTGGGGCTGTCGGGGCGAAAGTACACTAGACAAGGAGTAGCTAATGCCAAGGCCCTGAGGCAGGGGTGTGGATAGGACTAGATTAGCCAGAGCATAAGGAAGGACACCTACAGCAGGGGTCAGGAGCAGGCTATGCACAACCTCACCAATCAGGATATGGAGGTGGACTACACTGTGGTAAGGGTTCTGTACAGAAACATAATTTCTCCTCCTCCTCCTCCTCCTCCTCCTCCTCCTCCTCCTCCTCCTCCTCCTCCTCCTCTTCCCTCCTCCTCCTCTTCCTCCTCCTCCTTCTCTTCCTTCCCCCTTCTTTTTTGTTTTGTTTTGCGATGGGAGTTTCAGTATGTAATCCAGGCAGGCCTTGAACTTGAATCCCTGCCTCAGTCTCCTCAGTACTGGGATACAGGGATGAACCAACATGCCTGGCTTTTACTTATGCATTATAAAAGCAAGAAATGGAGGCAGGGAAACCAGGGATTTCCACAGCCTGGAGACCTGGGACCAGTGACATAAGGTGACCAAGTAGCCAAATTTGATGTCGCTTTTGGAGATGGCCAGTTCACCTTGTGCTGAAGAGAGGAATCCAGGATACACCCCACTCTAGTCTGAGCCCAGGATTCGTAATGATGGTGCCATATTTTAAAACAGAGTGGACAAATGCTTACAGTGTTGAATACTGCTCTGAAAGAAAGGGATGGTCTCCTGAGAACAGAGTGTGGAAGTTCTGTGAAGGTTCAGATCAGGTGGTTTAAAATAGGATTTTAGCCGGGCACAGTGGTGTATGCTTTTAATCCCAGCACTTGGGAAGCAGAGGCGTGTGGATCGCTACAAGTTCAAGGCCAGCTCGGCCTGCACAGTGAGACCCCATCTCCAAAGAAAAGTGTTAAAATAGGATTTCAAGGATCTGAGGGGAGAGTTGTCTGTGCAAAGGCCTTGGGGCTGTTTGACAGGCTCTGGCTTCAAGGTTGGGTGCCTCCCTCCGCCTGTGTGGTAAGACAGCATGGCAAGGAGGAACAGGAAACAGCAATGAAGACGTGAGGTTGTCATAGAGAAGTGGTCCCACCAACTTGAGCATTCTTGGTGAAGCCTTCCAGAGAGGAAACACAACCAAGTCTTTAAAAGGATACTTATACGTTAACCAAGAGAAAAAGAAGTAAGGAGCCCTGCTGGCTAGTTTTTGTCAACCTGACACAAACTCAAGTCATCTGAGAGGAGGGAGCCGCAATTAAGAAAATGACTCCATAAGACTGGGGTATAGACAAGCCTGGAAGGCATTTCTTTAATTAATGATAGATGGGAGAGGGTCCAGCCCATTGTGGGTGGTGCAGTCTCTGAGCTGGTGGTCCTGGGTTCTATAAGAAGGTGGGCTCAAAACAAAACAAAAGAAGGGAGAAGAGAAGCAACGCGTGACAATGAGGCCCAAACACAGTGGGAGCTGGCTATACCCCCTCCTCGCTTCCTGGAAAACCGCATCACCTGTGGGAGTCAGGCTCATGCTCTTGCATCTCTGTCTCCCTGGTGGCGCTGCTCAGACTCCTCCCTGCCCCTTGCCTATCCCACCAGTCACCCTCTTTATGTCTCCACGAGAAGGATGTCCTTCTCTGGGCATGGGAATCTTAGCCCCAGAAGGCCATCTCAAAGCTGCTTCCTTATAAAATAGTCCCCAAACCTCAGCCAGGTGGGCTTTCTCCCTCCTCTGGCTTTGTAAGCCTTGTCTAAACTACCCCAGGGTACTTGTCCAAGTCTGCAGGGTCTTGAGATAGCTGGAGATGTACAAGAAACAGGAGTGCCATGTACTATGTCTGGCACACAGTGGAGGAGTGGATGGGATCGTAAGGCAGTTGGAGGTCAGAGGCCAAGTCACTGCAGTACTGCAGCCTTATGAGCACAGGCCCTGACATAAAGCAGGTACACTACCCCCATCCTGAAGGCTTGTTTTGTCCTTGCCCTCTGGGAGCTCCCAGCTTTCTTGGGCTGCAAGCTATCACTGTCCATCTGTTAATGAGTGATGCTGCCGGGCTCCGAGAAGCTGCTTTTGTGTGGTCGGTGGTTAACAGAGACTCACAACTGATCCAGTGCGGAGAAAAAAAAAAAGAAGGTGGGCTGAGCAAGCCATGGGGAGCAAGCCAGTAAGCAGCTCCAGCCTCCAGGTTCCTGCCCTGTTTGAGTACCTGTCCTGACTTCCTTCAGTGATAACAGTGATGAGGAGGCATCCCTCTAACAGACCGTTTCCTCTCCAGGTTGCTTTGGTCATGGTATTTCCTCACAGCAATAGAACAGAGTCACCCAAGGCTATTGCTGAAGCAGAAAATGCAAAGCAGCAGCAGCCCTCATGCATAGTCAGTGTGCAGATGTGGAACTGAGTAAGAGTGGTGAAGGGAGTAGACACGGCAGACCGTGGTGGGGATCGGGTGGGGATCGGGGGGTGTCTGAGCACGGTGGTGACTGAATGTGGACCAAACAAGCAGTGGAGACTGCAGAAGGTAGGAGCTGGTGACCGGGCAGAGAGTGGTATGACCTCCCATCAGTTGTGTCCTGGACCCTGGAGGACTGGTTGGCCACCTGGGACACTTTATGATCCAAGCACTCGTGACAGCTCTATCAAAAACCCTGCTTGCCAAGCCCCATTGCTCGTTCTGACATTATGCACGCTCACGTGCCCCGAGTCTCTGGCTCGATGATGTATGTAACCCCTGAGGAACCAGTGGCTCCAGCTTGCTCATCACCCTCACCGTGACCCTCCACTGAGCCCAGACTGGGTTCTGATGGCAGAATCGGGGGCATGAACAGTTATTGTTGTTTATTAAGCAAGGCATTTTGATCTTTCCTCTTCCTTTTCTTTTAGCAGCATTACATAGGTATATTTATAACATTTGGGAAATATGGGACACTAAAACAAAGAAAGATACTTGGAAGGCCACTGCTATTTTCATTTTCTTTCCAGTTTTCCACATATTTTCATCAAGGATACTTCATAGAGACTTGATTTTTCACTTCGTTTAATGAAAGCATTTGTTACTTAACAAAAATCTCCTAGGACTAGAGACATGACTCAGATATGCCACTTTATTAGCATGAACAAGGCAGTGGGTCGCATCCCCAGCACCACAAAAGTCAAATGGAAACTTCTCCTCTGCTTTGTGAACACAAAATGATTTGGTTTATGCTAATTTCCCCAAACCACTGCCCATTGGCAGACTACCAGGATGTGAATTCACTTCCACATCTTGTCCAGGGCACATGCCTTTGTATATTGAATCCCTCAGAAAGGTACAGTCACAGGTCAAAAAATGGGATATTATCGCTTCTCATGGTTTGTCCACTATTTCCCAAAGGATAGCCCCGGCTTGCCTCCCCCACAGCAGTTCATGGACGTGTCTCCTCATCCCACCTTCTTCTGCGCATACCTTTTCCAGTATCAGTCTTAAAGATCCTTCCAACAGAGGCTTTTTAAGAAATGAGTATGCATTGTTTAGAATTCCCTCAGTGAGACCGGCTCCTGTGCCCAGACATTTGATAAGCAGTTACGGTCCCTCCCTGGCCCATGTAGGAAGTAGGGCCTGGATGTTATTCTGATTGATTTGCATAAGCTCTTGAGATAGATATTTTTATCTGTGTCTCTTTCCGTTTTAGGTTGCATGAGCCCGAGAAGAATGCCAGGGAAATAACCCAGGTACAGTCTTTGGTGAGCTGCCCTTCCTGGGAAACTTGGGGTGTGATTTCCTTGCTTCAGCCGGAGTTGCGGATCCAGTTCTAAATTAAGACTCTGGGGGTAGGGAGGATCTGTGCATTACTGAATCACCCATGAGTCCTCTGCACCCTTCTCTCTGCTCCAAAGAGTCTGGGGACTGCCGGGTTCATTGTTAGCCATTGCACAACTCCAGGGGGTACCAAGGGCAATGTGTCCCAAGTAACCGATGCCCTGGAGTCAGATTGCAGCCTCCTTTGTGTCGAACATCCCACCTCACCATCAGCAGCTCACTCCTACCTCCTTGGAGCCTGGCTCTTCCCTACCAGCCATGGCCTCTCTTGCCTTTGTGGAGGAGGAAACGCATCACTAATTACCTGGATTACAAGGGCACCTCCCTTGACCTGGTAGCTCCTCCCGCCCGCCCGCGCCCCCCCCCCCCCCCCCATTGATAAGGAGACTTTATAGGCAGCATCATTAGTGTATATCCCAGACCTCTGAGCCCCATTGTCTCTGTCCATCATGTCAGCTCCGGGCACACAGGGTTCCTCAGAGCCTGGTTACAAGACAAGTGCCATCCTGGACCTGGAATGGAAGAACCAGCTTTCCTGCCATTCCCAAGGCAGCCGATACCACTTTAGACATAATCTGCTGACAGAGCCAGGCTGGGAGAGATAAGGTGTTTGGAGGCCGGACCCCTTGGTTTGCTGTCCCAGCCCCTGCCAGCCCTAGGCATGTGCTGAGTGGTAATCAGCACACCTAAAACAATTTCTAATCATAGCATCGAGATTCCTTTCCCCCTGTTACTTTGTTTTTGAGCTTCCTTCTGAGTAAAAGATGGTGGTGAGAAGTGGTTACCGAAGCCTGTAGAAATTTCACATTCCAAACTTACTGAGGATGGAGTTCAGTGTCCGGTCCTAGAGCAAGGGGGCCGATTTTCTCCCCGGGAGCCAGCAGACCTTTGCCTTAGGTTCCCAGGGCCAGCCACCATACCTTGCCAGGGAGGGACACCAGTTCAGTCATGATTTCCCAGACAACAGTGAGTACCTGCAGGGCTCAGGGTAGAGGCATTCACAATATGGGAAGTCCACCACTTTAGGGTCCAACTAAGTGACTTAGCCCAAATTACTGAATTGTCACCTCCCTAGGTCACTCTTTTTCCTGTAAAATAGGGTCAGTAATTCTTCCTGAGCAGAGTTGTAGTCAAGCCAAAGTTAAATGACTCTGTGTGGTTTTAGCCATCTGGCCACCCGTGCTCCCGACTATTTATCTTTTCATCCATCCATCCCTCCCTCCCTCCGTCCGTCCGTCCGTCCGTCCGTCCTGTCACCGTGGATTGGGCCTCTGTGCTAGCGTCTCGTTGTCTGCAGTATAACAAATGCCCAGTAACAAGTTGTGGAATAAGCCGGGCGGTGGTGGCGCACGTCTTTAATCCCAGCACTCAGGAGGCAGAGGCAGGTGGAGCTTTGTGAATTGGAGGACAGCCTGGTCTACAGAGTGAGTTCCAGGACAGCCAGGGCTATACAGAGAAACTCTGTCTGAAAACAAACAAACAAAAAAAAAGGTTGTGGAATAGACATGTAACTGGAGGAGTTTTCCCTCTCTCCTGGGAGATCACATTCACTAAGGTTGTGAAACAGACATAGTCTTTGGTGGTAGATGCGATGATCGGGAGATGTGAGCTGAAGAGCTCGGAGGGGCTCTGGGCCCAGCCAGAGGCACTGAGGGCCAAGACGTAGCTTAGGATGGAGCAGGCTAGAGCAGAATTGTCCGTGGTGCACTGGGTCTCTTCCAAAGAGAAGTGAGGGCGGGTACTCCAGGCCAAGGAAAAGTCCCGGAAAAGGAGAGAAGAGAGCTGCAGGTAGTTCCACCTAGAAAGAAGGAGGTGACATGAAACAGGGATATGAGATAACCGCCCTAGTATTTCAGAAGAGCCTCCAGGCTCTGTGTGGAGAAAGTTGGATTGGAAGGAGAAAGGCTGGGAATAAAATTACATTGGCAGGAGACGGGCCTGAATTAAGACTGAGTCCATTGGCAAAGTAGCAGGCAGACCTTGTAGTCCATTAATGGGTGAGCAGGCTAGGGCTCCAGAATGACTTTCTCTCTGTGTCTTTTAGATCCAGGACACAAATGACATCAACGATATCACGTATGCAGACCTGAATCTGCCCAAAGAGAAGAAGCCCGCCCCCCGGGCCCCCGAGCCCAACAACCACACAGAATATGCGAGCATTGAGACAGGCAAAGTGCCGAGGCCAGAGGATACCCTCACCTATGCCGACCTGGACATGGTCCACCTTAGCCGGGCACAGCCAGCCCCCAAGCCTGAGCCATCCTTCTCAGAGTATGCCAGTGTCCAGGTCCAGAGGAAGTGAATGGGACTGTGGTCGGCTCTAGGGCCCGTATCCACAAGTTTTCTTGTTCCACATGGAGTGGCCATGATGAGGACAACCAGCCAGCCAGTCCTGTCCCTAGAAGGCCAGGTGGAACAGGTCCTAGGACCAAGAATGAGGGTGGCCTTTGTCTTCCCTCCTTGGCTCTCCAACACTCCTAGGGCAGCCATGTTCCCTGCTTCTGGAGGCTGGTATTGCAGAACCAGAGTGGGCACTGGAGAAAGCTGCCTGGAATCCAAGAAGTGTGCCTCGGCCCATCACACGTGGGTCTGGATCCTGATCTTGGCGACTCCAGGTTGCTTCCTTATTGCTCCAGAGCCTGGTCTCCTGTGTGGAGAAGAGCTCCCCGCCCCCACCTCCACCCAACTTGGGCTTTGGGGCAAGAATCCCTTTAGATCAACTGCCCCCTCCGTGGAAGAACTACATCAGGAGACAGCAAGTTTTCCGCCAACAGTGCTGGCCTCCCACCTGCCAGACTGACTAGCCCTGGGGGAGAAGGAACCCTCTCCTCCTAGACCAGCAGAGACTCCCTGGGCATGTTCAGTGTGGCCCCACCTCCCTCCCAGTCCCAGCTTGCTTCCTCCAGCCAGCACTAACTCAGCAGCAGCACTCTGTGGACACCTGTAAATTATTGAGAAATGTGAACTGTGCAGTCTTGAAGCTAAGGTGTTAGAAAATTTGATTTGTGCTGTTTCGTTGTTGTTGGGTTTCTTTTTTATTATTTTTTTTCTTTTCTTTTCTTTTTTTTTTTTCTTAAAACAACAGCAGCAGCATCCTGGCTCTTCGTCATGTGTTGAATGGTTGGGTCTTGTGAAGTCTGAGGTCTAACAGTTTCTTGTCCTGGAAGGATTTTCTTAAAGCAGTAACAGATTTTTCCATTTCCCAGAACTCTGAGGACCAAAAGGGATCCCTCAGCTGCTACTTTCAGGCATTCAGCCTCAGTGGGACGAACCGGGCCCTGTTGTTACGAAGCTACATGGCTGGCTGGCCCTTTGCCTCCGTGGCTGCTGTGGTAAGTGCGGCCTTGTCTGACCCAGTGCTGACCTAATGTCGGCCATTCCACGTTGAGGGGACAAGGTCAGTGACAGCCTCCTTCACTCACAAGCACTTCAGAGGCACGCAGAGAGAAGGGACGCTCAGCCAGCAGCCGGCGTTCCAGCACTCTGAGGTAATCAGTGCAGGAGGAGTCCATTATTGCCATCAAACCTCAGCAAGATCACACTGGGACCGAACCTGATCGTACCTGTGACGACACAGCCGTGAGCCAGGGCAGACTACCCCTCTGTCACTAGCTAGGGAGTCTGGGCAGAGGCTCTGTTTGACCCACATCCTTCAAACTGGATGCCGGGGCCTGGCTGGGCCCATGGCAAGCGGATGTTACAACCCTGGCTGTCTGGTCTTAACATGTAGCTCAGCAAGTTGAGGCACTAATGTCCCTGATCCCTGGGGATCCCTGGCTCGGGCTGTTCAAGTAGGAAGCTGAACCAACCTGCCTGCTTCTATAAGTGTGATGGGAGGGTGTCAGGAACACAGCAAGGACCCAGCTCTCTAGGGTTGGTGACCTGATACTTCCCATGATGGCATCCAGGAATTAGCTGAGCCAACAGGCTGTGTTGGCAGCACTGAGCCAGCCAACCAGAATTTGTCTTTGGCATCTGGGACCCAGGGTGGCCCTGCCATCTTCTTGGGCTGCCTTTTAATTCCAAAGGGTTGGTTTATAAGCCTCCATTCCCTTCTCCTCTGCCGGCACACGTGAGTACACACACAGCTGTATAGACCAGTTACAAAGGATGCCCTCTCACTGACATCCTAGCTTTGTCTGAAGTTTTTTTGGAGGGAGAAAGGGAATGAGGCAGGGAAGGTGTATAGTTATAGCTTTAGCCAGGTAGCCTAGAGGGCCCCCAAACCCGTGTATGGAACCCTGGTACAAGGAAGAGACGAAATGTGCCCTGTGAGAGGAATGGGATTCCAGTTTATCTGTAGACCAGATGAGAAGGAAACAGGCCCCATTTTGTACATAGTTGCAACTTAAAATTTTTGGCTTGCAAAATATTTTTGTAATAAAGATTTCTGGGTAACAATGATGCCTTTGGGTATTGCATCTTTGTCCTTGGGCCCCTGTCCTTGGAGTCTGCCAGTTACCTGTCCCCTGGAGCTGGGGGTGAGGCTGGACTGTGCCAAGGCTTCAAAACACTCTGTATAACGTGACCCGCGCCAGGCCTTACAGATGTAAAGCTTCTGTCCTCTCGGCCGGAAATGCAGACATGGGGTTTTAGCCTTTCTCCACTACTTCAGTGTTGTGGGGATTTGTACACTTCACCCACTCACCTGATACTCAGGGACCTTGGCTGTACCATGGGGTTTAATCGAGTCCCCTCCCAGGGTTCCTTGGGGATTAAAAGAAGGAACGCCCTGTGCTACATGGCAGGTTCTGCACTGGGCGCTGGGCTGGTCCTCTCCGCCTGCACAGAGGGCATGACGACCTCTGCCTTAGGCTCTCTCTTTCCGTGATAAAGCACTATGACCAAGAGTGACTTAGGGAGGAAAGGGTTTATTTTGCTTACCCTTCCACGTCACAGTCCATCATCGAAGCAAGTCAGGGCAGGAAGCAATGTTGAGGCCATGGAGGAGTTCCCTCTGTGACTTGGTGTCCTCTCAACCAGACCATGAGCTCCCCACCCCAGAAATTCATCTGCCATCTTTAGTGCCCAGGCCCTAGAATAAGGGAGGCCTCGGTCCACCTCGTGTGTCAGCCAGCCTTTTGTCACTGACAAAACACCTGAGAAAATAATGCGCTAGGTTTCAGAGATTCTCTCTGTGTTTAGCTGCCCCACTGCTGTGGGCCTGTGGCAAGACAGCATGATGGCAGTGGAGGAGGGACATGTCCACAGAGGGTCCTGACCTCACAGCAGCCAGGAAGAAGGCTCCAAGGACAAGACATACCCTTCAAAGACATGCCTCCAGAGACATGCTTCCTCCACCCAGGCCCCATCTCTCAGTTCCCACCCCCTCCCAATAATGCCATCAAATTATGACTATCGGGAATAGCCTGTTAATTAGGTCATAGTCCTCGTGGTCCATCCCCTCCCATTGACTCCACCTACCAGCTAGAAATGAAGCCTTCAACACATACGCCTTTGGGGAGACATATCTAAGCAATGCAGTGTGCCTGAGACGCTCGTGGTCTCTTGCATTCTTCAATTCATGGAATCTTGGCAGATGCGTGTTGTGGTGTCCATTTCACAGAAAGGAAAATGTGGCTCAGAGAGGTAAAGCGACAAACTCCAGATCACTTAATGAGTTAATAACTATTTCTCAAGCTCCTGCTGGGAACCAGGCCTTTCGCAAAATTCTGAGAATGCAGTGTTGACGAAAGCAGGCTACACCCATATGAGCTCATGGGGCAGGAGGAAGTGAGGGCAGCTAGCCGTCCTAACAGAGCACTGCTGTGACTGCCCGTGGCCAGCATACAGAATGAGAACATCAGCCAGGGAGCATGGGTCCCCTGTAGGAGGTCAGCCCTGCTGCCAAGAGGAAATGGATGCCCACAGGCTTTTATGAAGGGATGTGAGAAAGAAATGTCAAGTTAGAGATATAACTGGTTTATAGCCCCCAGGGTGATAAACCAGACTTCAAGAGTTATCTTTCTTGCTAAACAAGCTATTTGTCCCTCACCCAGACAAAATCAACGAATGGGCATATATCATAACTTTATAAAATCGGGTTTCTAGTCAAACGGCAGAAACAAACTCAGGTGTCTTCCTTGTCAGGACTAACTAATCCTTCATTAGTGCGTTTAAACCATGCTCTACTGTGGCGATGAGGAGAAACGCCCCCTCCTTTTGTCTTACTTCTGAGTTTGGGATACTTTTTCTTATTAGATGAAAATAGATGGACTTTGCTAAGCCTACACGAGGCAAAGCAGCTTCCCAGAGAGGAAATCCCCAAGCTGAGATCTAAATGTTGAGTAAGGGTGAGTCACATTGTGCAGGGGAGCCAGATCCAGGCAGACCCAGCCTCCCCTGCAGGTACTGGCCCCCATCAGAGCTGCACACCCCTCCCTTTCATGTTATTCTCTCCATCCCCCCACCCTGTACTGGCAATCAGCCTCCTGACAGCTTTGAACATGGGCCACAGGGTCTTTGTACAGGCTTGCCCTGTCCGGAACACCCACTTTCTACTTGCCCTCCAAGCCGGAGAGTGGGCCTAGTTCATTGGTTAGACATGTCATAACTGTCCAGCAAGTCTTTGGAGCCCATATTGCAGTTTGTAATTACTCATGGATCTTGTGTTGGTTGATAGCATCCCTCTTCTATAGTGTCCTGGGAGCTGCCTGATTGCAAGTAGGGTATTGGAATATGTTCCTTAACATGATTCCCATGACCAGCCCCTAGACAGCATCCAACAAATAATTGTTTGAGGGGTGAGAGAATGGATAAAAGGGTGGGAGGATGGAGAATTAGTAGATGAATTGCTAGGTGAAAGGATGGATGGGTAAGTGGATGAATAGATGGGTGGGTGGATGGATGGGTGAGTGGATGGATGGATGGATGGATGGATGGATGGATGGATGGATGGATGGACAGGAAGAAAGAGAGGAAAGAAAGGAAGAAGGAAGAGAAAGGACATGGTTTGAAGCCTACTTGACATCTTAGGAACACTAAGAGGCCCTAGTTGTCAGGCTAAGAATCAGAATCAAGCCCTCGTCCCCCTAACTTTTCCCACTGAGCTTCTCTGCCATTTGCCATGGTCCTGGGTACATTTTCCCAACTGGCAGGGAGTCAGTGACACTTGTTTAAACCCTTGGTGCCTCTTCTTGGGAAGCTGGAGCTATACATGGAAAACAGGATGAAAGACTACAACTATATTCAAATAAACTCAGGAAACATTTTAAAGGGCATAAAATAAATATTTGAATTTCTATTTTAAACATGATACTAAATAAAAGACATATTGTTGAGGCTGGAGACAGTCTAACAGTTAAGGGCACTTGTTCTTCAAAGGACTCAGGTTCAGTTCTCAGCGATCAGTAGCTCCAGTTCCAGGGGATTTGATGCCCTATTCTGACCTTCATGGCCACTAAGCATGAATGTAGTGCACATACTCATATACAGACAAGATATTCATACACATGAAACAAATAAATAATAGATTTTAGAGAAATAAATTATTAAAATAAGATTTTCACTTTGCTAACACCATATACGAAAATCCAAATGCACAAAAAAACTCAGATGTAAGAGCTGACACTATAAAACTCATGTAAGAAAACGTAGGAGGTGGCTTAATGACTCTGGATATGACAGTGATGTTGTGGGATATAATACCAAAAATTCAGACAACAAAAATATAAAAACCACAAGTTACACTTCATCAAAATTAATAACTTGCTAGGCATCATGGCATGGCACAAGCCTTTAATCGTAACATTGGGAGGCAGAGGCAAGCAGATTTCTTTGAGTTTGAGGCCATTGTGGTCTACATAGTGAGTTACAGGACGGTCAGGAGTAGATAGGAAGATCCTATGTCGAAAGAAAAAAAATGAACAGTTACATTCTACAAAGGACACTATTACCAGAATAAAAAATTAACCTATTCACTACAAGAAAATAGTTATAAGTCATGTATCTGCTGAGAGATTAATATACAGAATATATAAAGAACTCCTAAAACTCAATAATAAATCTTTCCACATCTACCTCCATGGTCTAGCACAGGAAGTCTCACTGACTTCTCTATCAATGTCTCCTCCCTAACCTGCCAGATCTAGCCTGGGTCTCACATCTAATGACCCAACCTAGTCTAACCATGCCTGCCTCCATTGCAGCCAATATAGGCTTCCACTAAGACCCCCCCCCCCACCCATAACATCCCCACAGATCTCTATCTCTTACAACCATCCTACCCAGTCAGAAACCACTTCCTTCTCCAGGGTCTAGCCAAGTGAGTCTCCTTGGCCCCCCATTCATGCCTTTACCACAACCACCCCTATCCCTGCCTGAATTACAATGTCTAGGCTTTGGACAAGACCTGTCCTATTCCCCAACCCACAGGACCCTCCCATGCAATATCCAACCTTTCCATCAAGCCAAATCTACCCCACAGCCTAGGCTTAGACCAGGAAGCACATACTGCCCAGTCCCCTTCATGTACCAGATTCATTCCACCCAAGCCATTTCCAACCCCTAGGCTCAACATCTCCACCCACCCAATATCCTCAAATTGGCCCCAACCTGTTTTGTACCTAATAGACTAAGAAGTAAGGAAGAAAATTCCACATGCCCATATCTCATCACAAAAATACCAATAATCAAAAAAGTAAGCCAACATATTCTCTTCAAAATATCCTCGTGCTGTAGAAATGTCTGCCAATGAGAATTTTCTACATGAACCCAGGACAGAGAATTTAAAAGAATAATCATAAATTTCATGAAGAATTAAAGAGGACACACACACACACACACACACACACACACACACACACACACACTGTAATTAAGGAGAAAGAACTGAATGTTCCAAAATCTTCCATTAGTTCTCAGTTAGTTCTCATCTACCACAAGAGGAAGCTTCTCTGATGATGACTGAAAAAGGTACTGATCTATGGGTATGGCAGAATAATCTCAGGAGTAATCTTATTGCTAGGTTTTAGCATAACGCCAGTATTTGGTTTTCCTGTAGGCCTGCGGCCTATCCAGTCTCAGGTTCTTGGCCACCCAAGCAGTGTCAGGCATGGGTTCCATCTCATGGAGCAGGACTTTAATCCAAGCAGAGAGTGGCTGGTTACTCCCACAATGCTTGTGCCACTATTTGCACTAGCATTGATTTGGAGGAGAGGAAAGCCGTGATGAGAATACATTGGATGGAAAAAAAAAAGTTTTCAATGAATAAGAACAAGAAATTAAAGAGGAAGAACTTAGTGAATATAAATACCCGAGTGATGGAAAAAATGAAAAACCCACAAGCATAAGGCAGATGGAAATGATAATGACGACTAAGGATTTGACAGTGACATTGACAAGGACTTGAGCTGAAATGAAGGTGAAACTGAAAAACCCAATGATTTAACTGGAAAACTCAAAGGAGAGCCGTACAAGCAGAAAGAATCAAGTAGAGCTGGGTGGTGGTGGCACACGCCTTTAATCCCAGCACTCGGGAGGCAGAGGCAGCTGAATCTCTGAGTTTGAAGCCAGCCTGGTCTACAAGAATAGAGGACAGCCAAGGCTACCCAGAGAAACCCTGTCTCAAATTGATGATGATGATGATGATGATGATGATGATGATGATGATAAAAGATCTTACCAGCTGCAGCACTCTGGGAAGCAGGCCCTGTGCCTCATCTGGGCAGCACAGTGGAACTGACCCTGTTGACAGGGGCTTGGGTGAGAGATCTGGCCCCGCCTCTCATCTGCCATATGGTGGCATGGGTGGGGAAAAGATGCCTCCCTTTACCCCTTACCCCTCACCGCCTGTAGCAGATGAGGGAGCTGACCCTCCTCCTTACCACCCGCGGCACTAGGGAAATGGGCCCTGCACTTCCCCTGGGCAGCACTGTAGAGCTGACCCTATTGACTGGGGTGCTGGTGAACCAGACCCGAGAACATGAACTTGGGAGATCTGGTCCTGTCCCTCATCAGCCATATGGCATCATGGGCTAGGAAGAGATTTCTTTGCTCCACCCCTTCCCCACCCCTCGCTGCCTGTGGCAGGTGGAAGAGCTGGCCCTGAGGTCGTAAGAGAGGAAGAGCTGTGCCTACCCTCACCAACTGCAGCACTCTGGAGAGTGGCCCCTGCACTTCGCCTGGACAACACAGTAGAACTGGTCCTGATGTGTAGGTGTGGGTGAGCCAACCCTGAGGCGTGAAGGCAGGAGAACCAGTCTCACCCCTTGCCTATCACTGCAAAGGATGATCTAGCCGGGACAATGCTGGAAAGCTCACCCTGGTGGTGAGGATGGGGGATTGCTGGCGGGCTCACCAACCTTGCAACTACCCAGGTCCAGAAACAAGGTTATGAGTTGGCCCACTCCAACATCCATCCCATTTATGATCTGCTGAAGCACAGGAAGGCACATTCTGCAGATCCAAAGCAGCAGGATCTCCACAACATAGAGCAACAACAGGATTTCCAAGAGGAACCCCAGTGAGGGCCCAGTATTGATGGTATAGCAGAGGCCTCGAACCAGACCAGCGACTCTTTGCAATGAACACTTGCAAGTAAAGATGTATGGACAAAGGGTTTACTGCATGACTCACTGTGTCACACTGCAGCTTCCATGATGAGATGTATGATGAAAATTTTCTTTTCTTCCTCTTAAATTTTATTTTATTTTATTTTTTGGGAGGGTAGGAGGTTGCAAGGGCAGAGGGTGGATACAAAGGGATGGGAGATGAATGGGATCTATATGCATGATGTGAAAGACACAAAGAGTAAATAAAAAGAAAGTTTAAAAACGAGAGAGAGAATCAAACAGAAGGTAGAGCATCAGGATTCAAAGATGAGTACAGGATC